>NC_139996.1:1053336-1060836 GCF_964263955.1 Coregonus lavaretus
CAGAAGCAAGGGGAATGCTCGCAAGGTGGGGCCGACCCACATATAAGGGGTCAAGACAAACCAGGAAGGGGGAGAGAGAGCAAGTGGCTGTGGATCTGTGAACCATGGAAAAAGAGAAAAGTGACAATATATATATATAGGCTGGATTTACCGTGTATGACCTGGACTGTTTGGACTCACCTGTTGGCTGTTGGACCTGGACCTACCGAGAACCCGATTCGTGTATCGACCACTGCTGTCCTCAACCATGCCTGTAGCCTGGGCGGACCAGGACGGAGAAATCAACATACAGGTACTGTCCTGTTCAAAATAACTCTCTCTGGGGTGATTTTGGTGACGGTCTCCCGCTGAATTTGTATACGCGGTGGAGAATGCACATTGTCGTTTGAACCGGATAAACAGACTGGCCATACCGCTGGTTAGGTAAATTAAAAATACATTAAAAAAAGTTCAGTTAGCACTCCGAAGGGGAGTCAGGTTTTTTTTGTGGTTTTGTTTGCTTCATACAGTTTGCTCTGGGAAAATTAGTATCGAAGGAGCCATACAGGCACTGTTACAAGCAGTGGCAGCCCAACAAGAGGCAACTAGAGCTCAACAAATAGCTCATCAGGATGCGATACGAATGGGTCCCGACATGCTACAGGTCCGCACCAACCAGCTGCTCAGAGAGGAGCAAGAGAGAAACACCCGGGAGTTAAGAGAAGGTCTGCAGGGGTTAGCAGCCCAAACTGGAGCTCAGCTACCAGCTACAAAAACCCAGAGGTCGGCCAATCATTTCCTTTAAATAATGACAAAGCAGGATGATGTGGAAGCATACCTCCCCACCTTCGAAAGGACGGCAGAGAGAGAGAGAAGTGGCCAAAAGAAGAATGGACAGGGCTTCTGGCACCATACCTGGCAGGGGACGCTCAAAAAGTGTATTTCGACCTGGAGTTGAAAGATGGACAGGACTATGATAAACTAAAGGGAGAGATTCTGACTAGACTGGGAGTGACCGTTACCGTGAGGGCACATCGCTTCCACCAGTGGGCCTACAGACCTGGACAACCCCCCCCGAACACAGATGTTCGACTTGATGCACCTGGCATGGAAATGGTTGCGACCGGAGACCCGCTCATCCACCGAGGTCGTCGAGACCATCGTCCTCGACCAGTTTCAGCGAAGTCTACCCCAAGAAGTTCGACGATGGGTTGGCCAGAACGAGGTACTTTCCGCCGACCATCTCGTGGCCTTGGTTGAACGGTAGTGTACGGCAGGAACAGCTGAGCAGGCACAGGAGGAAAAATCCCCATTTCCCAGGCCCGGGCGAACCAGCGGACCGGGTAAGACTGTTCCAGCATTGGGAGGGGGAAGAGAGCAGCGTGGGGCTGTGAGGAAAGAACCAGACTGGGGGCGAGACACTCTGGCAAAAGCTGAAAACCGGGACAGGGGGTTGAGGGGTCCCCCCCGAAACAATATTATCTGTTACAATTGTAATCAACCTACTGCCCTATTAAAGAAGAGCCAATGCAATGTAACCTAGGTGGAAAAGAAGAAACTGATATATGGTATGCATGTCCTGTGGTAACCACTGTACTTGAAAGACCAAGAAACAAACATATGTGCATGGTGAAGGTTAAAGGGAAAGAGATAGCAGCCCTGCTTGTTTCCGGCAGTATGTTAACCTTGGTCGTTGCAGACCTAGTGCCGACTCATAAACTGGATAAAAGTCAGGATGTCAGTGTTATGTGCATTCATGGGGATACCCGTCCGTATCCCACAGCCTTAGTGAGCATACAAACTGAGGACGGGTTTCTGGATTATGAGGTCGGCGTGGTCCCGAAGATGATGTAATACTGGGTAGATACTTTCCTAACTTTGCGAGGCCAAAAGAACGGCATATTTGAGAAGCCAAACCCCCTGACCAAGCAGGAAGGAGCATCTAGCCCTCAACCAAAGCTAAGAAAAGAGAAGGTCTCCCAGGGGCCAACATCACAGGTGCTAGTAGGGGAGGAAGAGGAAGAAGGGGCAGACCCCGTTAATAATGAACAGCCCAGTACTAGTGGGGCCGGGGTCGATCTGGAGCCAGAGGGCTCAGAGGGCGACCATCTAGAACCAACAGACCTGGCAGGGTCCCTGACTAATTTCGGGATGGCCCAGACCCAGGATCCAACCCTGCAGCAAGCCAGAGCAGATGTGCAGGTAGTGGATGGTACCCCCATAAATGACGGGACGATGCCTAATAGTTTCCCTCAATAGTTTCCCCCACCACAGAGTCTCAAAAATAGGGGTTGATGTGGCAGTTTTTGGTCCCCACACGGTACCGGAGAACAGTACTGGACCTAGCTCATGGGCATATTCTGGGGGGACACCTTGGTATCGATAAAACCCGAGACAGGATTGTGAGGAGGTTTTACTGGCCAGGAATTCAGGCTGAGGTGGCTCTACACTGTGGAGAGTGCCCTGAGTGCCAGTTAACAGCTCCCCGACCAGCTGTTAGAAGCCCGTTAGTGCCACTACCCATAATCGAAATGCCATTTGAGAGGATAGCGATGGACATAGTGGGCCCACTACCCAAATCTGCCAGAGGGCACCAATACATTCTGGTCATCCTAGATTATGCCACTCGCTACCCAGAAGCCATTCCCCTTCGGACGATGGCTTCCAAAAATATTGCCAAGGAGTTAGTGCTCCTGTTCACCAGGGTAGGGATTCCAAAGGAGATCCTTACTGACCAGGGGACCCCCTTTATGTCCCGCTTTATGGCGGACCTTTGTAAGTTGTGGCAGGTGAAACAGTTGAGGACATTGGTTTACCATCCTCAGACGGACGGGCTGGTTGAGAGATTCAATCGCACCCTGAAGTCAATGCTCAGGAAAGTAATCGAGAAGGATGGGAAAAACTGGGATTTCATGTTGCCGTATCTGACGTTTGCCATTAGAGAGGTTCCCCAAGCCTCGCTGGGGTTTTCACCCTTTAGCTAGTATATGGGAGGCACCCCCGGGGAATCTTAGACATCACCCAGGAAACCTGGGAGCACCAGGCCACCACTTATACATTTTTTACATTTTAGTCATTTTAGCAAACGCTCTTATCCAGAGTGACTTACAGTTAGTGAGTGCATACATACTTTTTTTCATACTAGTGTTATAGAGCACGTCACGGCAATGCAAGACAGGATAGCCACAGTCACGCCCATCGTCAGAGAGCGCATGAGGCAAGCACAAGAGCACCAGCGGCACGCTTATAACCGGCAGGCTACCCTGAGGGAATTTCAACCAGGAGATACGGTGTTAGTGCTGGTCCCCACGGTAGAGTGTAAACTACTAGCCACATGGAACGGACCGTATGAAGTGTTGGAGAAAATAGGAGAAGTTAATTATCGGTTCCGACAGCCAGGTCGTCGGCCCCCGGAACAGATCTATCACATAAACCTGTTAAAAGCATGGAGAGAGAATGAAACACTAACTGTCACTTACCCCACACCCACTCAGGAGGCAGCCGGAGTGCATGTTTCACCTACTCTGTCCCCAGCACAAGTACAGGAAGTAAAGTCCTGGTCCATTGCCGTTGAAAGGTGGCTGGGGCCCCGTGTAAGCCGAATGGCATGATGGTGTATTGAAACAAACCCGAAGGCTGTCTTTCTTTGGCTCTGGGGGTCAGGGGAATTTGCCAGTAACCTTTGTCTAGGTCCAGGGTCGTAATGTACCTAGCTTTACCAATTTTCTCCAATAGTTCATCTACTCAGGGCATGTGGTAGGCATCAAACTTGGAGATTTCATTTACCTTCCGAAAGTCATTACAAAACCGCAAAGACCCATCGGGCTTGGAGACCTTCACAATTGGGCTAGACCACTCACTATGTGACTCTTCGACCACTCCAGCTGCCAACATTTTCTCAGTCCACGCTGTAATCGCAGCTCGTCGAGCCTCGGTACCTGATGTGGCCTCATGCTCACTTTTCTCCCTGGTAGGGGAAAAATAAAATGAGCCATAACCTCAGATCATCCTGGTATCCCTGAAAACACATCTCTGTCTCCCTCTCCGTCTCCCTCTCCGTCTCCCTCTCCCACTCCATCTCCCTCTCTATCTCAATATACCTCTCCCTCTCCCTCTCACTCTCCGTCTCCCTCTCTGTCTCTCTCTCCATTTCCCACACCCTCTCCATCTACCTCTCCGTCTCCCTCTCCCTCTCCGTCTCCGTCTCCGTGTCCCTCTCACTCTCCGTCTCCCTCTCCATTTCCCTCTCCGTCTCCCTCTCTCTCTCGTCTCCATCTCCCTCTCCATCGCCCTCATCCCTTTCCGTCTCCCTCTCCCTCTCTGTCTCCCTCTCCCTCTCCGTCTCCCTCTCCGTTTCCCTCTCAATTTCCCGTACCATCTCCATATCCCTCTCCCTCTCCATCTCTGTCTCCCTCTCCCTCTCCCTCTCCCTCTCTGTCTCTGTCTCCCTCTCCCTCTCGTCTCCCTCTCCGTCTCCCTCTACCTCTCCCTTTCCGTCTCCCTCTCCCTTTCCGTCTCCCTGTCCCTTTCCGTCTCCCTCTCGTCACCCTCTCCCTCTCCATCTCCCTCTCCCTCTCCGTCTCTGTCTCCCTCTCCGTGTCCCTCTCACTCTCCCTCTCTGTCTCTGTCTCCGTCTCCCTCTCCCTCTCCCTTTCCGTTTCCCTCTCCGTCTCCCTCTCCGTCTCCCTCTACCTCTCCCTCTCCCACTCCGTCTCCCTCTCCCTCTCCCTCTCCACCTCCCTCTCCGTCTCCATCTCCCTCTCCCTTTCCGTCTCCCTCGCCGTCTCCCTCTCCCTCTCCCTCTCCCTTTCCGTCTCCCTCTCCCCCTCCCTCTCCCTCTCCGTGTCCCTCTCCCTCTCCGTCTCTGCCTCCCTCTACGTCTCCCTCTCCGTGTCCCTCTCACTCTCCCTCTCCGTCTCCCTCTCCCTCTCGTCTCCCTCTCCCTTTCCGTCTCCCTCTCCCTTTCCCTCTCCCTTTCCCTCTCCCTTTCCGTCTCCCTCTCCCTCTCCGTCTCTGTCTCCCTCTCCGTGTCCCTCTCAATCTCCCTCTCTGTCTCCGTCTCCCTCTCCCTCTCCCTCTCCGTCTCTGTCTCCCTCTCCGTGTCCCTCTCAATCTCCCTCTCTGTCTCCGTCTCCCTCTCCCTCTCCCTCTCGTCTCCCTCTCCGTCTCCCTCTCCGTCTCCGTCTCCGTGTCCCTCTCACTCTCCGTCTCCCTCTCCATTTCCCTCTCCGTCTCCCTCTCTCTCTCGTCTCCATCTCCCTCTCCATCGCCCTCATCCCTCTCCGTCTCCCTCTCCATCTCTGTCTCCCTCTCCCTCTTCCTCTCCCTCTCTGTCTCTGTCTCCCTCTCCCTCTCGTCTCCCTCTCCCTCTCCCTTTCCGTTTCCCTCTCCGTCTCCCTCTCCGTCTCCCTCTACCTCTCCCTCTCCCTCTCCGTCTCCCTCTCCCTCTCCCTCTCCACCTCCGTCTCCGTCTCCCTCTCCCTCTCCCTTTCCGTCTCCCTCTCCCTCTCCCTCTCCGTGTCCCTCTCCCTCTCCGTCTCTGCCTCCCTCTACATCTCCCTCTCCGTGTCCCTCTCACTCTCCCTCTCCGTCTCCCTCTCCCTCTCGTCTCCCTCTCCCTTTCCGTCTCCCTCTCCCTTTCCCTCTCCCTTTCCCTCTCCCTTTCCCTCTCCCTTTCCGTCTCCCTCTCCCTCTCCGTCTCCCTCTCCGTGTCCCTCTCAATCTCCCTCTCTGTCTCCGTCTCCCTCTCCCTCTCCGTCTCTGTCTCCCTCTCCGTGTCCCTCTCAATCTCCCTCTCTGTCTCCGTCTCCCTCTCCCTCTCCCTCTCGTCTCCCTCTCCCTTTCCGTCTCCCTCTCCGTCTCCGTCTCCGTGTCCCTCTCACTCTCCGTCTCCCTCTCCATTTCCCTCTCCGTCTCCCTCTCTCTCTCGTCTCCATCTCCCTCTCCATCGCCCAAATCCCTCTCCATCTCCCTCTCCCTCTCTGTCTCCCTCTCCGTCTCCCTCTCCGTTTCCCTCTCAATTTCCCGTACCCTCCTCATATCCCTCTCCATCTCTGTCTCCCTCTCCCTCTCCCTCTCCCTCTCTGTCTCTGTCTCCCTCTCCCTCTCGTCTCCCTCTCCGTCTCCCTCTCCCTCTCCCTTTCCGTCTCCCTCTCCCTTTCCGTCTCCCTGTCCCTTTCCGTCTCCCTCTCGTCACCCTCTCCCTCTCCATCTCCCTCTCCCTCTCCGTCTCTGTCTCCCTCTCCGTGTCCCTCTCACTCTCCCTCTCTGTCTCTGTCTCCATCTCCCTCGCCGTCTCCCTTTCCCTCTCCCTTTCCGTCTCCCTCTCCCTCTCCCTCTCCGTGTCCCTCTCCCTCTCCGTCTCTGCCTCCCTCTACGTCTCCCTCTCTGTCTCCGTCTCCCTCTCCCTCTCCCTCTCATCTCCCTCTCCCTTTCCGTCTCCCTCTCCGTCTCCATCTCCCTCTCCCTTTCTGTCTCCCTCTCTGTCTCCCTCTCCCTCCCCGTCTCCCTCTCCCTCCCCGTCTCCCTCTCCGTCTCCGTCTCCGTCTCCCTCTCCCTCTCTGTCTCCCTCTCCGTCTCCATCTCCCTCTCCCTTTCCCTCTCCCTTTCCCTCTCCGTCTCCCTCTCCCTCTCCGTCTCTGTCTCCCTCTCCGTGTCCCTCTCAATCTCCCTCTCTGTCTCCGTCTCCCTCTCCCTGTCCCTCTCGTCTCCCTCTCCCTTTCCGTCTCCCTCTCCGTCTCCATCTCCCTCTCCCTTTCTGTCTCCCTCTCTGTCTCCCTCTCCCTCCCCGTCTCCCTCTCCTTCCCCGTCTCCCTCTCCGTCTCCGTCTCCGTCTCCCTCTCCCTCTCTGTCTCCCTCTCCGTCTCCATCTCCCTCTCCCTCTCCGTCTCCCTCTCCCTCTCCGTCTCCCTCTCCCTCTCCGTCTCTGTGTCCCTCTCCATCTCCCTCTCCCTCTCCCTCTCCGTCTCCCTCTCCCTCTCCCTCTCCCTCTCCCTAACCCTCTCCCTCTCTCTTTCTGTCTCCCTCTCCCTCTCCCTCTCCCTCTCCCTCCCCCTCTCCGTGTCACTCTTCCTCTCCGTCTCTGTCTCCCTCTCCATCTCTGTCTCCCTCTCCCTCTCCGTCTCCCTCTCCGTGTCCCTCTCCCTCTCCCTCTCCCTCTCCCTCTCCATCTCCCTCTCCGTCTCTGTCTCCCTCTCCATGTCCCTCTCCCTCTCCGTCTCTGTCTCCCTCTCCCTCTCCGTGTCCCTCTGTCTCTCCGTCTCTGTCTCCCTCTCCCTCTCCGTGTCCCTCTCACTCTCCCTCTCCGTCTCCGTCTCCCTCTCCGTCTCTGTCTCCCTCTCCCTCTCCGTGTCCCTCTCCCGCTCCCTGCATGTCTCCACATGTCTATCTGGGCCTCAATCAACCCTTTGATCACAATGTCCCAATTACAGAATGATAGGATCCCAATTGTCACAATACCCTGTTACTGATCACAATACCCTGTACGGATCACAATACCCTGTACTGATCACAATACCCTGT
>NC_139996.1:1065836-1075836 GCF_964263955.1 Coregonus lavaretus
GAGGGATGGGGGAGGATGGAGACAGAGGGATGGGGGAGGATGGAGACAGAGGGATGGGGTGGATGGAGACAGAGGGATGGGGTGGATGGAGACAGAGGGATGGGGTGGATGGAGACAGAGGGATGGGGGAGGATGGAGACAGAGGGATGGGGTGGATGGAGACAGAGGGATGGGGTGGATTGAGACAGATGGATGGGGTGGATGGAGACAGAGGGATGGGGTGGATGGAGACAGAGGGATGGGGTGGATGGAGACAGAGGGATGGGGGAGGATGGAGACAGAGGGATGGGGGAGGATGGAGACAGAGGGATGGGGGAGGATGGAGACAGAGGGATGGGGTGGATGGAGACAGAGGGATGGGGTGGATGGAGACAGAGGGATGGGGTGGATGGAGACAGAGGGATGGGGTGGATGGAGACAGAGGGATGGGGTGGATGGAGACAGAGGGATGGGGTGGATTGAGACAGAGGGATGGGGGTGGATGGAGACAGAGGGATGGGGTGGATGGAGACAGAGGGATGGGGTGGATGGAGACAGAGGGATGGGGTGGATTGAGACAGAGGGATGGGGAGGATGGAGAGAGAGGGATGGGGGAGGATGGAGAGAGAGGGATGGGGGAGGATGGAGACAGAGGGATGGGGGAGGATGGAGACAGAGGGATGGGGTGGATGGAGACAGAGGGATGGGGAGGATGGAGAGAGAGGGATGGGGTGGATGGAGACAGAGGGATGGGGAGGATGGAGAGAGAGGGATGGGGGGGATGGAGACAGAGGGATGGGGTGGATGGGTGAGGGGAGGCAGAGGAAGTGCTCTGAGCTGGCCACACCCTCAGTAGGCAATTAGCTCTCAGTCTCACGTCAGAATTAGATGTTCATCAATGTTTCTCAAATGTCCATTTTCAAAGTTGTTGCAAACGTCAAATTTCTAAGTGTTTAAGGTTAAGTTTAGGCATTAACGTTTTTCCTATTTTGTTGCATTACAACCTGTAATTTAAATTGATTTTTATTTGGATTTCATGTAACAAAATAGTCCAAATTGGTGAAGTGAAATGAAAAAATAACTTGTTTCAAAAAATTCTAAAAAATTAATAACGGAAAAGTGGTGCGTGCCTATGTATTCACCCCCTTGATATGATCTCAGTATATATACACCTGTTCTGAAAGGCCCCAGAGTCTGCAACACCACTAAGCAAGGGGCACCACCAAGCAAGCGGCACCATGTAGACCAAGGAGCTCTCCAAACAGGTCAGGGACAAAGTTGTGGAGAAGTACAGATCAGGGTTGGGTTATAAAACAATATCTGAAACTTTGAACATCCCACAGAGCACCTTTAAATCCATTATTAAAAAATGGAAAGAATATGGCACCACAACAAACCTGCCAAGAGCGGGTCGCCCACCAAATCTCATGGACCAGGCAAGGAGGGCATTAATCAGAGAGGCAACAAAGAGACCAAAGATAACCCTGAAGGAGCTGCAAAGCTCCACAGCGGATATTGGAGTATCTGTCCATAGGACCACTTTAAGCGTACACTCCACAGAGCTGGGCTTTACACAAGAGTGGCCAGAAAAAAAGCCATTGCTTAAATAAAAAAATGAGCAAACACGTTTGGTGTTCACCAAAAGCCATGTGGGAGACTCCCCAAGCATATGGAAGAAGGTACTCTGGTCAGATGAGACTAAAATTGAGCTTTTTGGCCATCAAGGAAAACGCTATGTCTGGCGCAAACCCAGCACTTCTCATCACCCCGAGAACACCATCCCCACAGTGAAACATCTTCCAGAGATTTGAGACTGGGACGGAGGTTCACCTTCCAGCAGGACAATGACCCTAAGCATACTGCTAAAGCAACACTCGAGTGGTTTAAGGGGAAACATTTAAATGTCTTGGAATGGAATGTTTTTTTGTCTAATTTCTTGTTTGTTTCACAAGAAAAAATATTTTGCATCTTCAAAGTGGTAGGCATGTTGTGTAAATCAAATGATACAAATCCATTTTAATTCCAGGTTGTAAGGCAACAAAATAGGAAAAATGCCAAGGGGGTGAATACTTTCGTAAGCCACTGTAAATCTGCCCAAGAAGAGGCTAACAAAATGAAAACCCACACCAAACTTAAAGACAGGAAGGAAGCCAAAAAGTGGAACAAAACAAAAACAGGGAAGATCAGATAAAGATTGTTTGTCTAGAAATCAAGAAGAGCCAACTAAAGTTGTTAACCTCCACATCTCTCAAGACCACTGGAGCACTGGGCCAGCCACTCTTAAATATCACCTGGTCCACTAACGAGATGGACAAGCCAGCACCTGTGTAACACTTAATGACTAACGAGGTGACACCAATCGGTGTGCCCCATAGAGAGAGAGAGAGAGAGAGAGAGAGAGAGAGAGAGAGAGAGAGAGAGAGAGAGACTGCCTCAATTTTCCATTTCCACCTTAGCAGTCTGTGGGTGAAAAATGCACTGCTCATCTGAAATTCACATTGACCTAGAGTAACATGGTTATGCACTTACCAGAATTACATTTCATAAGTGCTGAAACTGCTAGTTTAATTCACTCACTATGAAATATAACGGTAGAAGCAATCTTTAACTATAACCAAACCTACTTTAATATCACAATTTTAATCTATTTAGTTTCGTTAGGAAGATAATTAGTATAGAACAAATATTATGTTATTCTGGCTGCGTTTGAAAGAAGAAATCCTTTCTGTGTTTTTATTGGCAGCTATATTGGTAATGCACTATACATACACTATATATACACTATACATACACTATATATACATTTTACATACACTATACATACACTATATATACACTATACATACACTATATATACACTATACATACACTATATACATACACTATATATACACTATACATACACTATATATACACTATACATACACTATATATACACTATACATACACTATATATACACTATACATACACTATATATACACTATATATACACTATACATACACTATATATACACTATACACACACTATACATACACTATATATACACTATACATACACTATACATACACTATACATACACTATACATACACTATATATACACTATACATACACTATATATACACTATATATACACTATACATACACTATATATAGACTATATATACACTATACATACACTATACATACACTATACATACACTATACATACACTATATATACACTATACATACACTATATATACACAATATATACACTATATATACACTATATATACACTACACATACACTATATATACACACTATATATACACTATACATACACTACATATACACTATACATACACTATACATACACTATATATACACTATATATACACTATATATACACTATATATACACTACACATACACTATATATACACTATACATACACTATATATACACTATACATACACTATATATACACTATACATACACTATACATACACTATACATACACTATACATACACTATATATACACTATATATACACTATACATACACTATATATACATTATACATACACTATACATACACTATATATACACTATACATACACTATATATACACTATACATACACTATATATACACTATACATACACTATACATACACTATACATACACTATATATACACTATATATACACTATACATACACTATATATACACTATACATACACTATACATACACTATATATACACTATACATACACTATATATACACTATACATACACTATACATACACTATATATACACTATATATACACTATACATACACTATATATACACTATACATACACTATACATACACTATATATACACTATACATACACTATACATACACTATATATACACTATATATACACTATATATACACTATACATACACTATACATACACTATACATACACTATACATACACTATAAATACACTATATATACACTATACATACACTATACATACACTATACATACACTATACATACACTATACATACACTATATATACATTATACATACACTATACATACACTATACATACACTATATATACACTATACATACACTATATATACACTATACATACACTATACATACACTATATATACACTATATATACACTATATATACACTATACATACACTATATATACACTATACATACACTATACATACACTATATATACACTATACATACACTATATATACACTATACATACACTATATATACACTATACATACACTATACATACACTATATATACACTATACATACACTATACATACACTATACATACACTATATATACACTATATATACACTATATACAGTATTCACTATATATACAGCAGTATGTGGACACCCCTTCAAATTAGTGGATTTGGCTATTTCAGCCACACCCATTGCTGATAGGTGCATAAAATCGAGCACACAGCCATGCAGTCTCCATAGACAAACATTGGCAGTAGAATGGCCTTACTGAAGAGCTCAGTGACTTTCAAGTCAGTTTGTAAAATGTCTGCCCTGCTAGAGCTGCCCTGGTCAACTGTAAGTGCTGTTATTGTGAAGTGGAAATGTCTAGGCGCAATAACGGCTCAGCCGAGAATTGGTAGGCCACACAAGCTCACAGAACAGGACCGCCGAGTGCTGAAGCTCTTAGCGCGTAAAAATTGTCTGTAATTTATTCCCAAATATGTCCCAAATGACACCCTATTCCCTATATGGGCCTTGGTCAAAAGTAGTGCGCTCCTCTGACCCTTCAGACAACTCCTCTATTCCTTCAGACAACTCCTCTATTCCTTCAGACAACTCCTCTATTCCTTCAGACAACTCCTCTATTCCTTCAGACAACTCCTCTGACCCTTCAGACAACTCCTCTATTCCTTCAGACAACTCCTCTATTCCTTCAGACAACTCCTCTATTCCTTCAGACAACTCCTCTATTCCTTCAGACAACTCCTCTATTCCTTCAGACAACTCCTCTATTCCTTCAGACAACTCCTCTATTCCTTCAGACAACTCCTCTATTCCTTCAGACAACTCCTCTGACCCTTCAGACAACTCCTCTATTCCTTCAGACAACTCTTCTATTCCTTCAGACAACTCCTCTATTCCTTCAGACAACTCCTCTATTCCTTCAGACAACTCCTCTATTCCTTCAGACAACTCCTCTATTCCTTCAGACAACTCCTCTGACCCTTCAGACAACTCCTCTATTCCTTCAGACAACTCCTCTATTCCTTCAGACAACTCCTCTATTCCTTCAGACAACTCCTCTATTCCTTCAGACAACTCCTCTATTCCTTCAGACAACTCCTCTATTCCTTCAGACAACTCCTCTGACCCTTCAGACAACTCCTCTATTCCTTCAGACAACTCCTCTATTCCTTCAGACAACTCCTCTGACCCTTCAGACAACTCCTCTATTCCTTCAGACAACTCCTCTATTCCTTCAGACAACTCCTCTATTCCTTCAGACAACTCCTCTATTCCTTCAGACAACTCCTCTATTCCTTCAGACAACTCCTCTGACCCTTCAGACAACTCCTCTATTCCTTCAGACAACTCCTCTGACCCTTCAGACAACTCCTCTATTCCTTCAGACAACTCCTCTGACCCTTCAGACAACTCCTCTATTCCTTCAGACAACTCCTCTATTCCTTCAGACAACTCCTCTGACCCTTCAGACAACTCCTCTGACCCTTCAGACAACTCCTCTATTCCTTCAGACAACTCCTCTATTCCTTCAGACAACTCCTCTATTCCTTCAGACAACTCCTCTATTCCTTCAGACAACTCCTCTATTCCTTCAGACAACTCCTCTATTCCTTCAGACAACTCCTCTATTCCTTCAGACAACTCCTCTATTCCTTCAGACAACTCCTCTATTCCTTCAGACAACTCCTCTATTCCTTCAGACAACTCCTCTATTCCTTCAGACAACTCCTCTGACCCTTCAGACAACTCCTCTATTCCTTCAGACAACTCCTCTGACCCTTCAGACAACTCCTCTGACCCTTCAGACAACTCCTCTGACCCTTCAGACAACTCCTCTATTCCTTCAGACAACTCCTCTATTCCTTCAGACAACTCCTCTATTCCTTCAGACAACTCCTCTATTCCTTCAGACAACTCCTCTGACCCTTCAGACAACTCCTCTGACCCTTCAGACAACTCCTCTGACCCTTCAGACAACTCCTCTGACCCTTCAGACAACTCCTCTGACCCTTCAGACAACTCCTCTATTCCTTCAGACAACTCCTCTATTCCTTCAGACAACTCCTCTGACCCTTCAGACAACTCCTCTGACCCTTCAGACAACTCCTCTGACCCTTCAGACAACTCCTCTGACCCTTCAGACAACTCCTCTGACCCTTCAGACAACTCCTCTATTCCTTCAGACAACTCCTCTATTCCTTCAGACAACTCCTCTATTCCTTCAGACAACTCCTCTGACCCTTCAGACAACTCCTCTATTCCTTCAGACAACTCCTCTGACCCTTCAGACAACTCCTCTGACCCTTCAGACAACTCCTCTATTCCTTCAGACAACTCCTCTATTCCTTCAGACAACTCCTCTGACCCTTCAGACAACTCCTCTATTCCTTCAGACAACTCCTCTGACCCTTCAGACAACTCCTCTATTCCTTCAGACAACTCCTCTGACCCTTCAGACAACTCCTCTATTCCTTCAGACAACTCCTCTATTCCTTCAGACAACTCCTCTATTCCTTCAGACAACTCCTCTATTCCTTCAGACAACTCCTCTATTCCTTCAGACAACTCCTCTATTCCTTCAGACAACTCCTCTATTCCTTCAGACAACACCTCTATTCCTTCAGACAACTCCTCTGACCCTTCAGACAACTCCTCTATTCCTTCAGACAACTCCTCTATTCCTTCAGACAACTCCTCTATTCCTTCAGACAACTCCTCTATTCCTTCAGACAACTCCTCTGACCCTTCAGACAACTCCTCTGACCCTTCAGACAACTCCTCTATTCCTTCAGACAACTCCTCTGACCCTTCAGACAACTCCTCTATTCCTTCAGACAACTCCTCTATTCCTTCAGACAACTCCTCTATTCCTTCAGACAACTCCTCTGACCCTTCAGACAACTCCTCTATTCCTTCAGACAACTCCTCTGACCCTTCAGACAACTCCTCTATTCCTTCAGACAACTCCTCTGACCCTTCAGACAACTCCTCTATTCCTTCAGACAACTCCTCTATTCCTTCAGACAACTCCTCTATTCCTTCAGACAACTCCTCTATTCCTTCAGACAACTCCTCTGACCCTTCAGACAACTCCTCTGACCCTTCAGACAACTCCTCTATTCCTTCAGACAACTCCTCTATTCCTTCAGACAACTCCTCTGACCCTTCAGACAACTCCTCTATTCCTTCAGACAACTCCTCTGACCCTTCAGACAACTCCTCTATTCCTTCAGACAACTCCTCTGACCCTTCATCAACTCCTCTATTCCTTCAGACAACTCCTCTATTCCTTCAGACAACTCCTCTGACCCTTCAGACAACTCCTCTATTCCTTCAGACAACTCCTCTGACCCTTCAGACAACTCCTCTGACCCTTCAGACAACTCCTCTATTCCTTCAGACAACTCCTCTATTCCTTCAGACAACTCCTCTATTCCTTCAGACAACTCCTCTGACCCTTCAGACAACTCCTCTATTCCTTCAGACAACTCCTCTGACCCTTCAGACAACTCCTCTATTCCTTCAGACAACTCCTCTATTCCTTCAGACAACTCCTCTATTCCTTCAGACAACTCCTCTGACCCTTCAGACAACTCCTCTGACCCTTCAGACAACTCCTCTATTCCTTCAGACAACTCCTCTATTCCTTCAGACAACTCCTCTATTCCTTCAGACAACTCCTCTATTCCTTCAGACAACTCCTCTATTCCTTCAGACAACTCCTCTGACCCTTCAGACAACTCCTCTATTCCTTCAGACAACTCCTCTATTCCTTCAGACAACTCCTCTATTCCTTCAGACAACTCCTCTATTCCTTCAGACAACTCCTCTATTCCTTCAGACAACTCCTCTATTCCTTCAGACAACTCCTCTGACCCTTCAGACAACTCCTCTATTCCTTCAGACAACTCCTCTATTCCTTCAGACAACTCCTCTGACCCTTCAGACAACTCCTCTGACCCTTCAGACAACTCCTCTGACCCTTCAGACAACTCCTCTGACCCTTCAGACAACTCCTCTATTCCTTCAGACAACTCCTCTGACCCTTCAGACAACTCCTCTGACCCTTCAGACAACTCCTCTGACCCTTCAGACAACTCCTCTGACCCTTCAGACAACTCCTCTATTCCTTCAGACAACTCCTCTGACCCTTCAGACAACTCCTCTGACCCTTCAGACAACTCCTCTATTCCTTCAGACAACTCCTCTATTCCTTCAGACAACTCCTCTATTCCTTCAGACAACTCCTCTGACCCTTCAGACAACTCCTCTATTCCTTCAGACAACTCCTCTGACCCTTCAGACAACTCCTCTGACCCTTCAGACAACTCCTCTGACCCTTCAGACAACTCCTCTATTCCTTCAGACAACTCCTCTATTCCTTCAGACAACTCCTCTGACCCTTCAGACAACTCCTCTATTCCTTCAGACAACTCCTCTGACCCTTCAGACAACTCCTCTGACCCTTCAGACAACTCCTCTATTCCTTCAGACAACTCCTCTATTCCTTCAGACAACTCCTCTGACCCTTCAGACAACTCCTCTGACCCTTCAGACAACTCCTCTATTCCTTCAGACAACTCCTCTGACCCTTCAGACAACTCCTCTGACCCTTCAGACAACTCCTCTATTCCTTCAGACAACTCCTCTGACCCTTCAGACAACTCCTCTGACCCTTCAGACAACTCCTCTATTCCTTCAGACAACTCCTCTGACCCTTCAGACAACTCCTCTGACCCTTCAGACAACTCCTCTATTCCTTCAGACAACTCCTCTGACCCTTCAGACAACTCCTCTATTCCTTCAGACAACTCCTCTATTCCTTCAGACAACTCCTCTATTCCTTCAGACAACTCCTCTATTCCTTCAGACAACTCCTCTATTCCTTCAGACAACTCCTCTGACCCTTCAGACAACTCCTCTATTCCTTCAGACAACTCCTCTGACCCTTCAGACAACTCCTCTATTCCTTCAGACAACTCCTCTATTCCTTCAGACAACTCCTCTATTCCTTCAGACAACTCCTCTATTCCTTCAGACAACTCCTCTGACCCTTCAGACAACTCCTCTATTCCTTCAGACAACTCCTCTATTCCTTCAGACAACTCCTCTATTCCTTCAGACAACTCCTCTGACCCTTCAGACAACTCCTCTATTCCTTCAGACAACTCCTCTATTCCTTCAGACAACTCCTCTATTCCTTCAGACAACTCCTCTATTCCTTCAGACAACTCCTCTGACCCTTCAGACAACTCCTCTGACCCTTCAGACAACTCCTCTATTCCTTCAGACAACTCCTCTATTCCTTCAGACAACTCCTCTATTCCTTCAGACAACTCCTCTATTCCTTCAGACAACTCCTCTATTCCTTCAGACAACACCTCTATTCCTTCAGACAACTCCTCTGACCCTTCAGACAACTCCTCTATTCCTTCAGACAACTCCTCTATTCCTTCAGACAACTCCTCTGACCCTTCAGACAACTCCTCTGACCCTTCAGACAACTCCTCTATTCCTTCAGACAACTCCTCTGACCCTTCAGACAACTCCTCTGACCCTTCAGACAACTCCTCTGACCCTTCAGACAACTCCTCTGACCCTTCAGACAACTCCTCTATTCCTTCAGACAACTCCTCTGACCCTTCAGACAACTCCTCTATTCCTTCAGACAACTCCTCTGACCCTTCAGACAACTCCTCTATTCCTTCAGACAACTCCTCTATTCCTTCAGACAACTCCTCTATTCCTTCAGACAACTCCTCTGAC
>NC_139996.1:1080836-1508336 GCF_964263955.1 Coregonus lavaretus
AACAGTTCTTGTGCTGCTGTTGCTTCCAGAGGCAGTTTGGAACTCGGTAGTGAGTGTTGCAACCGAGGACAGACGATTTTTACGCGCTACGCGCTTCAGCACTCGGAGGTCCTGTTCTGTGAGCTTGTGTGGCCGACCACTTCGCGGCTGAGCCATTGTTGCTCCTAGACGTTTCCACTTCACAATAACAGCACTTAGAGTTGACCGGGGCAGCTCTAGCAGGGCAGAAATTTGATGAACTGACTTGTTGGAAAGGTGGCATCCTATGATGGTGCCACGTTGAAAGTCACTGAGCTATTCAGTAAGGCCATTCTACTGCCAATGCTTGTCCATGGAGATCGCATGGCTGTGTGCTCGATTTGATACACCTGTCAGCAACGGGTGTGGCTGAAATAGCAGAATCCACTAATTTGAAGGGGTGTCCACATACTTTTGTATATAGAGTGTATGTCTTAACACAGACACGCACTGCTAAAACATTGAGAGACACAGGGTCCAACAGCAACGGCCCAGTGTTAATGCGGCTGCATGGTTCAGTCAACAGCAACAGTCTGGTCGTAGATATGCTGCATTCACACTAGCAGAGGAAATACAGAATAAGAATAATATAATAATATTAGAAATGGTAAAGTCAATCTGTTTGGTAAAGTCAATCTGTTTGGTAAAGTCAATCTGTTTGGTAAAGTCAATCTGTTTGGTAAAGTCAATCTGTTTGGTAAAGTCAATCTGTTTGGTAAAGTCAATCTGTTTGGTAAAGTCAATCTGTTTTTACTGTATTCATACTAAGATTGGAGAAATGAAGCTATGACAGAAAAGGGATGCATTGAAAGGAACCTTACATTCAATGAAATCTTCATTTTCCATTCTGCTTTTTGACATGCTCAGACTAAATGATCATTACAGCGTTCTGAATGAGGCTCGTTAACTCCCCACCCGTCCATCTCTGAGTGTGTGACTGAGCTTGCCATAGGATGATTATTTTGTGTCTGCCATGTGAGCTGAGGTGCAGAAGGATGATTATTTTGTGTCTGCCGTGTGAGCCGTGTCTCTCTCTCGCTTCTGTTTTATAAACAGATTTTGAGAGGGAAGAGGCTCCATGCATGATGCAACGTGAGGGTTTATCTCAAAACCCAAAAGATACAGGATGGGGTTTTACAATCCCCCTGCACCAGAGGTGTAACGGGGAGGAGTACATTGTACCCCAGCCAGCCTGGCATTAACACAATTCTCCATGCCTAAAGAGATCAAGGAAACCTGAGAAAAGTTGTATTAATTATGCAGAACTTAAGCCTTGTGACAAATGGTTTTTCTATCTGAAGCTGGTCTGGTTGGTTTGTTTGGTGCAGTGAGACCAGAGAACATAGAGAGACAGGCTGTTACTTCATACTGTAGGCCTGTTGCTGTCTGACAGCAGAAACGGGTACTCTGGAGACATCTACTGGCGGTGAATGGGATTACACATAGAAGCATAGTACTCTGGAGACATCTACTGGCGGTGAATGGGATTACACATAGAAGCATAGTACTCTGGAGACATCTACTGGTGGTGAATGGGATCATACATATACATTATGAGGACTGTCAGAGTATGTGTAGACGAGCTGGCTGGAGTGGTAATGGCAACGGTTGGAACCAGCTCAGGGAACAGACAACTAATTGAAACAAAGAGCCTATGCAAAGCGCCCTCTCTGTCAGTCAGAAACGTATTCCAGCGTCTGCCTGCCAACGCAAAGCCCTCTCTGTCAGTCAGAAACGTATTCCAGCGTCTGCCTGCCAACGCAAAGCCCTCTCTGTCAGTCAGAAACGTATTCCAGCGTCTGCCTGCCAACGCAAAGCCCTCTCTGTCAGTCAGAAACGTATTCCAGCGTCTGCCTGCCAACGCAAAGCTCTCTCTGTCAGTCAGAAACGTATTCCAGCGTCTGCCTGCCAGCTGGTGTGCATGTGTGTGTAGGCTACACTCTGAAGGTCACTGGAGCCTGCTGACGATGTTACAATCAATGGTTCATAAATTAGGGAGAGGTGTTTAATTAGAGAAGAATAGATCAACTTTAATAACGCTAGTTAAGGATACTAAAGTTAGTTTCACGTTGGATTTATCTGCACACAAGGTTGTTAGCTAGCTAACGTTTGCTCTGGTAAAACGTTAAACCAACTCGGAAGTTCAAAGACATTCAAAGTTCCTCCATAGAAGCCGCTCCTCCATAGGTCTAATTCTAATTTAGAAAGTACATAACAAGATGACCAGGGCTTCAAGCCAAGCTTCCTCCTTCCTCTTTCACTCTCCCCTCACCCACAAAATGTCCGTTGCTCTGACTGGCAGTGTGTGTTTGTCTTTCATTACGATTAAAACATGCCATTACAGCAAAATACAATTTGCTCTTAACGACTTTCCTTTATATATACAGTAGACCACATGACTGACTGACATGAGAAAGATGGGTTCTGGCACCCGAAAAGTATATATATTTTTCAGTCATGGATAACTACAAAAAATACTCGGATCATAATCGTATCTAGAAAATTGGCGCATTCTAGCAAACGTTTGCATATTTCTGTTAGGGAACGCCTACTCTGTGAAGTGCTCGGGTGCGATAACTCAATTCACCTTTGCAGTAGCTCGCCAAACAATTCTGAAAGGACATGCAATTTTCACATGTTCCACTGCAAACTGTCATAAACAAATCTCACAAGTATCAGACACTGCAAGCTCCCAGCTACTATCTAACCAACACAACATTGACATAATCCCACCCCTGGTTAGCCACTATTGGTTTAAAAAGCCAAACCTAACACAATATTCCACTAAAAAATGTATATTTTTATTTGATCAGAAACATGCTAGGCAAGTATGCATGCATCCTGTGCTAGAAATTTGAACGCACTACTTTGAATTTTTTATATATTTTTATATTTCCTAAATGCCTTTTAGCTAGGTAAATTTCTATGGCAACGAATCCTTCAGAACTAACCTACTCAGGGGCAGGCTAACTAAGGGCTAACTCCATGTATCCTGAATGAAGGGCAGGCTAACTAAGGGCTAACTCCATGTATCCTGAATGAAGGGCAGGCTAACTAAGTGCTAACTCCATGTATCCTGAATGAAGGGCAGGCTAACTAAGGGCTAACTCCATGTATCCTGAATGAAGGGCAGGCTAACTAAGGGCTAACTCCATGTATCCTGAATGAAGGGCAGGCTAACTAAGGGCTAACTCCATGTATCCTGAATGAAGGGCAGGCTAACTAAGTGCTAACTCCATGTATCCTGAATGAAGGGCAGGCTAACTAAGGGCTAACTCCATGTATCCTGAATGAAGGGCAGGCTAACTAAGGGCTAACTCCATGTATCCTGAATGAAGGGCAGGCTAACTAAGGGCTAACTCCATGTATCCTGAATGAAGGGCAGGCTAACTAAGGGCTAACTCCATGTATCCTGAATGAAGGGCAGGCTAACTAAGGGCTAACTCCATGTATCCTGAATGAAGGGCAGGCTAACTAAGGGCTAACTCCATGTATCCTGAATGAAGGGCAGGCTAACTAAGGGCTAACTCCATGTATCCTGAATGAAGGGCAGGCTAACTAAGGGCTAACTCCATGTATCCTGAATGAAGGGCAGGCTAACTAAGGGCTAACTCCATGTATCCTGAATGAAGGGCAGGCTAACTAAGGGCTAACTCCATGTATCCTGAATGAAGGGCAGGCTAACTAAGTGCTAACTCCATGTATCCTGAATGAAGGGCAGGCTAACTAAGGGCTAACTCCATGTATCCTGAATGAAGGGCAGGCTAACTATGGGCTAACTCCATGTATCCTGAATGAAGGGCAGGCTAACTAAGGGCTAACTCCATGTATCCTGAATGAAGGGCAGGCTAACTAAGGGCTAACTCCATGTATCCTGAATGAAGGGCAGGCTAACTAAGGGCTAACTCCATGTATCCTGAATGAAGGGCAGGCTAACTAAGGGCTAACTCCATGTATCCTGAATGAAGGGCAGGCTAACTAAGGGCTAACTCCATGTATCCTGAATGAAGGGCAGGCTAACTAAGGGCTAACTCCATGTATCCTGAATGAAGGGCAGGCTAACTAAGGGCTAACTCCATGTATCCTGAATGAAGGGCAGGCTAACTAAGGGCTAACTCCATGTATCCTGAATGAAGGGCAGGCTAACTAAGGGCTAACTCCATGTATCCTGAATGAAGGGCAGGCTAACTAAGGGCTAACTCCATGTATCCTGAATGAAGGGCAGGCTAACTAAGGGCTAACTCCATGTATCCTGAATGAAGGGCAGGCTAACTAAGGGCTAACTCCATGTATCCTGAATGAAGGGCAGGCTAATGTCGTAGTAAATATATAATGTTATAGCTTGGTCTGACTAAAATCTTGTGCATAACCCATCTTGTGTTGGGCCTTTGTATTTAATACAATGCACAAAGACTTCTATCTTGTCGGCCTTATCAGCAGGTGGCTATGGACAACACCCACGCCATAGGTCTCTCAGTTCTCCCAACTCACGACTTCTTGCTCTGAGGACATACACACACACACCCCCACACACACACACATATACACACACACACACACACACACACACACACACATCATCATTGTTAAACATACACACACATACACACACACACACACACACACACATACACACACACACACATCATCATTGTTAAACATACACACACATACACACACACACACACACACACACACATACACACACGCACACACACACACACACACATCATCATTGTTAAGCACACACACACACAAAAACCCCCTTCTCTTAGGCTGAACATCTGAAGACAGAGAACCCGACTCAGAGCCAATGCAATGGAGGTGACCTCGACCAACTCATCAGGACCAATCAGAAGATCAGAACTACTAGAATCAACCTACTTTATTTTATTGTATAAAATGTCAGCACACAATGTTTAGGGGCGCGCTCTCAGATATCTCCCTACGAGATTGACGAACGGGTCCGTGCACGCTATTTACAGATATCTTTACCTCTGAATAAACTGCCTTATATTATACAATCATCCACCTTGTCCGAAAGTCTCTACTTGGTCTCCGTTCTCCAGTAAACTTGTGATCATCAACACTAACTAAGGGCTAACTCCATGTATCCTGAATGAAGGGCAGGCTAACTAAGGGCTAACTCCATGTATCCTGAATGAAGGGCAGGCTAACTAAGGGCTAACTCCATGTATCCTGAATGAAGTGTCTGAGCCAATGAGGACCAATGAAAGATGGCGTCATCATCCCCTTCATTAAGGAAGACGACTGATTCAATATTTTATTAATCAAACGTTTTTTTTTGTGTGTACATGATTTTACATTCTAAAATACCTATAACATTACACATTTAGTAAGGACAGCATTTGCTTTCCAAACTATATGTTTTTTTGCACGGTTGTATTTTGACATTTGCATAAGGAAAACTGACAGCCGCAACCAACCATAGACATATACAGTAATATAATAATATACTATAATATACTATAATAATATACTATAATCAGTGGCGGCTCCTGAAAAAATTCTCAGGGGGGGCAATTTTTCTGATGATTTAGGTGACCTACACACATTTTAAAAAAGATATGTCCAGCAACAACATGAAGACAGGGGCAGCATATAAGTCAATACCAGAAGCATTTATTGACTGATCTCAAAAGTGTTGGCTTACCAGGGTTGGTGGAGCCCTCAGTTTCATCTTTGCCTCGCAAAGCTAACTCAAACACTCCGCAAAACTTCACACACTGGATTAGCCGGCTGAGGATGTGGCGGTTCTTGCTAATGTCGTAGTAAATATATTTGTTATAGTGAATATGGAATATGATATGTTGAGTAAAATGTTGTGCTAAGATCTATTTAGGTCAGGAGCTGGTTATAAGTTCTGTTCCTATCCAATAACAATGGACAAAAGGGTCCTATCTTGTCAGCCTTGTCAGTTTCAGTTCTCCAGTAAACTTGTGATTATCAACACTAACCTCATCGTTGTGGCGGCGGACAGCTAGCCTGTATCCCTCATCCAGTTGAGTGGGAATGTTCACTCTCCCCAAAGCAGACAATCTCAAACAGCTATCCATGTGGGTCTTTGACAGCTCATGTTTCTTAATCTTTCCTGAAAGATGGTGCATGTCCGTTACACACCAGTCGCTGTCCAAGCGGTGCTATCTGCCGTGCCGCCTTCAGGGTGAAAGAGTAAGCAGGGGGTAGCAGAAGACTGCATTAGCTACATCGCAGCCTGCTAGCCAGGTTTTTCGTTCGTACCAATTTTTGGAAAATCCTCGGGTGTAGGACTTCCCCCCTTTAGTAGAAACCTGTTGAATTATTAAATTTGGTCTGGGAGGTCCTAATTGTTTCGTTGCCAATTTATCTTGATTTGTTCGCCGACAAAAAGTAACTTATTTCAAAGAGACAATCGAGTTGCACTGAACGCTATAGCCATCTTGATAGTAGTACGTGAATTGATTGATGAGGCTACCCGCTCTTTTCTTAGTTACGTTCATGGTTACGTTACGTATGACGAAAGCGCGTAAGTGCAAGCCCTCAGAAACCCATAGAGATTGTATTGAAAGCTCTGATATTTGAAAAAAATAGATTTTACATGGGAGTCTATGACAGACTTCTGGGCGATTTTCAACCTGACTGAAATCGCCCCAAAAGGGGGGGGGGGGCATTTGAAGCACGACTTTAGCCTGATTGGACATTTAGTGGCACTGTGGCAGATCAGACGTCTAGATTACAACACTGATAACTACTGTTGCCGTGATATAATTGATTAGAAAAAAAATCCCTTCCTTTTCCCGTTTGGCAGTGCGTCGCCCATATCGCCCTATTGAACACACCGCCCCTGACTATAATAATATATACAGTGGGGGAAAAAAGTATTTAGTCAGCCACCAATTGTGCAAGTTCTCCCACTTAAAAAGATGAGAGAGGCCTGTAATTTTCATCATAGGTACACGTCAACTATGACAGACAAATTGAGGGAAAAAAATCCAGTTAATCACATTGTAGGATTTTTAATGAATTTATTTGCAAATTATGGTGGAGAATAAGTATTTGGTCACCTACAAACAAGTTTCTCAATATTCTCATTTTGTCTGTCATAGTTGACGTGTACCTATGATGAAAATTACAGGCCTCTCTCATCTTTTTAAGTGGGAGAACTTGCACAATTGGTGGCTGACTAAATACTTTTTTTCCCCACTGTAATAATATACTATAATAATATACTATAATATACTATAATATACTATAATAATATACAATAATAATATATAATAATATACTATAATATACTATAATATACTATAATAATATACTATGATAATATACTATAATAATATAATCCATAGATGGCAGTTCCCATTCAAGTGAAGACTGGCAGCCATTGCTAGTGTCCCCATGAGTTTAACAGTCAAGACTGGCAGCCATTGCTAGTGTCCCCATGAGCGTCGCGCCTTCCTGCAGTCTTTGACCAAAAGCGTCCTCTTTGGCTTCATGGGTGGAATGTTATTAATATTTTTTCATAATTTCATCATTAATAAATATTATTTAAAAAAGAAAATGACAAAAATCAAGTGTTTCTATGTCAAACAGTTTGGTTATATTTCAGTCTTCTGTGATGTACAATACCATTTGGACACACCTACTCATTCAAGAGTTTTTCTTTATTTTTTACTATTTTCTACATTGCAGAATAATAATGAAGACATCAAAACTATGAAATAACACATATGGAATCATGTAGTAACCAAAAAAGTGTTAAATAAATCAAAATATATTTCATATTTGAGATTCTTCAAATAGCCACTCTTTGCCTTGATGACAGATTTGCACACTCTTGGCATTCTATATACACTATATATACAGCAGTATATGGACAACCCTTCAAATCAGTGGATTCGGCTATTTCAGACACACCCATTGCTGACAGGTGCTTAAAATCGAGCACACAGTCATGCAATCTCTATAGACAAACGTTGGCAGTTGAATGGCCTTACTGAAGAGCTCAGTGACTTTCAACGTGACACCGTCATAGGTCAGTTCGTCAAATTCCTGCTGCCCCGGTAAACTGTAGGTGCTGTTATTGTGAAGTGGAAATGTCTAGGAGCAACAATGGTTCAGCCGTGAAGTGTTCGGCCACACAAGCTCACAGAACAGGACTGCCGAGTGCTGAAGCTCTTAGCGCGTAAAAATCGTCTGTCCTCTGTTGCAACATCACCACCAAGTTCCAAACTGCCTCTGGAAGCAACAGCAGCACAAGAACTGTTCGTCGGGAGCTTTATGAAATGGGTTTCCATAACCGAGCAGCCGCACACAAGCCTAAGATCACCATGCGCAATGCCAAGTGTCGGCTGGAGTGGTGTAAAGCTTGCCACTATTGGACTCTGGAGCAGTAGAAATGCCTTCTCTGGAGTGATGAATCACGCTTCACCATCTGGCAGTCCGACGGACGAATCTGGGTTTGGCGGATGTCAGGAGAACACTACCTGCCCCAATGCATAGTGCCAACTGTAAAGTTTGGTGGAGGAGGAATAATGGTCTGGGGCTGTTTTTCATGGTTCGGGCTAGGCCCCTTAGTTCAAGTGAAGGGAAATCTTAATGCTACAGCATACAATTACATTCTAGACGATTCTGTGCTTCCAACTTTATGGCAACAGTTTGGGTAAGGCAGTTTCCTGTTTCAGCATGCACAAAGCGAGGCTCATACAGAAATGGTTTGTCGAGATCCGTGTGGAAGAACTTGACTGGCCTGCACAGAGCCCTGACCTCAACCCATCGAACACCTTTGTGATGAATTGGAACACCGACTGCGAGCCAGGCCTAATCGCCCAACATCAGTGCCCGACCTCACTAATGCTCTTGTGGCTGAATGGAAGCAAGTCCCAGCAGCAATGTTCCAACATCTAGTGGAAAGCCTTCCCAGAAGAGTGGAGACTGTTATAGCAGCAAAGGGGGAACCAACTCCATATTAATGCCTATGATTTTAGAATGAGATGTTTGACGAGCAGGTGTCCACATACTTTTGGTCATGTAGTGTATCTCCCGAGTGGCACAGTGGTCTAAGGCACTGCATCGCAGTGCTAGCTGTGCCACTAGAGATCCTGGTTCGAATCCAGGCTCTGTCGTAGCCGGCCGCAACCGGGAGACCCATGGGGCGCCGCACAATTGGCCCAGCGTCGTCCAGGGTAGGGGAGGGAATGGCCGGCAGGGATGTAGCTCAGTTGGTAGAGCATTGTGTTTGCAACGCCATGGTTGTGGGTTCAATTCCCAAGGGGGGCCAGTATGAAAAAAATAATAATAATAATGTATGCATTCACTAACTGTAAGTCGCTCTGGATAAGCGCGTCTGCTAAATGACTAAAATGTAAATTAATATATGTCCCAAATGACACCCTATTCCCTATATGGGACTTGGTCAAAAGTAGTGCACTATGTAGGGTGCTATTATTCTGGAGTCTGACATTGCTCGTTCTAATATTTCTTAATTCCTTTCTTGTAATGTGTGTATTGTTTTGTATTGTCAGGTACTACTGCACTGTTGGAGCTGGGAACAGAAGCATTTCACTGCACCCGCAATAACATCTGTTAAATACGTTTCAATGACCAATAAAATGTGATTTGATCCGATTTTTATAACTGGGGTTAATTTATGTACACATCATTGCCTTAACTCTCTGGTCTCGAAGGGTCAGTTAGGAACTTTGATAAGGAATGTGGTGAAGGAGAACTGCACTTGTTTTGATTGATGTGCAATTTTATCTGTCGCTTTTGAATTTGATTTGTTGAAATTTGTAATTGTAAACGTATAGTGTTGTATTGATACTGATCATGTTGATTTATTGTTCCTTGTAAATGAGACCTTGGGTTAAATAAAGGTTCAATAAAGAAACACACATCTGGACCTGATAAGGGATGGTCAGCCACTGTGCTTATCATCTGAAGGACAGTCTGTAACCTTCACTAAAGGACGACTGACTGGAAGAACACATACACACACACACACACACACACACACACACACACACACACATACACACACACACACACACACACAATCTCCACTGGAAGGACGCTTCAAACGCCCGTTTGAGGCCATCAAAGAGCAAACACCAGATGTATTTCCTTCTTAATAAGAACCCTAATAACCCTACTACTTTGGTGCCATTTGGGACGCAGTCAGTCAGTGGGCTGTTTCTCAGTTTTAGATAATACAGATTTATTCAGCATTATTGTAATGTTTCTCGGTCTTAGATAATACAGATTTATTCAGCATTATTGTAATGTTTCTCAGTTTTAGATAATACAGATTTATTCAGCATTATTGTAATGTTTCTCGGTCTTAGATAATACAGATTTATTCAGCATTATTGTAATGTTTCTCGGTCTTAGATAATACAGATTTATTCAGCATTATTGTAATGTTTCTCGATCTTAGATAATACAGATTTATTCAGCCTTATTGTAATGTTTCTCGGTCTTAGATAATACAGATTTATTCAGCATTATTGTAATGTTTCTCGGTCTTAGATAATACAGATTTATTCAGCATTATTGTAATGTTTCTCGGTCTTAGATAATACAGATTTATTCAGCATTATTGTAATGTTTCTCAGTTTTAGATAATACAGATTTATTCAGCATTGTAATGTTTCTCGGTCTTAGATAATACAGATTTATTCAGCATTATTGTAATGTTTCTCGGTCTTAGATAATACAGATTTATTCAGCATTATTGTAATGTTTCTCGGTCTTAGATAATACAGATTTATTCAGCATTATTGTAATGTTTCTCGGTCTTAGATAATACAGATTTATTCAGCATTATTGTAATGTTTCTCGGTCTTAGATAATACAGATTTATTCAGCATTATTGTAATGTTTCTCGGTCTTAGATAATACAGATTTATTCAGCATTATTGTAATGTTTCTCGGTCTTAGATAATACAGATTTATTCAGCATTATTGTAATGTTTCTCGGTCTTAGATAATACAGATTTAGTCAGCATTATTGTAATGTTTCTCAGTTTTAGATAATACAGATTTATTCAGCATTATTGTAATGTTTCTCGGTCTTAGATAATACAGATTTATTCAGCATTATTGTAATGTTTCTCGGTCTTAGATAATACAGATTTATTCAGCATTATTGTAATGTTTCTCGGTCTTAGATAATACAGATTTATTCAGCATTATTGTAATGTTTCTCGGTCTTAGATAATACAGATTTATTCAGCATTATTGTAATGTTTCTCGGTCTTAGATAATACAGATTTATTCAGCATTATTGTAATGTTTCTCGGTCTTAGATAATACAGATTTATTCAGCATTATTGTAATGTTTCTCGGTCTTAGATAATACAGATTTATTCAGCATTATTGTAATGTTTCTCGGTCTTAGATAATACAGATTTATTCAGCATTATTGTAATGTTTCTCGGTCTTAGATAATACAGATTTATTCAGCATTATTGTAATGTTTCTCGGTCTTAGATAATACAGATTTATTCAGCATTATTGTAATGTTTCTCGGTCTTAGATAATACAGATTTATTCAGCATTATTGTACTGTTTCTCGGTCTTAGATAATACAGATTTATTCAGCATTATTGTAATGTTTCTCGGTCTTAGATAATACAGATTTATTCAGCATTATTGTAATGTTTCTCGGTCTTAGATAATACAGATTTATTCAGCATTATTGTAATGTTTCTCGGTCTTAGATAATACAGATTTAATCAGGATTGTTATACTGTTTCTCGGTCTTAGATAATACAGATTTATTCAGCATTATTGTAATGTTTCTCGGTCTTAGATAATACAGATTTATTCAGCATTATTGTAATGTTTCTCGGTCTTAGATAATACAGATTTATTCAGCATTATTGTAATGTTTCTCGGTCTTAGATAATACAGATTTATTCAGCATTATTGTAATGTTTCTCGGTCTTAGATAATACAGATTTATTCAGCATTATTGTAATGTTTCTCGGTCTTAGATAATGAAGATTTATTCAGCATTATTGTAATGTTTCTCGGTCTTAGATAATACAGATTTATTCAGCATTATTGTAATGTTTCTCGGTCTTAGATAATACAGATTTATTCAGCATTATTGTAATGTTTCTCGGTCTTAGATAATACAGATTTATTCAGCATTATTGTAATGTTTCTCGGTCTTAGATAATACAGATTTATTCAGCATTATTGTAATGTTTCTCGGTCTTAGATAATACAGATTTATTCAGCATTATTGTAATGTTTCTCGGTCTTAGATAATACAGATTTATTCAGCATTATTGTAATGTTTCTCGGTCTTAGATAATACAGATTTAATCAGGATTGTTATACTGTTTCTCGGTCTTAGATAATACAGATTTATTCAGCATTATTGTAATGTTTCTCGGTCTTAGATAATACAGATTTATTCAGCATTATTGTAATGTTTCTCGGTCTTAGATAATACAGATTTATTCAGCATTATTGTAATGTTTCTCGGTCTTAGATAATACAGATTTATTCAGCATTATTGTAATGTTTCTCGGTCTTAGATAATACAGATTTATTCAGCATTATTGTAATGTTTCTCGGTCTTAGATAATACAGATTTATTCAGCATTATTGTAATGTTTCTCGGTCTTAGATAATACAGATTTATTCAGCATTATTGTAATGTTTCTCGGTCTTAGATAATACAGATTTATTCAGCATTATTGTAATGTTTCTCGGTCTTAGATAATACAGATTTAATCAGGATTGTTATACTGTTTCTCAGTCTTGACATTTGTTGAATTCGTCGTCATTACCAGCTGTTGTCTTAGCTCTCTCAAATTACACCTGTGATTGCTTTATGCCTCTCTCCCTTGTCAATATGGTTTGATTATTGCTGTTTCGGTTATTTCTAATTGTACTATTTCACTGTAGATCCCCCAGCCCAGCTAAACCTGCCTTAGATAGCTCCTTTGTCCCACCCCCATACACGCGGAGACCGACTCAATCGGTGCCTCCAGTGATGCTATCTCTTTCATTGTTACCCAACGCTTAGGTTTACCTCCACTGTACTCATATCCTTCCATATCCTTGTCTGTCCATAATGCCCTGAATCTATTCAACGCCCGGAAGTCTGCCCCCTTTATTCTTATTCACCATTTTGTATACATCTGGCCCTTCATTGGACACTGTGTTAACAAACCTCCAAACGAGCTTCAATGCCATACAACACTCCTTCCGTGGCCTCCAACTGCTCTTAAACACTAGTAAAACGAAATGCATGCTCTTCAACCGAATGCTGCTTGCACCTGCCCGACTAGAATCACTACTCTTGGTGGGTCTGACTTAGAATATGTGGACAACTACAAATATCTAGGTGTCTGGTTAGACTGTAAACTCTCCTTCCAGACTCACATTAAGCATCTCCAATCCAAAGTTAAATCTAGAATCAGCTTCCTGTTTCGCAACAAAGCCTCCTTCACTCATGCTGCCAAACATGCCCTCGTAAAACTGACTATCCTACCGATCCTTGACTTCGGCGATGTCATTTACAAAATAACCTCCAACACTCTACTCAGCAAATTGGATGTAGTCTATCACAGTGCCATCCGTTTTGTCTCCAAAGCCCCATATACTACCCACCACTGTGACCTGTACGCTCTTGTTGGCTGGTCCTCACTACATATTTGTCGCCAAACCCACTGGCTCCAGGTCATCTATAAATCACTGCTAGGCAAATCCCTGCCTTATATTAGCTCATTGGTCACCATAGCAACACTCCAGCAGGTATTATACAGTGAGGGAAAAAAGTTTGCCCACTGACAAAGACATGATCAGTCTATAATTTTAATGGTAGGTTTATTTGAACAGTGAGAGACAGAATAACAACAACAAAATCCAGAAAAACGCATGTCAAAAATGTTATATATTGATTTGCATTTTAATGAGGGGAAATGAGTATTTGACCCCTCTGCAAAACATGACTTAGTACTTGGTGGCAAAACCTTTGTTGGCAATCACAGAGGTCAGACGTTTGTTGTAGTTGGCCACCAGGTTTGCACACATCTCAGGAGGGATTTTGTCCCACTCCTCTTTGCAGATCTTCTCCAAGTCATTAAGGTTTCGAGGCTGACGTTTGGCAACTCGAACCTTCAGCTCCCTCCACAGATTTTCTATGGGATTAAGGTCTGGAGACTGGCTAGGCTACTCCAGGACCTTAATGTGCTTCTTCTTGAGCCACTCCTTTGTTGCCTTGGCCATGTGTTTTGGGTCACTGTTATGCTGGAATACCCATCCACGACCCATTTTCAATGCCCTGGCTGAGGGAAGGAGGTTCTCACCCAAGATTTGACGGTACATGGCCCCGTCCATCGTCCCTTTGATGCGGTGAAGTTGTCCTGTCCCCTTAGCAGAAAAACACCCCCAAAGCATAATGTTTCCACCTCCATGTTTGACGGTGGGAATGGGGTTCTTGGGGTCAAAGGCAGCATTCCTCCTCCTCCAAACACGTCGAGTTGAGTTGATGCCAAAGAGCTCGATTTTGGTCTCATCTGACCACAACACTTTCACCCAGTTCTCCTCTGAATCATTCAGATGTTCATTGGCAAACTTCAGACGGACCTGTATATGTGCTTTCTAGAGCAGGGGGACCTTGCGGGTGCTGCAGGATTTCAGTCCTTCACGGTGTAGTGTGTTACCAATTGTTTTCTTGGTGACTTTGGTCCCAGCTGCCTTGAGATCATTGACAAGATCCTCCCGTGTAGTTCTAGGCTGATTCCTCACCGTTTTCATGATCATTGCAACTCCACAAGGTGAGATCTTGCATGGAGCCCCAGGCCGAGGGATATTGACAGTTATTTTGTGTTTCTTCCATTTGCGAATAATCGCACCAACTGTTGTCACCTTCTCACCAAGCTGCTTGCCGATGGTCTTGTAGCCAATTCCAGCCTTGTGTAGGTCTACAATCTTGTCCCTGACATCCTTGGAGAGCTCTTTGGTCTTGGCCATAGTGGAGAGTTTGGAATCTGATTGATTGATTGCTTCTGTGGACAGGTGTCTTTTATACAGGTAACAAACTGAGATTAGGAGCACTCCCTTTAAGAGTGTGCTCCTAATCTCAGCTCGTTACCTGTATAAAAGACACCTGGGAGCCAGAAATCTTTCTGATTGAGAGGGGGTCAAATACTTATTTCCCTCATTAAAATGCAAATCAATTTATAACATTTTTGACATGCGTTTTTCTGGATTTTTTTGTTGTTATTCTGTCTCTCACTGTTCAAATAAACCTACCATTAAAATTATAGACTGATCATTTCTTTGTCAGTGGGCAAACGTACAAAATCAGCAGGGGATCAAATACTTTTTTCCCTCACTGTATACATTGTTATTTATTTTGCACCCCACAGCCCATCTGTAATTACCCCACCCAACTACCTCATCCCTATATTGTTATTTATTTTGCTCTTTTGCACCCCAGTATCTCTATTTGCACATCATCTTCTGCACATCTATCACTCCAGTGTTAATACTAAATTGTAATTATTTTGCACTATGGCCTATTTATTGCCTTACCTCCATAACTTACTACATTTGCACACACTGTATATATAGTTTCTGTTGTATTTTTGACTTTATGTTTTGTTTACCCCATATGTAACTCTGTGTTGTTTTTATCGCACTGCTTTGCTTTATCTTGGCCAGGTCGCAGTTGTAAATGAGAACTTGTTCTCAACTGGCTTACCTGGTTAAATAAAGGTGGAGAAAAAAAAAATCATTACAAAAATAAACACTGGACCTATCATACTACTATGACTGACCCTGTAAAACAACACATTACACTGCACCTATCATACTACTATGGCTGACCCTGTAAAACAACACATTACACTGCACCTATCATACTACTATGGCTGACCCTGTAGAACAACACATTACACTGGACCTATCATACTACTATGGCTGACCCTGTAAAACAACACATTACACTGCACCTATCATACTACTATGGCTGACCCTGTAAAACAACACATTACACTGGACCTATCATACTACTATGGCTGACCCTGTAAAACAACACATTACACTGGACCTATCATACTACTATGGCTGACCCTGTAAAACAACACATTACACTGCACCTATCATACTACTATGGCTGACCCTGTAAAACAACACATTACACTGGACCTATCATACTACTATGGCTGACCCTGTAAAACAACACATTACACTGGACCTATCATACTACTATGGCTGACCCTGTAGAACAACACATTACACTGCACCTATCATACTACTATGGCTGACCCTGTAAAACAACACATTACACTGCACCTATCATACTACTATGGCTGACCCTGTAAAACAACACATTACACTGCACCTATCATACTACTATGGCTGACCCTGTAAAACAACACATTACACTGCACCTATCCGATGTATGTAACTAAACATGTATTTTTTTTGCGTGTGTGTATGTGACTGTGTGTAGTTTGTGACTGTGTGTAGTTTGTAACTGTGTGTGTGTGACTGTGTGTAGTTTGTGACTGTGTGTAGTTTGTGACTGTGTGTAGTTTGTGACTGTGTGTGTGTGACTGTGTGTAGTTTGTGACTGTGTGTAGTTTGTGACTGTGTGTAGTTTGTGACTGTGTGTGTGTGACTGTGTGTAGTTTGTGACTGTGTGTAGTTTGTGACTGTGTGTGTGTGACTGTGTGTAGTTTGTGACTGTGTGTAGTTTGTGACTGTGTGTAGTTTGTGACTGTGTGTAGTTTGTGACTGTGTGTAGTTTGTGACTGTGTGTGTGTGACTGTGTGTGTGACTGTGTGTAGTTTGTGACTGTGTGTGTGACCTGATCAGCTCATTCTGTAGTTGTTGTATCTTGTCTTTCTGAGTTGACACCTTCTCACTGGCCAGCCTAAAGTTCAGAGAGGCTGGAGATACACAACATGGTCCTCCCCTTCTCACTGGCCAGCCTAAAGTTCAGAGAGGCTGGAGATACACAACATGGTCCTCCCCTTCTCACTGGCCAGCCTAAAGTTCAGAGAGGCTGGAGATACACAACATGGTCCTCCCCTTCTCACTGGCCAGCCTAAAGTTCAGAGAGGCTGGAGATACACAACATGGTCCTCCCCTTCTCACTGGCCAGCCTAAAGTTCAGAGAGGCTGGAGATACACAACATGGTCCTCCCCTTCTCACTGGCCAGCCTAAAGTTCAGAGAGGCTGGAGATACACAACATGGTCCTCCCCTTCTCACTGGCCAGCCTAAAGTTCAGAGAGGCTGGAGATACACAACATGGTCCTCCCCTTCTCACTGGCCAGCCTAAAGTTCAGAGAGGCTGGAGATACACAACATGGTCCTCCCCTGGTCACTACACCATTAACTAAAGTGACTGACTTGAATTTCCATAGTATATCAACATCTGGAATCCAATCATGGATGGAAATCACACAGTGATCTGTCTGCCTGCATGTCTGCTGTGTCCGTCTGTCTCTTCAGGAGAGAGTCCCTATTGGACTGTAGCCGACAACGTGACCTTGACCTGAAGTGACCTTGACCTGAAGTGACCTTGACATGAAGTGACCTTGACCTCACGCTTTCACCAACACCAGCCCGACAGACCTGATACCCAGCACTTTAAACTCCTTTAAACCCCCAATATATTTTATGTTAGTTATTTAAATAAAAGTAACAGACGTATCTTCTGTTGTTCCAGTTGTATTGTTGTTCATGTGGAACGTAGGATAACAGATATTTAGTAATCAGTTGATGTGGAACGTTATAAAGCTGATATTTAGTAATCAGTTGATGTGGAACGTTATAAAGCTGATATTTAGTAATCAGTTGATGTGGAACGTTATAAAGCTGATATTTAGTAATCAGTTGATGTGGAACGTTATAAAGCTGATATTTAGTAATCAGTTGTTCATGTGGAACGTTATAAAGCTGATATTTAGTAATCAGTTGATGTGGAACGTTATAAAGCTGATATTTAGTAATCAGTTGATGTGGAACGTTATAAAGCTGATATTTAGTAATCAGTTGTTCATGTGGAACGTTATAAAGCTGATATTTAGTAATCAGTTGTTGATGTGGAACGTTATAAAGCTGATATTTAGTAATCAGTTGATGTGGAACGTAGGATAACAGACATTTAGTACAGTGCCTTCAGAAAAGATTCACACATCTTGACTGGTCTATCAACATGTCTATAGTCGCAGTGATATCATGAACATTCTATTGTCGGCCGACGTCAACTTGTCGTTTTCATTATGAAAAAGTATAATCATAAAACGACAGCCTCTGAGTGACATCAGCAGCCTGGTGGTCCAAACAGCGTTTTCTATTTTAACACCAATAAAAACCTTTCAGTTTAAAATTTATTTAGTAAATATCAACCTAGCAAGCCAGGTAACTAAAAACAATTTCTAAACAATGTTTTCATTTGTTGCTACCTTGCTAGCGAGACAGTGCAAATAATGACCAGAGTATAGCTGACAACGTCTTAACTTTAATGAATAAAATGTAGCTAAAGGAAAATAAACCCGCAACATAATTTACGAAAATAAGCTTACAGTTGTGTAACGAAATAAAAGTAAGTCATTCTGAGAATTTTAGAACTCATGCATAGTCTTGTCACAGATTTGGTCTTGTTGCTGTAGCGTTCCAATAACCATGACAATGGACGTTGCAGATACATTACGTTTTTTTATGAGTTTAAGGACCAGACATGAAATGGGTTTAGAATATTTGAGGAAATTGAATAGATGTGAGAAGGAGGATTCAAGAGGGAAATGACAACGGACCAGATGGAGCCAAGGGCTGCAGATGAAGGATACAGAGGGGTTGACTCTGTAGGGTTGGGCTTGACTGTTAGGCTGCTGTGGTGAAGGCAAATCCCCCCCCAGAAGATCATTGAAGAAACCTAAGTAAAAGAAAGGTGGAGAAGGGGAGGAGTAAGGTGGAGAAGGGGAGGAGTAAGGTGGAGAAGGGGAGGAGTAAGGTGGAGAAGGGGAGGAGTAAGGTGGAGAAGGGGAGGAGTAAGGTGGAGAAGGGGAGGGGTAAGGTGGAGAAGGGGAGGGGTAAGGTGGAGAAGGGGAGGAGTAAGGTGGAGAAGGGGAGGAGTAAGGTGGAGAAGGGGAGGAGTAAGGTGGAGAAGGGGAGGAGTAAGGTGGAGAAGGGGAGGGGTAAGGTGGAGAAGGGGAGGGGTAAGGTGGAGAAGGGGAGGAGTAAGGCGGAGAAGGGGAGGAGTAAGGTGGAGAAGGGGAGGAGTAAGGCGGAGAAGGGGAGGAGTAAGGTGGAGAAGGGGAGGAGTAAGGTGCCATGGCTGATAGGATGGAGTGGCGTGGATGGTTTACGGGAAGGTCGTCATGGAATAAGGAGGGACTGGGGTTGGTAGGGTTTCTGCCACGGTGTGAAGCAGGGAAGGCACAGAGGTGGGACAGGAAGAGGAGGTGGGACAGGAAGAGGAGGTGGGACAGGAAGAGGAGGTGGGACAGGAAGAGGAGGTGGGACAGGAAGAGGAGGTGGGACAGGAAGAGGAGGTGGGACAAACAGTAGTTGAGGCTGATTGGCAGCTGGTTAGCAGCTGGTGCTTGTTGAGTTGCTCGGAAGTCATGTTCAAGGTAACTAGTTAAGTGTTACATTTAAGTCTGGTTTTTTCCTCTGAATTTTTGTTCATCCTTAACACCATTTCATGTCTGTGCAACAAGGAAACTGACAGTCACAGCGACGGTCTACAGACATTTCACCGGAGTATAAATTAAATGACGTAGTTTTGACCAGCGACACTTGTGGCATTCTAATAGTCTACAGACAGTCAGACCAATTATAAACTGAATGACATGTAGTTTGTTGCATTCTAATAGTCTACAGACAGATTATGACCAATTATAAACTGAATGACATGTATTGTGGCATTCTAATTGTCTACAGACAGATTATGACCAATTATAAACTGTCCTTTACATCCTCAATTTAAAATGGTTTAAATACAGATGTTTTGGTCACTGACCTACACATAATGTCAAAGTGGAATTATGTTTTTACAAATGTTTACAAATTAATAAAAAATGAAAAGCTGAAATGTCTTGAGTCAGTATTCAACCCTTTTTTATGGCAAGCCTAAATTAGTTCAGGAGTAAAAATGTGCTTAATAAGTCACATAATAAGTTGCATGGACTCACTCCGTGTGAAATGATAGTGTTTAACAGACATTGAATATCCCTTTAAGCATGGTGAAGTTATTAATTACACTTTGGATGGTGTATCAATACACCCAGTCACTACAAAGATACAGGCACCCTTCCTAACTCAGTTGCCGGAGAGGAAGGAAACTGCTCATGGTGATTTTTAAAACAGTTACAGAGTTTAATGGCTGTGATAGGAGATAACTGAGGATGGATCAACAGCATTGTAGTTACTCCACAATACTAACCTAAAGGACAGAGTGAAAAGAAGGAAGCCGGTACAGAATAAAAAAATATTTCTGAAATAAAAACTGGCAAAGAAATGAATTTTCTGTCCTGAATACAAAGCGTTATGTTTGGGGCAAATCCAACACAACACATCACTAACTACCACTCTTCGTATTTTCAAGCATGGTGGTGGCTGCATCATGTCATGGGTCTGCTTGTCATCGGCAAGGACTAGGGAGTTTTTATAAGGATAAAAAGAAATGGAATGGAGATAAGCACAGGCAAAATCCTAGAGGAAAACCTGGTTCAGTCTGCTTTCCACCAGACACTAGGAGAGACATTCACCTTTCAGCAGGACAATAACCTAAAACACAAGGCCAAATATACACTGGAGTTGCTTACCAAGACGACATTGAATGTTCCTGAGTGGCCGAGTTACAGTTTTGACTTAAATTGGCTCGAAAATCTATGGCAAGACTTGAAAATGGCTGTCTAGCAATGATCAACAACCAAGTTGACAGAGCTTGAATAATTTACCGCCCAAAACCACTCCCTTTTCCCGGTATAAATAACAGCAAGAAACCGGTAAAATATTATAAATGATTTATATGAACAGCATGGCGTGAAATGGAACTGTTAAATTATATACAATGTCTAAATCTGTCTTCTCTACGGCCTCTAAATGATGAATCAACGCTCAGGGTGGGGACAGACAGCCCATCTCAGTATGGAGAGCAGTTCACACTGCATTTAGACCTATCGTCTCATCATGGTAACTTTTGTATTGTGACGGGTAGGCCTACGTTTGCTGCAGCATAGTCTCGTCTCATCATGGTAACTTTTTTCTTGTGACGGGTAGGATAGTCTATGCTACAGTAGCCTAATATAAAGTCTTATTTACCATCTGGCTTTCGGGGATCACTCAAAAATCGTTGCATTAAATCAGTGCATGCGCGAGCTCTCTCTCTCTCTCTCCATCAATTCCATTCAAATTGCATCCAAAATAGATATTCCTGTTCTAGATGGATTTACTGTATAGCTCTATATATATCCTAGCCTACCTAGACCTACATGTCCTAGCCTACCTCTTTCAGATAATACATTCAATGCACTATTAGCCTTATATTTAGCTAATTAATGATGGGTTATGCATAATAAGCTTCTAACTTATAGCCTCTATCTTTAACGCAATACGCACACACCAGTGCTCCGCTGGCCTCCTTAAAAAACACACCTTAGCTCTTGGAGCCCCATGCAGGAAAATATAGACTATAAAAGCTTGCTGGACTTTTTTTTTTTTGCATTTCTTATACCAATAGACTATTCGAAGAGGGACGCAAGCTCTTGTTCGCTGAATGTTAAATGCAGCAGACCAATAGAACTCACGGGTAGTTTGAAAGAAGAGCGAGCGCGTGATGGCGGTAGGCTATAGCAGTTATTTATCCAGACCCATAACTATTCAATCTCCGTGAAGAGAAACCTTCTGCATCTCATTCTAGTCCTATAATACTCAAGGATGTCATTAGAATGATGAAGATAAGGACAGCGGATAAGGTCCTCCGGAACTTTAGTTTTCCTACCCATAGCCCTGCTCTGTAAGCTGAGTCACTCAGCGGAACAGGAGGGGAGGGCTGAGCCGGCCGACAGGAAAGGGCACAGTGCGAGTCATAGGATGCAGAAAGGGAGGAGACTAGGGTCAAAGAAGCAGAATCAGGAGACAGAAGGGAGAAGGATTTAGCAGAAGGGAGAGATGATAGGATAGAAGAGGAGAGCGTAGTGGGAGAGAGAGAGCGAAGATTGCGACGGTGCATGACCATCTGGGTAGGGGCTGAGTGGTTAGGGTTGGAGGAAAGGGAGACAGAAAAGGAAACAAAGTAGTGATCAGAGACCTGGAGGGGGGTTGCAGTGAGATTAGTAGGCGAGCAGTCTCTAGTAAAGATGAGGTCAAGCATATTGCCCGCCTTGTGAGTGGGAGAGGACTGGGAAAGGGTGAGGTCAAAAGAGGCAAGGAGGGGAATGAGAGAGTTGGAAAGAAATTAATCGAAGGCAGACGTCGGGAGGTTGAAGTCGCCCAGTACGAAGAGCGGTGAGCCATCATCAGGAAATTAGATGATCAAGGAGTCAAGCTCATTGAGGAACTCTCCAAGGGCACCTGGTGGGATGACAACAATGTTAAGCTTCAGTGGACAAGGGACTGGGACAGCATGGACAAGGGACTGGGACAGCATGGACAAGGGACTGGGACAGCATGGACAAGGGACTGGGACAGCATGGACAAGGGACTGTGACAGCATGGAATTAAAATGAGGAGAGAGAGGGAGAAAATAGAACAACTCCAGTTAGGAGAAATGAGCAGCCCTGTGCCATCATCACGACGACCAGATGCTCTCGGACTATGAGAGAAAACATAGTCAGATGAAGAGAGAGCAGCTGGAGTAGCAGTGTTCTCTGGGGACTGAAGGGCAGCAGATGAACAACTTCGCAGAACCGTCTTTGTTTCGGCAACGGTAGTAGTTTTGCTACGACACAGCTGAGAAAACAGGGGAGACTGAAGTGAACTAATTGCTAATTGCAGAGGTGAAGAGCACACCTCTCCCCCTCCAATACAGCCACTGATTACCAAAACAACAAGTCACAAATTGCCCCGCCCCTTAATCCTGGTTGATGTGTCAACAATCATCTGCAAGTTATGAGCAGTCAGCAGTTCACACATCAAGTAGGCTCCTGGGAAGACAGGAAGCACTTAAAGTAGATGGCCCTAGCCAGTTAGACAGTCTCAGACAACAACAGATAAAGACAATCTAGTCAAGATATATTATAGTTTTATTTTTCTTCCACTTTGACATTACAAAGTAGAGGCTTCATGATGTCACCGGCTGCTGTGTAGAGGCTTCCTGATGTCACCGGCTGCTGTGTAGAGGCTTCATGATGTCACCGGCTGCTGTGTAGAGGCTTCATGATGTCACTGGCTGCTGTGTAGAGGCTTCATGATGTCACCGGCTGCTGTTTAGAGGCTTCATGATGTCACCGGCTGCTGTGTAGAGGCTTCATGATGTCACCGGCTGCTGTGTAGAGGCTTCATGATGTCACCGGCTGCTGTGTAGAGGCTTCATGATGTCACTGGCTGCTGTGTAGAGGCTTCCTGATGTCACCGGCTGCTGTGTAGAGGCTTCATGATGTCACTGGCTGCTGTGTAGAGGCTTCATGATGTCACCGGCTGCTGTTTAGAGGCTTCATGATGTCACCGGCTGCTGTGTAGAGGCTTCATGATGTCACCGGCTGCTGTGTAGAGGCTTCATGATGTCACCGGCTGCTGTGTAGAGGCTTCATGATGTCACTGGCTGCTGTGTAGAGGCTTCCTGATGTCACCGGCTGCTGTGTAGAGGCTTCATGATGTCACTGGCTGCTGTGTAGAGGCTTCATGATGTCACCGGCTGCTGTTTAGAGGCTTCATGATGTCACCGGCTGCTGTGTAGAGGCTTCATGATGTCACCGGCTGCTGTGTAGAGGCTTCATGATGTCACCGGCTGCTGTGTAGAGGCTTCCTGATGTCACCGGCTGCTGTGTAGAGGCTTCAGGGTCAGTAGAATGGGTTTCTCTGGCAACAAGATCAACTCAAAGGTACTGTGCACCTCCACCTGACGCTGTTTATCTACTCTGAAGTTCTCCAGCATCTGCAGTGACAGGACAGAGACAAATGTACAGTGTTACAACCACTGCCTGTTCTGTCTCTCCTGTGACATTGCACTATTGCAAGGAAAAATTCAAACTGAATAAAAAAACTGTCATTTAACCTAAATGAAAGTTAATTCAAAACTAAATAAGTTGTTTGAACTAAAGTAGTCCCCAAGTCTTCAGGCTAAAGGCTTAAAAACCTATTTTGAATTGTTTTAAGATGGTCATACCATGGATCATTTAGCTATTTGATTTTGGACCCCTTTAGGTATAAATATAAATACAATTAAAATATATTAGATAAAATATAGAATTGGGCTTTGACTGCTATAACCCATAGAAACATATTGAATAACACATTCATAAATGGCAAAAAAGACAGTAAAAAAATACATCATAAGGTTTTAAGTGTCTGTCCTACATTTACATTTAACATTTTAGTCATTTAGCTTTTAGTCTCTTATCCAGAGCGACTTACAGTTAGTGAGTGTCGGGTGAGGTCGTCGGGTAGTGAGTGTCGGGTGAGGTCGTCGGGTAGTGAGTGTCGGGTGAGGTCGTCGGGTAGTGAGTGTCGGGTGAGGTCGTCGGGTAGTGAGTGTCGGGTGAGGTCGTCGGGTAGTGAGTGTCGGGTGAGGTCGTCGGGTAGTGAGTGTCGGGTGAGGTCGTCGGGTAGTGAGTGTCGGGTGAGGTTGTGTCTCTCTCTGGCGGGAGGTAAGCTTGGCTTATATGGTTTATATACATAGTTTGGGCTTTGTCGAGTAAAGCTTAAACTATGTATTTAGATTGTAGTTAGGTATTGTAGGTAGTTATCGTGGGTTGTTGTATGTAATTATTGTAGGTTAGTATTGTATTCGCCTGAGCCCGGTGAAGCACGAAGCTAGCTAACCCACTACCTGGACTAGCTAGCGGGTAGCCACTGGTAACTATTTGCAACTGTGGATAGTTGTTACGCCAGCTAGCTGCCTACAATAATTACATACAATAATGCCTACCATTCAGCTGTTTTTCTAACCTCATTGTCTGAAGCGTTAACGTTAGGTAGTAAGTGGCTACTGTGCTTGAATTTTAGCTAGCTTGTTGCTACCTGGATAGCTACTAAACAATGGCTGGAATGACCTAGCGAACAGACGCGAACTGCCTGAGTCAATTCAGTGGCTAGCTTTGCACTTGGCTAGCTAACAGTAGCTGCTAGGGGTAAGTTATAACCTACATTTGTGTTTTGTTTTTACATACTGGCAGCCAGAGTCGTTCAAGGGAATTCGTGACATGGGTGACTAGTTAACGTTAGCTTGGCTCTCTCTGTGTGTTCGTGCCGTGGGAGGAGGGGTTTATTCGTTGGCAGATAGCAATGGCTAGCTAGTATGCTAACTATTCTAGCTAACTAACTGGCTGAATAAGTTGACAACGGACTCGCTCAAGCTGTCGGACTAACCCACAACATTAGACACGGACACGAATGATCTGCTTGGCGTGTTGACACACTGGTGGTTTGTTGTGGCCGAGTATTGGTGCTAAACCGTGTTGTTGGAGTCCGGCATGCTAGTTGGCTGTGGCGTCATATGACTAGGTGCCCTGGACGATTTTCACGGAAGAATACTGTACCAAGTTAGCTAGCTGAATAAACTAAGTTAGTCTATTCCTAGAAAACATTGAACCGCTGTAGTTTACAACAATTATAGTTTCTGAGGTGGAAGTTGGGAGAGTTATATTTGGGTGTTTCAGTGAAACGTTAGTGAGGGAGGCCCCGCTCTCTCTTTTCCCAGATGTTTAGTTCATTTCATTCCAATCTCCTTTGCATTATTGTAGCCATTTTCTGTAGCCTGTCAACTATGCCTCTGTCTATCCCTGTTCTCTCCTCTCCGCACAGGCTACACAAACGCCTCACACCGCGTGGCTGCTGACTCTCTAACCTGGTGGTCCCTGCACGCACCACCCACATGGAGTTCCAGGTCTCAGGCAGCCTCTGGAACTGCCGTTCTGCTGCCAACAAGGCAGAGTTCATCTCAGCCTATGCTACCCTCCAGTCCCTCGACTTCTTGGCGGTGACGGAAACATGGATTACCACTGAAAACACTGCTACTCCTACTGCTCTCTCCTCGTCTTACCATGTGTTCTTGCATAACCCGAGAGCATCTGGTCAGCGGGGTGGTGGCACAGGAATCCTCATCTCTCCCAAGTGGACATTCTCTCTTTTTCCCCTGCCCCATCTGTCTATCTCCTCATTTGAATTCCATGCTGTCACAGTCACTAGCCCATTCAAGCTTAACATCCTTGTCATTTATCGCCCTCCAGGTTCCCTTGGAGAGTTCATCAATGAGCTTGACGCTTTGATAAGTTCCTTTCCTGAGGATGGCTCACCCCTTACAGTTCTGGGTGACTTCAACCTCCCTACGTCTACATTTGACTCATTTCTCTCTGCCTCCTTCTTTCCACTCCTCTTCTCTTTTGACCTCACCCTCTCACATATTCGACTTGTTTCAGGAAACTAGGAGTATGTCGCACATCACTACTTCACATATGAACGTAAACATACATTTTTTTAATTGAACTTTCATGTGCCTTAACTTAAATATTTGGGGACACTATTAGATTTTTAAAATTCAAATCAGTCTGGTATGAGAACGGTAGCCCCTATCTGCAAAAGCAGGGTGTCTGCAGAAAGCTGAGTACCTTGGCTATCGGTGCCTTCACAACAGTGTGACTTACTACCATATATGGGCATACTAATTTATAAGGGCAGGCCGAGCCGATGACCTCATTTAAAGATGGCTGCCACCTACATTCCGATTAGCGTTGTGAAGCATAAACAAAATAAACACGGAATATGTTGATCCGAAAGCCGGGACTCCACAGATCAGGAGGATATTTTATCTGTCTGTCTGTGATCTACAGTTATTGATCAACACACAAAAGGAAGAACTGCAGCACAAAACACAGGGGGAGAAAAGGGTGATCTTCTGTCCGAAATACCAGTTTGCTTTTTTTCCTGGCTTCAAAGACTATCATGACATATACAAGCTATGGTGAAAGTGAAATCTAATCATCTACACCTGGGATGTAAAACGAACATGAATGCTAATAATAATATTGTAGATAGTTCAGCTTAAAACTATTTCTGCACCTTTTTTAGTGAAGGACACATGTGTAACCAAGTTTGTGTTTGATAAGACAATTGTATATATTTTTAATAACACACATGTATTCCATCCGTAAATACCAATAAAAAATTTAAATTACGAGCCTAGTTTATTAAGCCACGGAAAAAGACAGGAACCTTCCCGCTAGCCATAATTGGCTGAGATAATGGTTAGGCTGGACATGCCGGGAGATGAGCTTGGATTGGTCTGCCATGTAGCATGCTTCTGTCTATAACGTGAGCTGTTCAGTATGTGTTGATAGTCCTTTCTACCGCATAGTTTTTGAAAGATATAACGTTAGCCATCGAAAAACTACAAAAGTTTTGCTACTTTTCTCAACAACATTGATGCCCTCAATTTAGCAGGTTCTATAGACAGATCAGTTGGAAAAAGTGATTTGCTACTTTCTGCACACGCCACGGTCAGTGTGAACCGGAGTGACATTACACAATGCTGGCCAAACAAGATGTAGCTACAAACAAAACAGAGATAAATGGTTCCAGTCTGCCATGAAACATTCATCTATGTACAGTACCAGTCAAACGTTTGGACATACCTACTCATTCAAGGGTTTTTCTTTATTTTTACTATTTTCTACATAGCCCTTACGCAGCCTGGAGGTGTGTTTTGGTTTTGGGTCATTGTCCTGTTGAAAACCAGATGGGATGGCGTATCGCTGCAGAATGCTGTGGTAGCCATGCTGGTTAAGTGTGCCTTGAATTCTAAATAAATCACTGACAGTGTCACCAGCAAAGCACCCCCACACCAGCACACCTCCTCCTCCATGCTTCACAGTGGGAACCACGCATGCGGAGATCATCCGTTCACCTACTCTGCGTCTCACAAAGACACAGCGGTTGGAACCAAAAATCTCAAATTTGGATTTATCAAATCAAATCAAATCAAATTGTATTGGCCACATGCGCCGAATACAACAGGTGCAGACATTACAGTGAAATGCTTACTTACAGCCCTTAACCAACAGTGCATTTATTTTTAATAAAAAAGTAAAATAAAACAACAACAAAAAAGTGTTGAGAAAAAAAAGAGCAGAAGTAAAATAAAATAACAGTAGGGAGGCTATATATACAGGGGGGTACCGGTGCAGAGTCAATGTGCGGGGGCACCGGCTAGTTGAGGTAGTTGAAGTAATATGTACATGTGGGTAGAGTTAAAGTGACTATGCATAAATAATTAACAGAGTAGCAGCAGCGTAAAAAGATGGGGTGGGGGGGCAGTGCAAATAGTCTGGGTAGCCATGATTAGCTGTTCAGGAGTCTTATGGCTTGGGGGTAGAAGCTGTTGAGAAGTCTTTTGGACCTAGACTTGGCACTCCGGTACCGCTTGCCCTGCGGTAGCAGAGAGAACAGTCTATGACTAGGGTGGCTGGAGTCTTTGACAATTTTGAGGGCCTTCCTCTGACACCGCCTGGTATAGAGGTCCTGGATGGCAGGAAGCTTGGCCCCAGTGATGTACTGGGCCGTACGCACTACCCTCTGTAGTGCCTTGCGGTCGGAGGCCAAGCAGTTGTCATACCAGGCAGTGATGCAACCAGTCAGGATGCTCTCGATGGTGCAGCTGTAGACTTTTTTGAGAATCTGAGGACCCATGCCGAATCTTTTCAGTCCCCTGAGGGGGAATAGGCTTTGTCGTGCCCTCTTCACGACTGTCTTGGTGTGTTTGGACCATGATAGTTCGTTGGTGATGTGAACACCAAGGAACTTGAAGCTCTCAACCTGTTCCACTACAGCCCCGTCGATGAGAATGGGGGCGTGCTCAGTCCTCTTTTTTTTCCTGTAGTCCACAATCATCTCCTTTGTCTTGGTCACGTTGAGGGAGAGGTTGTTATCCTGGCACCACACGGCCAGGTCTCTGACCTCCTCCCTATAGGCTGTCTCATCGTTGTCAGTGATCAGGCCTACCACTGTTGTGTCGTCTGCAAACTTAATGATGGTGTTGGAGTCGTGCCTGGCCATGCAGTCATGGGTGAACAGGGAGTACAAGAGGGGACTGAGCACGCACCCCTGAGGGGCCCCCGTGTTGAGGATCAGTGTGGCAGATGTGTTGTTACCTACCCTTACCACCTGGGGGCGGCCCGTCAGGAAGTCCAGGATCCAGTTGCAGAGGGAGGTGTTTAGTCCCAGGATCCTTAGCTTAGTGATGAGCTTTGAGGGCACTATGGTGTTGAATGCTGAGCTGTAGTCAATGAATAGCATTCTCACGTAGGTGTTCCTCTTGTCCAGGTGGGAAAGGGCAGTGTGGAGTGCAATAGAGATTGCACCATCTGTGGATCTGTTGGGGCGGTATGCAAATTGGAGTGGGTCTAGGGTTTCTGGGATAATGGTGTTGATGTGAGCCATGACCAGCCTTTCAAAGCACTTCATGGCTACAGACGTCAGTGCTACGGGTCGGTAGTCATTTAGGCAGGTTATCTTAGTGTCCTTGGGCACGGGGACTATGGTGGTCTGCTTGAAACATGTTGGTATTACAGACTCAGTCAGGGACATGTTGAAAATGTCAGTGAAGACACTTGCCAGTTGGTCAGCACATGCTCGGAGTACACGTCCTGGTAATCCGTCTGGCCCTGCGGCCTTGTGAAAGTTGACCTGCTTAAAAGTCTTACTCACATCGGCTACGGAGAGCGTGATCACATAGTCATCCGGAACAGCTGGTGTTCTCATGCATGCTTCAGTGTTGCTTGCCTCGAAGCGAGCATAGAAGTGGTTTAGCTCATCTGGTAGGCTTGTGTCACTGGGAAGCTCGCGGCTGTGCTTCCCTTTGTAGTCTGTAATAGTTTTCAAGCCCTGCCACATCCGACGAGCGTCAGAGCCGGTGTAGTACGATTCAATCTTAGTCCTGTATTGACTCTTTGCCTGTTTGATGGTTCGTCGGAGGGCATAGCGAGATTTCTTATAAGCGTCCGGGTTAGAGTCCCGCTCCTTGAAAGCGGCAGCTCTACCCTTTAGCTCAGTGTGGATGTTGCCTGTAATCCATGGCTTCTGGTTGGGGTATGTACGTACGGTCACTGTGGGGACGACATCATCGATGCACTTATTGATGAAGCCAGTGACTGATGTGGTGTACTCCTCAATGCTATCTGAAGAAAAACAGTCCTGTAGCTTAGCATCTGCGTCATCTGACCACTTTTTTTTTAACCGAGTCACTGGTACTTCCTGCTTTAGTTTTTGCTTATAAGCAGGAATCAGGAGGATAGAGTTATGGTCAGATTTGCCAAATGGAGGGCGAGGGAGAGCTTTGTATGCGTCTCTGTGTGTGGAGTAAAGGTGGTCTAGAGTTTTTTTCCCTCTGGTTGCACATTTAACATGCTGGTAGAAATTAGGTAGAACGGATTTAAGTTTCCCTGCATTAAAGTCCCCGGCCACTAGGAGTGCTGCCTCTGGATGAGCGTTTTCCTGTTGACTTATGGCCTTATACAGCTCATTCAGTGCAATCTTAATTCCAGCATTGGTTTGTGGTGGTAAATAGACGGCTATGAAAAATATAGATGAAAACTCTCTCGGTAAATAGTGTGGTCTACAGCATATCATAAGATACCCTACCTCAGGTGAGAAAAACTTCGAGACTTCCTTAGTATTTGATTTTGTGCACCAGCTGTTGTTTACAAATATACACAGACCGCCACCCCTTGTCTTAACGGAGTCCGCCGTTCTATCCTGCCGATGTAACGTATAGCCTGCTAGCTGTATGTTGTCCATGTCGTCGTTCAGCCACGACTCGGTGAAACATAAGATATTACAGTTTTTAATGTCCCGTTGCTAGGATAACCGTAATCTTAGGTCATCCAATTTATTCTCAAATGATTGAAGATTGGCTAATAGGATTGATGGGAGCGGCAGTTTACTCGCTCGCCGTCGGATCCTTACAAGGCACCCCGACCTACGTCCACGATATCTCAGTCTCTTCCTCATGCGAATTACGGGGATTTGGGCCTTGTCGGGTGTCTGTAGGATATCCTTTGCGGCCACCTCGTTGAATAAAAATTATTTTGTCCAATACGAGGTGAGAAATCGCTGTCCTGATATCCAGAAGCTCTTTTTGGTTATAAGAGACCTTGGCAGAAACATTATGTACAAAATAAATTACAAATAACGCGGAAAAACACACATAATAGTACAATTGGTTAGAGGGCTGTAAAACGGCAGCCATCTTCTCCGGTGCCATTCTAGCCCCAAAGGACAGATTTCCACGGGTCTAATATCCATTGCTCGTGTACCAAATAGGGCTATCTTCTGTATACCTCCCCTACCTTGTCACAACACAACTGACTGGCTCAAACGCATTAAGGAGGAAAGAAATTCCACAAATTAACTTTTAACATGGCACACCTGTTAATTGAAATGCATTCCAGGTGACTACCTCATGAAGCTGGTTGAGAGAATGCCAATAGTGTGCAAAGCTGTCATCAAGGCAAATGGTGGCTATTTTGAAGAATCTCAAATATTAAATATATTTTGATTTGTTTAACACTTTTTTGGTTACTACATGGTTCCATATGTGTTATTTCATAGTTTTGATGTCTTCACTATTTTTCTACAATGTAGAAAATAGTAAAAATAAAGAAAAACTCTTGAATGAGTAGGTGTGTCCAAACTTTTGACTGGTACTGTATACGGGTAAGAGTCTAGCTACATTTTCAGATATTATATGTTTCTAATTTTATCAGAAAGTCATTTTAATTGCAAGTTCAAGCGTACTGTTTGCTAGCTAGCGAACGTTAGATTGCTGGCTCGCTAGCTAACATTACGTGTATGACCTGTGTAGTAATATTATTCAAATCAGAAATCCATTTGAATTCTTAGTTATAGCCTAATGTTAGCTAGCTAACATTGAACCTGGTTGATTAGCTCTAGCTATCTGGACATTCGTACAGCTATGACAATGTTTGTATTGGTTTGTAGTAGTATGATTTGGGATTATGCCGGTTCATTGTTTAGCTAGCTAGCTAGCTACATTTCTAAACAAAAGACAAGACTACATGTCTAAACAAAACACTTCCCCAGATGATTACATGACCCATCAAGTTAGCCAGGTGTGTCTGGGGGTGATTACGGCCATTTCATTCATGAACAAGTGTACATGTCTAGACAATAGTGACCCATCCACGTAGCTAGATGTGGCTGGGGGTTGGTTATAGCATTTCCTTCACTTGACCCATCAATTTAGACAAGTGTGTCAGGTAAGCGTCATCTAATAACTATAAAATCAACGTTTTATTTTATTTGACAACATGACCTGCACCAAAGTCAGATTAGGATATAGGCCAAGGACTAGATAACGTTTTTTTACCTGCAGTTTTTTCCTTATTGTAGGCTGCTACTTTCACCACTTTTAGTCTTGAAATCTTTCGTTGTTTACTAAACTAATCACTCAGTTTAGCAAATGCCTCACATGTGGATCTTTAAAGAGATGGGTGGGGCTTAAGAGGGTGTGAACGATACTGGATGGGTGTAGACAAAGAAGAGCTCTCCAGTTGGTGTACCAAAACATTCAAGGGCCATTTTCTCAAAAGTGTGGTTACAAATGTATCAACTTTCAAATCAGAATTACTTTCCCATTGTTCTTCAACTGTAGTGCATGATATACAATTTTCTAGCTCTGAGTCTCTACTTTTATCCCAATGTAAAAAACAAAAATTCAAATTTGCCTCATAAGATCGAATCGAGGTCCCTTATTTTTGTTGTCACAAAACTACCTCCATACTTTCATTCGTTTGTATGGATTACGTTCAGACGAGAGCAAAACGGAGAACACCATTGTGTTAGTGAGAGTCTCCCCTTTCCATAGAGGGGTCATATTTTAATCAGTCATTCAAACTTTGAGCTGTGAATCTCACATGTATAAGGAAGAGCTGCATCTCCGTCTCAGCGATGCGTCGTCCGAGACACTGTCTGGGTCCGAACCCAAAGCCCAAGCTCCTGAAGTACTGGCTCTCTGTCCGCAGCCAGCGGGACGGGAGGTACTTCTCAGGTCTGGGGAACACACCTGGGTCTCTACCCATCGCATAGAGACCCAACTGGACCAGAGTCTAGAGAACACACCACATTACATACTGCCCTCTCAAACCATCTACCAAAGTCTCTGATCAAATGTAAATACAGTAGCTACTGTATTGTCATAGGTTGTCTCCTCTTACCCCAGAAGGTATGTGATAGTTCTGAATGACGATTTCCTCTGTAATGTATCTCTGTAAGCTGACTGCAACCGGATGAAGCCTGATGGACAGAAGAAGATGGTGACTTGACTTTCTTAATGCTTAACCAGTAGGTGGCCCCATTACAGGCATCTCAACAGATGAAGAGTATAGGTGTTCACCAAAGCAATCTCTGAAATTCATATCTGAAAGTGATCATTGTGACTCGACTACTAATGTCTAACCAGTAGGTTGCACCATTGCAAAGACATATTTTTTTTTTTCATGATCAGTGATGACATGATATATACTGTATACTGCTGGTGTGGGTTTATAATAATTGGTCTTGTAGTTATTGTCTTGTTAGGTAGTCATTATAGTTAACATCAGCTCTCGTTTGTCAATCATCTTGTCTGTCTGTCTGACCTCAGAGTTTCCTTCAGCGCTCCTTTGACCAGCGGTATCATCTTCAGCATCTGTAGCATGTCTCCCTGGGTAGACTGTCTGGCCACAGCCACCTCAGCCCTCAACTCCTCCTGGAGGTCAGGGTGTCTGGCCAGCTCATACAGAGTCCACAGCAGGGTGATAGATGTCTGAAATACATTACAGAGTAGAATGCTATATGACCTCTAGAGGGTTGAAATACTGTTGGTTGTCTACCCTATCTGGTAGTTAACTAGTTAACTAATCAGTTGACTTGGACATCTCTCCTATAGCCTCACCGAACCAGGTCTAAACAACAGGAGAAGGTGATGTACGGTGTGATTACTGTTGGAAGTCGTTATCAAGTCGTTTGTTACCGTGTCTACCCCTCCAGCCATCAGTTCAGTGACGCTGGCCTTGATATCCTCTATAGACAGCTTGTCTAACATCAGGAGGCTGGCCAGGACTCCTGGATACTTCCCCTGGGTGGTGGTGTCCTGACGCATCGTCCTGTAGATGTTCTGGATGCAGCGGTCCGCTGGGGGGACATGTAATCAGGACAGTGTAACAGTGAACCAACATAGCTACTGATACAGACACAGACACAACACCAGCACAGTGTTAACTGTGATCTTAAATGCATCATACAGATCACAGACAACGTTCTTTGTCTTCTTCCTGGCTTTACTTTCTCTGGTGTTTCCCTAGCTAGATGACAGCCCTATCCCTTCCCACTGGCCCTATCCCTTCCCACTGGCCCTAACCCTTCCCACTGGCCCTAACCCTTCCCACTGGCCCTAACCCTTCCCACTGGCCCTATCCCTTCCCACTGGCCCTATCCCTTCCCACTGGCCCTATCCCTTCCCACTGGCCCTATCCCTTCCCACTGGCCCTATCCCTTCCCACTGGCCCTAACCCTTCCCACTGGCCCTATCCCTTCCCCTGGCCCTAACCCTTCCCACTGGCCCTAACCCTTCCCACTGGCCCTATCCCTTCCCACTGGCCCTATCCCTTCCCACTGGCCCTAACCCTTCCCACTGGCCCTATCCCTTCCCACTGGCCCTATCCCTTCCCACTGGCCCTAACCCTTCCCACTGGCCCTAACCCTTCCCATTGGCCCTAACCCTTCCCACTGGCCCTATCCCTTCCCACTGGCCCTATCCCTTCCCACTGGCCCTATCCCTTCCCACTGGCCCTATCCCTTCCCACTGGCCCTAACCCTTCCCACTGGCCCTATCCCTTCCCACTGGCCCCATCTCTTCCCTTTGGCCCTAACAATTCCCCTTGGCCCAACCCCTTGGCCCTAACACTTCCCCTTGGCCCTAAACTTTCCTCTTGGCCTTGACCCTTCCCTTTAGCCCAAATCTTTCCGCTTGGCACGAACCCTTCCCCTTGCCCTAATCCTTCAATGTTTGCTCCCTATCTCTTCTCCTTGGCCCTAACGCTTTCACTTGGTGATAACCCTTCCCCTTGGCCCGAACCATTCCCCTTGGCCCGTACCCTTCAATGTTTGCTCCTTAACCCTTCCCCTTGGCCCGAACCCTTCAATGTCTGCTCCCTAACCCTTCACCTTCCACTTGGCCCTAACGCTTCCCCTTGACCTTATCCCTTCCCCTTCGCCCTAACCCTTTCCCTTGGCCCTAACCCTTCCATTTTTGGCCAAAGCTCTTCTCCTGGGCCCTAACCCTTCAATGTCTGCTCCCTAACCCTTCACATTCCCCTTGGCCCTAACCCTTCCCCTTGGCCCTAACCCTTCCATTTTTGGCCCAAGCTCTTCCCCTGGGCCCTAACCCTTCAATGTTTGCTCCCTAAACTTTCCCCAAGGCCCTATCCCTTCACATTGGCCCTAACCCTTCAATGATTTCCCCTTGGCCCTAACCCTTCCTCTTAGCCCAAATCTTTCCGTTTGGCATGAACCCTTCCCCTGGGCCCTAACCCTTCACCTTGGCCCTAACCATTCAATGTTTGCTCCCTAACCCTTCACCTTGGCCCTAACACTTCCCCTTGGCCCTAACACTTCAATTTATGGCCCTAACCCTTCTCCATGGCCCTTCCCCTTGACCTTAAGCCTTCCGCCAGGCCCTAACCCTAACCCTTCCCCTTGGCCCTAACACTTCCCCATGGCCCTAACCATTCCCATTGGCCTAACCATTCTCAGTGGCCCTTCCCCTTGACATTAAGCCTTCCTCTTGGCCCTAACCCTACCACTTGGCCCTAACCCTTCACATTGGCTTGAACCCTTCCCCGTGGCCCTTCCCCTTGGCCCTAAGCCTTCCCTTTGGCCCTAATCCTTCACCTTGGCCCTAACCATTCCCCTTGGCCCTAACACTTCATTGTTTGACCCTAACACTTACCCTTGGCCCTATCCCTCCCTTTTAGCCCTATCTTTTCCCTTTGGCCCTAACAATTCCCCTTGGCCCTAACCCTTCAATGCTTTCTCCCTATTTCTTCCATTTGGACCAAACCCTTCCCCTTGGCCCTAACTCTTCCCTTGATCCTAACCCTTAAATGTTTGCTCCCTAACCCTTCCCCTTGGTGCTATCTCTTCCCCTTGGCCCTAACCCTTCCCCGTGGCCCTTCCCCTTGACCTTAAGCATTCCCCTTGGCCCTAACCCTTCCCCATGTTCCTAACCCTTCCACTTGGCCCTAACCCTTCCCCTTGGCCCTATCTCTTCCCCTTGGCCCTAACCCTTCAATGTTTGGCCCTAACCCTTTAATGTTTGGCCCTAACTCTTCCCCTTGTTCCTAACCCGTCCCCTTGTTCCTAACCCTTCCCCTGGTTCCTAACCCTTCCCCTGGTTCCTAACCCTTCCCCTGGTTCCTAACCCTTCCCCTTGTTCCTAAGCCTTCCCCTTATCTCTTCCCCTTAGCCTTAACCCTTCAATATTTGGTCCCAACCCTTCCTCTTGGCTGTAACCCTTCCCCATCACCCAATCACTTCCCCTTGTTCCTAACCTTTCCCTTTGGCCCTAACCCTTCCCATTTGCCCTAACCCTTCCCTGTGGCCCTTGACCTTAAGCCTTCTCCTTGGCCCTAACCCTTCCACTTGGCCCTAACCCTTTAATGTTTGGCCCTAAGTCTCCCCCATGGCTCTAACCCTTCCCCTTGTTCCTAACCCTTCCCCTTGTTCCTAACCCTTCCCCTGGTTCCTAACCCTTCCCATTGTCCCCAACCCTTCCCCTTGTTCCTAACCCTTCCCATTGGCCCTAACCCTTCCTCTTGTTCCTAACCCTTCCCCTGGTTCCTAACCCTTCCCATTGGCCCTAACCCTTCCCCTGGTTCCTAACCCTTCCCATTGGCCCTAACCCTTCCCCTGGTTCCTAACCCTTCCCATTGGCCCTAACCCTTCCCCTTGTTCCTAACCCTTCCCATTGGCCCTAACCCTTCCCCTGGTTCCTAACCCTTCCCATTGGCCCTAACCCTTCCCCTTGTTCCTAAACCTTGGCCCTAACCCTTCAATGTTTGCAGATATCACAGGGATATGCTGTGAGTGTTGTCCTACCCTGGTTGAAGATGCCATCCCAGGCCTCTACGTGATCTCTCCAGACCTTGGCTCCTACCCTCCTCAGCATGGCCGGGGGGATGTACAGCATGGGAGAGGTAGTCTTGAACATCAGAGAGATGCAGTCGATGAAGTGTTGGGCCTCAGGGTTGATGTAGTCCAACATTAGGCCCAGACGCTCCCCGTACAGAACAGAACCCACCGCTGGAGAGGAGAGAACACATTAGACACAGACATTCACATAACGCATCGAATCACTGAAGAGGAGAGAACACAGGTTAGACACAGATGCCTTCCGTACTGAACAGAACCCACCGCTTTACAACACAGCACAGGTGAGACATTGCACAATACTGAACTTACTCTACATACAAAAACATCAGGTAAATATAGTATAATATACAGTAGTGTACAGTACATTACGCCAGCCTAAGACACCAGTTGTCATCGTCGATGGCCTATGACCCCTAAGGAGCGATGGGCCTAAGTAAGTAAGTAAGATATTAGCAGAAATGTAAGATGTTAACCTTACAGTACATGAGACAATCTGGTACTGGTATGAGTCAGTGTATAAAATGTGGTCATCACAGGTTTCAAGACAGCCACAAGTAAATATTAGGGGAAACAGTCCAAACTAAAGCTTACATTCAAGAGCGTATTTGAAGAGTTCTTGAGAAAGGTCGGTGGTCCATTTGTCCTGTCCACTCCTTTCAATCTTCTTATGTACCCGGGCCACAAAGTCCTGTCCAACCTCATCCAACAGAGGAACAAAGTTCCCCAACACCTTGGGAGAGATCACCTCTCTGTTCAGAATCACCCTGTTGGAACGCCAGTCCTCCCCATTCCTACAGGGAGATAAACAGACCAAATCTTGTTGTGAATTGTTCTGTGTTGGAATGTCACCGAACTAGCAAGACTAAAACTACATTTCAACAACTAAATCTGTCAATAATGCCTGATTCACACTATAGGTCCACACCAAGCCGAGCTGTACTGGGCTGGCCTGGTTACCATCTACCATAGTATAGGGCCACACCAAGCCGAGCTGTACTGGGCTGGCCTGGTTACCATCTAGTATAGTTGCTAGAAATGGCAATGTGAAAATATATCTGAGACGACACAGTAGAGTTTGGGTAAACCCTGAACTGTTAGCCTGGGTACCAGTTTCTTTAGCTAACATTTAACCAAATGCATGACAAGGAGTGGAATGATAGGTAAGGAGACTGTTGCCCAGGCTACAATACTGTAGTGTGAATAGTCAAAAAATCTCAAAGAGCAAAGCTTATGACGACAAGGACATTGATTTGAAAGTCCTTACTTAAACAACCGTTTGACAGATATAACAGAACAGAACAGTGTACGTACTTGAGCAGGACTCCATACTTCCTGTTCCTGTAGTCTCTGTATGAGGTCCACGCCTCCACCGTTAACCTCTTGGGGTAGTGTCCCTCTGCCTTAAACAGGATGGCTGCATCTTCCGGCTTTATAATGTTCACACTATCATAGTAACCTATCTTCTCCCTGTCAGGCACAATGACAGAGAAACATCAAATCATGTTATTGTTACTTATGTTCAAACAGGTTATGTTAGTAAAATTCACTTATTTTTGTTTTGTTCACACTCATAGTAGCTTATCTTCTCCCTGCAAGACAATGAAGCATTTATAAACCGAATGGGCAGCAGACTGTACCTTTGTTACTATCAAACATAATTTGCAAGTAGAAATCCCATTCTAAATTGTTTTAATGATTATATATGGCTAGTGTCATGTTGTATTTGTCTGATAGAACATATTTCTCCCCTCAACAAAGCTAATTACATGATACAAGGTCAGAATTGAGTGTTTTGTCTGCAGCAACAGCAACAACTGCATTGTAGCATTATGTTGAAATGGGTTGTAGCTATACCTATGGTTCTCTCCATAGCTGAAGCTTTTAGTTGTGAATTATAATAATAATAATAATAATCATACAGAACTGGTATCACTGCTTCAGTACGCAATCCTTAATACTTTATTATATCTTTGTCTCCTTTGACCTCTTAACTGAATTACATTTTTTTTTCTTACTGTAGGTTTTGATATCAAGCTATCAATGTGTATAATATCTAACAAGCGGGGAAAGAGTTGTGCAAAAAATATGAAGTGCTGATGGCATTCTGACTGAGTAACAGCAAACTTGGCTGCCCTCTGCAAATGGAGGGGAGACAGACACACCCCTCAGCGCTCTGCTGCTAATCTGCAGCTGTTTTGCAGTGAGAACATGCAGGGAGGGATTTTGCCAAAATCATCATCCGATCCGACTATCAACTTACAGATACAATTAGGAATATGAGCATGACCATGTCAGCACAGCCCTACTACAGAGGACCATGTTCTACAGAGGACCATGTTCTACAGAGGACCATGTTCTACAGAGGACCATGTTCTACAGAGGACCATGTTCTACAGAGAACCATGTTCTACAGAGGACCATGTTCTACTAACTGATATACAGAGGACCATGCACTGATCGACCACCTGTAATAATACAGTTGCAGATCATATCATAATTAACCTCCTATCTCCTAATCTGTAAATGGGTCTGACTGTATCGTACCTGTCTATGGGTCTGACGGTGTTGAAGTTGTACAGTCTCTTACCTGTAAATGGGTGTGACTGTATCGTACCTGTATATGGGTCCGAAGGTGTTGAAGTTTTGCACCATGAGTCTGTGGATGTTCCTGAATCCGTCTAGTTTCCAGAAACTGTAGAGATTGGCCAGTCCGTTTCTCCAGAGACCTGGGATCTCACTGAAGGCCTGGACCATACTGCTGTTGTCTGGGGACAGAGCCTGGCGCGCCACCGGCATACTGGAGCTGTGGCGGGCACTGGGCAAGGGTAGTCCACACGCTGGAGACATGTGGCGGGCACTGGGCAAGGGTAGTCCACACGCTGGAGACATGTGGCGGGCACTGGGCAAGGGTAGTCCACACGCTGGAGACATGTGGCGGGCACTGGGCAAGGGTAGTCCACACGCTGGAGACATAGGCAGAGCCAGGCAGCTGCGACACACACTCCACCTCACCATCATAGCAGCTCACCTCTTCCTCTGTCCGTCTCCCTTCCTCATCCGTCTCTATGCTCTCTCTCCGTCTACCGCTCCACTGTCTCTCCTCCCCTGTGTCCTTCAATGTTTCTTTCAGGGACAGCTTGTGTGTTGTGATGGTGTCAGCCTTTATATTCAGCCCCTCCCCTATGGCAAGTCAAGGCCTCCCTCACCCAGACCCAGTCTTCTGTTTACTGTGGGACTTTCTTAGAATGCTGAAATATCCATCCTCCTAACATAACATGTTATAGCTGGCTATTTAATTGTTGGACTGTGTGGAAGTTGAATAGTCTGTTTAATCTTGTTTCTAAGAAAATTAGCTGAGGTCACCTTCACCCCAAAAGTACTAAGTGGGTCGTTATTGAATTACGGTAGCATTTGGGCATGGCATTTTGGAAAAAATGAACTTTCTTTTTCTAGATTTGTATTTATTGAAATGTATCTTTCCATTGTAAATAATATGGTAGCTTAATTACTTTAAATCATTTTTACCATTATGATAACATTGTGGCAACAGTAGGACTAGTAACACCAATTATGTTTACACCAATGAGGCATTTTAGGTAAATGAGGAGTTTCTGAAATGGAGGCCACAGATTCTCAAATCTAAGGTCAATCTTCCTTGAAAAAGTGATATGATTAATCATTTTGCTTACAATGTTATTTCCTGTCAATTAAATTGACTAACACAAAGTGACACTTTGAATTTAGACACACCAAATTATCAATAAATCCTTGTGACCTACTAAAAGGTTATTAGCTAATAATGTTATTGAATGTAGAGCCCTCCCCAGACAACAGTTTGCCGCTGGAGAGAACGCTCGAGGTCCTTGCACATCTTTGTAATCAGTGATTTTCAAGGCGGTAACACGGATGACATAAAACTGAGGGACAGAGAAAGATTATACTAGTAAAACAAACTGGTATTTTAATACCATTCCTTGTTTTTATTGACCTATGCAATATATTAAATACTTTTGTTCACCATCTAGCATTCAAAATAATTAATAGATATCTCTAAATCCCCAAAACATGTCACTACACATCACCAGTGGGACAAGCCAATTTGCCCCCAGTAGATTCTACAATGCATACAAATAGATTTGTTGCAGTTTAAAGGACTTCCATGAGTTTTATTATTAAATAATAGTTAAATAAAAATGGAAAATGTATTATTTGTCATGTTGTTGTCATTTAAAAGTATTTTTACATGGTGCCATTGTCAAGAGACAGCATTTACACCTGCAATTCAAGAATGACCCAAATGCCAAGTCAAAAATGTCTGAATTCTCACATTGCCCTGCAACTCATCTGAGTGTAATCTTTTAGATCATTGCGTTGATAGATCCTCATGTCCTAGCCCTGAGACCTTGGTAGTGTTTTCTCTCTAAACAGCTGTAGAGGAAGGCCGTAGAGGAGAGGGAGGCTACAGAAACACACCGTTCTAAGGTAAACAAAACTTAGAACACAAATTGCAATGAAATCTATCAACTTAAGAAAAACATGTCAACATTCAATACATTCTATATGATTAAAATCCAGAAATGTTAGTTTTTATATCATAAAACTTGCACAATAGAAATGTCAAGATAAAACAGATAAGAAACAGTAGACCACATCATAGTCACTGTTGGACTGAAACAAATGAAGAGAATCACATCTACAAAACAATGAATGGCAGGCTCAGCTGGTCCTTGCATCACGTGTCAAACTCATTCCATGAAGGGCAGAGCGTCTCCTCCCTTTTACTTGATTGATTAATTAAGGTCACTGATTAGTTAGGAAATCCCCTCACCTGGTTGTCTAGGTCTTAATTTATTAGTTAGGAACACCCCTCACCTGGTTGTCTAGGTCTTAATTGGACACAAATTGAAAGGAGAAACCAAAAACCAGCACACACTCGGCCCTCCATGAAATGAGTTTGACATCCCGGTCTTAGATGATCATATGAAAGGAGTTTGACATTCCGGTCTTAGACGATCATATGAAAGGAGTTTGATGAGTTCCTCCAGCTTCAGTCTTCAGGTCTCCCTGGACCTAGTCGTCATGTGGTGTAGACCACCAGGTCCTGGTCCTCTGGGGGAAACCAGACTGAACCCCTGCCTGAACACACAGGGACTATAATTACAGACTGAACCCCTGCCTGAACACACAGGGACTATAATTACAGACTGAACCCCTGCCTGAACACACAGGGACTATAATTACAGACTGAACCCCTGCCTGAACACACAGGGACTATAATTACAGACTGAACCCCTGCCTGAACACACAGGGACTATAATTACAGACTGAACCCCTGCCTGAACACACAGGGACTATAATTACAGACTGAACCCCTGCCTGAACACACAGGGACTATAATTACAGACTGAACCCCTGCCTGAACACACAGGGACTATAATTACAGACTGAACCCCTGCCTGAACACACAGGGACTATAATTACAGACTGAACCCCTGCCTGAACACACAGGGACTATAATTACAGACTGAACCCCTGCCTGAACACACAGGGACTATAATTACAGACTGAACCCCTGCCTGAACACACAGGGACTATAATTACAGACTGAACCCCTGCCTGAACACACAGGGACTATAATTACAGACTGAACCCCTGCCTGAACACACAGGGACTATAATTACAGACTGAACCCCTGCCTGAACACACAGGGACTATAATTACAGACTGAACCCCTGCCTGAACACACAGGGACTATAATTACAGACTGAAGCCCTGCCTGAACACACAGGGACTATAATTACAGACTGAACCCCTGCCTGAACACACAGGGACTATAATTACAGACTGAACCCCTGCCTGAACACACAGGGACTATAATTACAGACTGAACACCTGCCTGAACACACAGGGACTATAATTACAGACTGAACCCCTGCCTGAACACACAGGGACTATAATTACAGACTGAACCCCTGCCTGAACACACAGGGACTATAATTACAGACTGAACCCCTGCCTGAACACACAGGGACTATAATTACAGACTGAAGCCCTGCCTGAACACACAGGGACTATAATTACAGACTGAACCCCTGCCTGAACACACAGGGACTATAATTACAGACTGAACCCCTGCCTGAACACACAGGGACTATAATTACAGACTGAACACCTGCCTGAACACACAGGGACTATAATTACAGACTGAACCCCTGCCTGAACACACAGGGACTATAATTACAGACTGAACCCCTGCCTGAACACACAGGGACTATAACTACAGACTGAACCCCTGCCTGAACACACAGGGACTATAATTACAGACTGAACCCCTGCCTGAACACACAGGGACTATAATTACAGACTGAACCCCTGCCTGAACACACAGGGACTATAATTACAGACTGAACCCCTGCCTGAACACACAGGGACTATAATTACAGACTGAACCCCTGCCTGAACACACAGGGACTATAATTACAGACTGAACCCCTGCCTGAACACACAGGGACTATAATTACAGACTGAACCCCTGCCTGAACACACAGGGACTATAATTACAGACTGAACCCCTGCCTGAACACACAGGGACTATAATTACAGACTGAAACCCTGCCTGAACACACAGGGACTATAATTACAGACTGAACCCCTGCCTGAACACACAGGGACTATAATTACAGACTGAACCCCTGCCTGAACACACAGGGACTATAATTACAGACTGAACCCCTGCCTGAACACACAGGGACTATAATTACAGACTGAACCCCTGCCTGAACACACAGGGACTATAATTACAGACTGAAACCCTGCCTGAACACACAGGGACTATAATTACAGACTGAACCCCTGCCTGAACACACAGGGACTATAATTACAGACTGAACCCCTGCCTGAACACACAGGGACTATAACTACAGACTGAACCCCTGCCTGAACACACAGGGACTATAATTACAGACTGAACCCCTGCCTGAACACACAGGGACTATAATTACATACTGAACCCCTGCCTGAACACACAGGGACTATAATTACAGACTGAACCCCTGCCTGAACACACAGGGACTATAATTACAGACTGAACCCCTGCCTGAACACACAGGGACTATAATTACAGACTGAACCCCTGCCTGAACACACAGGGACTATAACTACAGACTGAACCCCTGCCTGAACACACAGGGACTATAATTACAGACTGAACCCCTGCCTGAACACACAGGGACTATAATTACAGACTGAACCCCTGCCTGAACACACAGGGACTATAATTACATACTGAACCCCTGCCTGAACACACAGGGACTATAATTACAGACTGAACCCCTGCCTGAACACACAGGGACTATAATTACAGACTGAACCCCTGCCTGAACACACAGGGACTATAATTACAGACTGAACCCCTGCCTGAACACACAGGGACTATAACTACAGACTGAACCCCTGCCTGAACACACAGGGACTATAATTACAGACTGAACCCCTGCCTGAACACACAGGGACTATAATTACAGACTGAACCCCTGCCTGAACACACAGGGACTATAATTACAGACTGAACCCCTGCCTGAACACACAGGGACTATAATTACATACTGAACCCCTGCCTGAACACACAGGGACTATAATTACAGACTGAACCCCTGCCTGAACACACAGGGACTATAATTACAGACTGAACCCCTGCCTGAACACACAGGGACTATAACTACAGACTGAACCCCTGCCTGAACACACAGGGACTATAATTACAGACTGAACCCCTGCCTGAACACACAGGGACTATAATTACAGACTGAACCCCTGCCTGAACACACAGGGACTATAATTACAGACTGAACCCCTGCCTGAACACACAGGGACTATAATTACAGACTGAACCCCTGCCTGAACACACAGGGACTATAATTACAGACTGAACCCCTGCCTGAACACACAGGGACTATAATTACAGACTGAACCCCTGCCTGAACACACAGGGACTATAACTACAGACTGAACCCCTGCCTGAACACACAGGGACTATAATTACAGACTGAACCCCTGCCTGAACACACAGGGACTATAATTACAGACTGAACCCCTGCCTGAACACACAGGGACTATAATTACAGACTGAACCCCTGCCTGAACACACAGGGACTATAATTACAGACTGAACCCCTGCCTGAACACACAGGGACTATAATTACAGACTGAACCCCTGCCTGAACACACAGGGACTATAATTACAGACTGAACCCCTGCCTGAACACACAGGGACTATAACTACAGAGATGCAGCACTGACATGCAGCATGGATACCAACACCAAAGAAACAAAGCCAACAGAGAAGGCAGTGGGCCAAAGACAATGTTTTATGTCTTAGAATTCTGAACCCTTGAGTTCAGAGGACTTACTAAACATGTATTTCCATTTAGGCCCAGCCTTCATTTATAAAAAAAAAAAAAAAAAAACGATGTTTTAAGTGAGAAGTAGCTATTGGTCTGAATCCCCAAAAAATATATTTGGCCTTACTGCCATTACCCCATACAAACACATTGAATAACAGATACACCTCCAAAAACTACAAAGGAAGTTTGTTCTGAAGTCTCTATCCTATATCTGAGAGATATAAGAAATATCAGTAAACATATAAACTACCGTTCAAAAGTTTGGGGTCACTTAGAAATGTCCTTGTTTTCGAAAGAAAAGCTATTTTATTGTCCATTAAAATAACATCAAATTGATCAGAAATACAGTGTAGACATTGTTAATTTTGTAAATGGCTACTGTAGCTGGAAACGGTTGATTTTTAGTGGAATATCTACATAGGCGTACAGAGGCCCATTATCAGCAACCATCAGTCCTGTGTTCCAATGGCACGTTGTGTTTGCTAATCCAAGTTTATCATTTTAAAAAGCTAATTGATCATTAGAAAACCCTTTTGCAATTATGTTAGCACAGGGTTATAGAGAGGGTTATAGAAAGGGTTATAGAGAGGGTTATAGAGAGGGTTATATCTGGGTTATAGAGAGGGTTATAGAGAGGGTTATAGAGAGGGTTATAGAGAGGGTTATAGAGAGGGTTATAGAGAGGATTATATCTGGGTTATAGAGAGGGTTATAGAGAGGGTTATAGCTGGGTTATAGAGAGGGTTATAGAGAGGGTTATAGAGAGGGTTATAGTGAGGGTTAAATCTGGATTATTGAGAGGGGTATAGAGAGGGTTATAGAGAGGGTTATAGAGAGGTTTATAGAGAGGGTTATAGAGAGGGTTATAGAGAGGTTTATAGAGAGGCTTATAGAGAGGGTTATAGAGAGGGTTATAGAGAGGCTTATATCTGGGTTATAGAGAGGGTTATAGTGAGGGTTTTATCTGGATTATAGAGAGGGTTATAGAGAGGATTATAGAGAGGGTTATAGAGAGGTTTATAGAGAGGGTTATAGAGAGGGTTATAGAGAGGTTTATAGAGAGGGTTATAGGGAGGATTATAGCTGGGTTACAGAGAGGGTTATAGAGAGGATTATAGAGAGGGTTATAGCTGGGTTATAGAGAGGGTTATAGAGAGGATTATAGAGAGGGTTATAGAGAGGGTTATAGAGAGGATTATAGAGAGGGTTATAGCTGGGTTATAGAGAGGGTTATAGAGAGGATTATAGAGAGGATTATAGAGAGGGTTATAGAGAGGGTTATAGCTGGGTTATAGAGAGGGTTATAGAGAGGGTTATAGAGAGGTTTATAGAGAGGGTTATAGAGAGGGTTATAGAGAGGATTATAGAGAGGGCTATATCTGGGTTATAGAGAGGGTTATAGTGAGGGTTAAATCTGGATTATAGAGAGGGTTATAGAGAGGATTATAGAGAGGGTTATAGAGAGGGTTATAGAGAGGATTATAGAGAGGGTTATAGAGAGGGCTATATCTGGGTTATAGAGAGGGTTATAGTGAGGGTTATATCTGGATTATAGAGAGGGTTATAGAGAGGATTATAGAGAGGGTTATAGAGAGGGTTATAGAGAGGATAATATAGAGAGGGTTATAGAGAGGGTTATAGAGAGGGTTATAGAGAGGGTTATAGAGAGGGTTATAGCTGGGTTATAGAGAGGGTTATAGAGAGGGTTATAGAGAGAGTTATAGAGAAGGTTATAGAGAGGGTTATAGAGAGGGTTATAGAGAGGGTTATAGAGAAGGTTATAGAGAGGGTTATAGTGAGGGTTATAGAGAGGATTATAGAGAGGGTTATAGCTGGGTTATAGAGAGGGTTATAGAGAGGGTTATAGAGAGGGTTATAGAGAGGGTTATATCTGGGTTATAGAGAGGGTTATAGAGAAGGTTATAGAGAGGGTTATAGAGAGGGTTATAGAGAGGATTATAGAGAGGGTTATAGAGAGGGTTAAAGAGAGGGTTATAGCTGGATTATAGAGAGGATTATAGAGAGGATTATAGAGAGGGTAATAGAGAGGGTTATAGAGAGGGTTATAGAGAGGGTTATAGAGAGGATTATATATGGGTTATAGAGAGGGTTATAGAGAGGGTTATAGAGAGGATTATAGAGAGGGATATAGAGAGGGATATAGAGAGGGTTATAGAGAGGATTATATCTGGGTTATAGAGAGGGTTATAGTGAGGGTTATATCTGGATTATAGAGAGGGTTATAGAGAGGATTATAGAGAGGTTTATAGAGAGGTTTATAGAGAGGGTTATAGAGAGGGTTATAGAGAGGATTATAGAGAGGGTTATAGAGAGGGCTATATCTGGGTTATAGAGAGGGTTATAGTGAGGGTTATATCTGGATTATAGAGAGGGTTATAGAGAGGATTATAGAGAGGGTTATAGAGAGGTTTTTTGAGAGGGTTATAGAGAGGGTTATAGAGAGGGTTATAGAGAGGGTTATAGAGAGGGTTATATCTGGGTTATATCTGGATTATAGAGAGGGTTATATAGAGGATTATAGAGAGGGTTATAGAGAGGGTTATAGAGAGGGTTATAGAGAGGATTATAGAGAGGGTTATAGAGAGGATTATAGCTGGGTTACAGAGAGGGTTATAGAGAGGATTATAGAGAGTGTTATAGCTGGGTTATAGAGAGGGTTATAGAGAGGATTATAGAGAGGGTTATAGAGAGGGTTATAGCTGGGTTATAGAGAGTGTTATAGAGAGGGTTATAGAGAGGGTTATAGAGAGGATTAAAGAGAGGGTTATAGAGAGGGTTATAGCTGGGTTATAGAGAGGATTATAGAGAGGGTTATAGAGAGGTTTATAGAGAGGTTTATAGAGAGGGTTATAGAGAGGGTTATAGATAGGCTTATATCTGGGTTATAGAGAGGGTTATAGTGAGGGTTATATCTGGATTATAGAGAGGGTTATAGCTGGGTTATAGAGAGGGTTATAGAGAGGGTTATAGATAGGGTTATAGAGAGGGTTATAGAGAGGGTTATAGAGAGGGTTATAGAGAGGGTTATAGAGAGGGTTATAGCTGGGTTATATAGAGGGTTATAGAGAGGGTTATAGAGAGGGTTATAGAGAGGATTAAAGAGAGGGTTATAGAGAGGGTTATAGCTGGGTTATAGAGAGGATTATAGAGAGGGTTATAGAGAGGTTTATAGAGAGGGTTATAGGGAGGATTATAGCTGGGTTACAGAGAGGGTTATAGAGAGGATTATAGAGAGGGTTATAGCTGGGTTATAGAGAGGGTTATAGAGAGGATTATAGAGAGGGTTATAGAGAGGGTTATAGAGAGGATTATAGAGAGGGTTATAGCTGGGTTATAGAGAGGGTTATAGAGAGGATTATAGAGAGGATTATAGAGAGGGTTATAGAGAGGGTTATAGCTGGGTTATAGAGAGGGTTATAGAGAGGGTTATAGAGAGGTTTATAGAGAGGGTTATAGAGAGGGTTATAGAGAGGATTATAGAGAGGGCTATATCTGGGTTATAGAGAGGGTTATAGTGAGGGTTAAATCTGGATTATAGAGAGGGTTATAGAGAGGATTATAGAGAGGGTTATAGAGAGGGTTATAGAGAGGATTATAGAGAGGGTTATAGAGAGGGCTATATCTGGGTTATAGAGAGGGTTATAGTGAGGGTTATATCTGGATTATAGAGAGGGTTATAGAGAGGATTATAGAGAGGGTTATAGAGAGGGTTATAGAGAGGATAATATAGAGAGGGTTATAGAGAGGGTTATAGAGAGGGTTATAGAGAGGGTTATAGCTGGGTTATAGAGAGGGTTATAGAGAGGGTTATAGAGAGAGTTATAGAGAAGGTTATAGAGAGGGTTATAGAGAGGGTTATAGAGAGGGTTATAGAGAAGGTTATAGAGAGGGTTATAGTGAGGGTTATAGAGAGGATTATAGAGAGGGTTATAGCTGGGTTATAGAGAGGGTTATAGAGAGGGTTATAGAGAGGGTTATAGAGAGGGTTATATCTGGGTTATAGAGAGGGTTATAGAGAAGGTTATAGAGAGGGTTATAGAGAGGGTTATAGAGAGGATTATAGAGAGGGTTATAGAGAGGGTTAAAGAGAGGGTTATAGCTGGATTATAGAGAGGATTATAGAGAGGATTATAGAGAGGGTAATAGAGAGGGTTATAGAGAGGGTTATAGAGAGGGTTATAGAGAGGATTATATATGGGTTATAGAGAGGGTTATAGAGAGGGTTATAGAGAGGATTATAGAGAGGGATATAGAGAGGGATATAGAGAGGGTTATAGAGAGGATTATATCTGGGTTATAGAGAGGGTTATAGTGAGGGTTATATCTGGATTATAGAGAGGGTTATAGAGAGGATTATAGAGAGGTTTATAGAGAGGTTTATAGAGAGGGTTATAGAGAGGGTTATAGAGAGGATTATAGAGAGGGTTATAGAGAGGGCTATATCTGGGTTATAGAGAGGGTTATAGTGAGGGTTATATCTGGATTATAGAGAGGGTTATAGAGAGGATTATAGAGAGGGTTATAGAGAGGTTTTTTGAGAGGGTTATAGAGAGGGTTATAGAGAGGTTTATAGAGAGGGTTATAGAGAGGGTTATAGAGAGGGTTATATCTGGGTTATATCTGGATTATAGAGAGGGTTATATAGAGGATTATAGAGAGGGTTATAGAGAGGGTTATAGAGAGGGTTATAGAGAGGATTATAGAGAGGGTTATAGAGAGGATTATAGCTGGGTTACAGAGAGGGTTATAGAGAGGATTATAGAGAGTGTTATAGCTGGGTTATAGAGAGGGTTATAGAGAGGATTATAGAGAGGGTTATAGAGAGGGTTATAGCTGGGTTATAGAGAGTGTTATAGAGAGGGTTATAGAGAGGGTTATAGAGAGGATTAAAGAGAGGGTTATAGAGAGGGTTATAGCTGGGTTATAGAGAGGATTATAGAGAGGGTTATAGAGAGGTTTATAGAGAGGTTTATAGAGAGGGTTATAGAGAGGGTTATAGATAGGCTTATATCTGGGTTATAGAGAGGGTTATAGTGAGGGTTATATCTGGATTATAGAGAGGGTTATAGCTGGGTTATAGAGAGGGTTATAGAGAGGGTTATAGATAGGGTTATAGAGAGGGTTATAGAGAGGGTTATAGAGAGGGTTATAGAGAGGGTTATAGAGAGGGTTATAGCTGGGTTATATAGAGGGTTATAGAGAGGGTTATAGAGAGGGTTATAGAGAGGATTAAAGAGAGGGTTATAGAGAGGGTTATAGCTGGGTTATAGAGAGGATTATAGAGAGGGTTATAGAGAGGTTTATAGAGAGGTTTATAGAGAGGGTTATAGAGAGGGTTATAGATAGGCTTATATCTGGGTTATAGAGAGGGTTATAGTGAGGGTTATATCTGGATTATAGAGAGGGTTATAGAGAGGATTATAGAGAGGGTTATAGAGAGGTTTATAGAGAGGGTTATAGAGAGGTTTATAGAGAGGGTTATAGAGAGGATTATAGCTGGGTTACAGAGAGGGTTATAGAGAGGATTATAGAGAGGGTTATAGCTGGGTTATAGAGAGGGTTATAGAGAGGCTTATAGAGAGGATTATAGAGAGGGTTATAGCTGGGTTATAGAGAGGGTTATAGAGAGGGTTATAGAGAGGGTTATAGAGAGGGTTATAGCTGGGTTATAGAGAGGGTTATAGAGAGGTTTATAGAGAGGGTTATAGTGAGGGTTATATCTGGATTATAGAGAGGGTTATAGAGAGGATTATAGAGAGGGTTATAGAGAGGTTTATAGAGAGGGTTATAGAGAGGGTTATAGAGAGGGTTATAGAGAGGGCTATATCTGGGTTATAGAGAGGGTTATAGTGAGGGTTATAAATGGATTATAGAGAGGGTTATAGAGAGGATTATAGAGAGGGTTATAGAGAGGGTTATAGAGAGGGTTATAGAGAGGGTTATAGAGAGGATTATAGAGAGGGTTAAAGAGAGGATTATAGAGAGGGTTATAGAGAGGGTTATAGCTGGGTTATAGAGAGTGTTATAGAGAGGGTTATAGAGAGGGTTATAGAGAGGATTATAGAGAGGATTATAGAGATGGTTATAGAGAGGGTTATAGCTGGGTTATAGAGAGGGTTATAGCTGGGTTATAGAGAGGGTTATAGAGAGGGTTATAGATAGGGTTATAGAGAGGGTTATAGAGAGGGTTATAGCTGGGTTATAGAGAGGGTTATAGAGAGGGTTATAGAGAGGGTTATAGCTGGGTTATATAGAGGGTTATAGAGAGGGTTATAGAGAGGGTTATAGAGAGGATTAAAGAGAGGGTTATAGAGAGGGTTATAGCTGGGTTATAGAGAGGATTATAGAGAGGGTTATAGAGAGGTTTATAGAGAGGTTTATAGAGAGGGTTATAGAGAGGGTTATAGATAGGCTTATATCTGGGTTATAGAGAGGGTTATAGTGAGGGTTATATCTGGATTATAGAGAGGGTTATAGAGAGGATTATAGAGAGGGTTATAGAGAGGTTTATAGAGAGGGTTATAGAGAGGTTTATAGAGAGGGATATAGAGAGGATTATAGCTGGGTTACAGAGAGGGTTATAGAGAGGATTATAGAGAGGGTTATAGCTGGGTTATAGAGAGGGTTATAGAGAGGCTTATAGAGAGGATTATAGAGAGGGTTATAGCTGGGTTATAGAGAGGGTTATAGAGAGGGTTATAGAGAGGGTTATAGAGAGGTTTATAGAGAGGGTTATAGCTGGGTTATAGAGAGGGTTATAGAGAGGTTTATAGAGAGGGTTATAGTGAGGGTTATATCTGGATTATAGAGAGGGTTATAGAGAGGATTATAGAGAGGGTTATAGAGAGGTTTATAGAGAGGGTTATAGAGAGGGTTATAGAGAGGGTTATAGAGAGGGCTATATCTGGGTTATAGAGAGGGTTATAGTGAGGGTTATAAATGGATTATAGAGAGGGTTATAGAGAGGATTATAGAGAGGGTTATAGAGAGGGTTATAGAGAGGGTTATAGAGAGGATTATAGAGAGGGTTATAGAGAGGGTTATAGAGAGGGTTATAGAGAGGGTTATAGATAGGCTTATATCTGGGTTATAGAGAGGGTTATAGTGAGGGTTATATCTGGATTATAGAGAGGGTTAAAGAGAGGATTATAGAGAGGGTTATAGAGAGGTTTATAGAGAGGGTTATAGAGAGGTTTATAGAGAAGGTTATAGAGAGGATTATAGCTGGGTTACAGAGAGGGTTATAGAGAGGATTATAGAGAGGGTTATAGCTGGGTTATAGAGAGGGTTATAGAGAGGCTTATAGAGAGGATTATAGAGAGGGTTATAGCTGGGTTATAGAGAGGGTTATAGAGAGGGTTATAGAGAGGGTTATAGAGAGGGTTATAGAGAAGGTTATAGAGAGGGTTATAGTGAGGGTTATAGAGAGGATTATAGAGAGGGTTATAGCTGGGTTATAGAGAGGGTTATAGAGAGGGTTATAGAGAGGGTTATAGAGAGGGTTATATCTGGGTTATAGAGAGGGTTATAGAGAAGGTTATAGAGAGGGTTATAGAGAGGGTTATAGAGAGGATTATAGAGAGGGTTATAGAGAGGGTTAAAGAGAGGGTTATAGCTGGATTATAGAGAGGATTATAGAGAGGATTATAGAGAGGGTAATAGAGAGGGTTATAGAGAGGGTTATAGAGAGGGTTATAGAGAGGATTATATATGGGTTATAGAGAGGGTTATAGAGAGGGTTATAGAGAGGATTATAGAGAGGGATATAGAGAGGGATATAGAGAGGGTTATAGAGAGGATTATATCTGGGTTATAGAGAGGGTTATAGTGAGGGTTATATCTGGATTATAGAAAGGGTTATAGAGAGGATTATAGAGAGGTTTATAGAGAGGTTTATAGAGAGGGTTATAGAGAGGGTTATAGAGAGGATTATAGAGAGGGTTATAGAGAGGGCTATATCTGGGTTATAGAGAGGGTTATAGTGAGGGTTATATCTGGATTATAGAGAGGGTTATAGAGAGGATTATAGAGAGGGTTATAGAGAGGTTTTTTGAGAGGGTTATAGAGAGGGTTATAGAGAGGTTTATAGAGAGGGTTATAGAGAGGGTTATAGAGAGGGTTATATCTGGGTTATATCTGGATTATAGAGAGGGTTATATAGAGGATTATAGAGAGGGTTATAGAGAGGGTTATAGAGAGGGTTATAGAGAGGATTATAGAGAGGGTTATAGAGAGGATTATAGCTGGGTTACAGAGAGGGTTATAGAGAGGATTATAGAGAGTGTTATAGCTGGGTTATAGAGAGGGTTATAGAGAGGATTATAGAGAGGGTTATAGAGAGGGTTATAACTGGGTTATAGAGAGTGTTATCGAGAGGGTTATAGAGAGGGTTATAGAGAGGATTAAAGAGAGGGTTATAGAGAGGGTTATAGCTGGGTTATAGAGAGGATTATAGAGAGGGTTATAGAGAGGTTTATAGAGAGGTTTATAGAGAGGGTTATAGAGAGGGTTATAGATAGGCTTATATCTGGGTTATAGAGAGGGTTATAGTGAGGGTTATATCTGGATTATAGAGAGGGTTATAGCTGGGTTATAGAGAGGGTTATAGAGAGGGTTATAGATAGGGTTATAGAGAGGGTTATAGAGAGGGTTATAGAGAGGGTTATAGAGAGGGTTATAGAGAGGGTTATAGCTGGGTTATATAGAGGGTTATAGAGAGGGTTATAGAGAGGGTTATAGAGAGGATTAAAGAGAGGGTTATAGAGAGGGTTATAGCTGGGTTATAGAGAGGATTATAGAGAGGGTTATAGAGAGGTTTATAGAGAGGTTTATAGAGAGGGTTATAGAGAGGGTTATAGATAGGCTTATATCTGGGTTATAGAGAGGGTTATAGTGAGGGTTATATCTGGATTATAGAGAGGGTTATAGAGAGGATTATAGAGAGGGTTATAGAGAGGTTTATAGAGAGGGTTATAGAGAGGTTTATAGAGAGGGTTATAGAGAGGATTATAGCTGGGTTACAGAGAGGGTTATAGAGAGGATTATAGAGAGGGTTATAGCTGGGTTATAGAGAGGGTTATAGAGAGGCTTATAGAGAGGATTATAGAGAGGGTTATAGCTGGGTTATAGAGAGGGTTATAGAGAGGGTTATAGAGAGGGTTATAGAGAGGGTTATAGCTGGGTTATAGAGAGGGTTATAGAGAGGTTTATAGAGAGGGTTATAGTGAGGGTTATATCTGGATTATAGAGAGGGTTATAGAGAGGATTATAGAGAGGGTTATAGAGAGGTTTATAGAGAGGGTTATAGAGAGGGTTATAGAGAGGGTTATAGAGAGGGCTATATCTGGGTTATAGAGAGGGTTATAGTGAGGGTTATAAATGGATTATAGAGAAAGTTATAGAGAGGATTATAGAGAGGGTTATAGAGAGGGTTATAGAGAGGGTTATAGAGAGGGTTATAGAGAGGATTATAGAGAGGGTTATAGAGAGGATTATAGAGAGGGTTATAGAGAGGGTTATAGCTGGGTTATAGAGAGTGTTATAGAGAGGGTTATAGAGAGGGTTATAGAGAGGATTATAGAGAGGATTATAGAGAGGGTTATAGAGAGGGTTATAGCTGGGTTATAGAGAGGGTTATAGCTGGGTTATAGAGAGGGTTATAGAGAGGGTTATAGATAGGGTTATAGAGAGGGTTATAGAGAGGGTTATAGCTGGGTTATAGAGAGGGTTATAGAGAGGGTTATAGAGAGGGTTATAGAGAGGGTTATAGCTGGGTTATATAGAGGGTTATAGAGAGGGTTATAGAGAGGGTTATAGAGAGGATTAAAGAGAGGGTTATAGAGAGGGTTATAGCTGGGTTATAGAGAGGATTATAGAGAGGGTTATAGAGAGGTTTATAGAGAGGTTTATAGAGAGGGTTATAGAGAGGGTTATAGATAGGCTTATATCTGGGTTATAGAGAGGGTTATAGTGAGGGTTATATCTGGATTATAGAGAGGGTTATAGAGAGGATTATAGAGAGGGTTATAGAGAGGTTTATAGAGAGGGTTATAGAGAGGTTTATAGAGAGGGTTATAGAGAGGATTATAGCTGGGTTACAGAGAGGGTTATAGAGAGGATTATAGAGAGGGTTATAGCTGGGTTATAGAGAGGGTTATAGAGAGGCTTATAGAGAGGATTATAGAGAGGGTTATAGCTGGGTTATAGAGAGGGTTATAGAGAGGGTTATAGAGAGGGTTATAGAGAGGTTTATAGAGAGGGTTATAGCTGGGTTATAGAGAGGGTTATAGAGAGGTTTATAGAGAGGGTTATAGTGAGGGTTATATCTGGATTATAGAGAGGGTTATAGAGAGGATTATAGAGAGGGTTATAGAGAGGTTTATAGAGAGGGTTATAGAGAGGGTTATAGAGAGGGTTATAGAGAGGGCTATATCTGGGTTATAGAGAGGGTTATAGTGAGGGTTATAAATGGATTATAGAGAGGGTTATAGAGAGGATTATAGAGAGGGTTATAGAGAGGGTTATAGAGAGGGTTATAGAGAGGATTATAGAGAGGGTTATAGAGAGGGTTATAGAGAGGGTTATAGATAGGCTTATATCTGGGTTATAGAGAGGGTTATAGTGAGGGTTATATCTGGATTATAGAGAGGGTTAAAGAGAGGATTATAGAGAGGGTTATGGAGAGGTTTATAGAGAGGGTTATAGAGAGGTTTATAGAGAAGGTTATAGAGAGGATTATAGCTGGGTTACAGAGAGGGTTATAGAGAGGATTATAGAGAGGGTTATAGCTGGGTTATAGAGAGGGTTATAGAGAGGCTTATAGAGAGGATTATAGAGAGGGTTATAGCTGGGTTATAGAGAGGGTTATAGAGAGGGTTATAGAGAGGGTTATAGAGAGGGTTATAGAGAGGGTTATAGCTGGGTTATAGAGAGGGTTATATCTGGATTATAGAGAGGGTTATAGAGAGGATTATAGAGAGGGTTATAGAGAGGATTATATATGGGTTATAGAGAGGGTTATAGAGAGGATTATAGAGAGGATTATAGATAGGGATATAGAGAGGGATATAGAGAGGGTTATAGAGAGGATTATATCTGGGTTATAGAGAGGGTTATAGTGAGGGTTATATCTGGATTATAGAGAGGGTTATAGAGAGGATTATAGAGAGGTTTATAGAGAGGTTTATAGAGAGGGTTATAGAGAGGGTTATAGCTGGGTTATAGAGAGGGTTATAGAGAGGGTTATAGAGAGGGTTATAGAGAGGGTTATAGAGAGGATTATAGAGAGGATTATAGAGAGGGCTATATCTGGGTTATAGAGAGGGTTATAGTGAGGGTTATATCTGGATTATAGATAGGGTTATAGAGAGGATTATAGAGAGGGTTATAGAGAGGATTACATATGGGTTATAGAGAGGGTTATAGAGAGGATTATAGAGAGGATTATAGAGAGGGATATAGAGAGGGATATAGAGAGGGTTATAGAGAGGATTATATCTGGGTTATAGAGAGGGTTATAGTGAGGGTTATATCTGGATTATAGAGAGGGTTATAGAGAGGATTATAGAGAGGTTTATAGAGAGGGTTATAGAGAGGGTTATAGAGAGGATTATAGAGAGGGCTATATCTGGGTTATAGAGAGGGTTATAGTGAGGGTTATATCTGGATTATAGAGAGGGTTATAGAGAGGATTATAGAGAGGGTTATAGAGAGGTTTATAGAGAGGGTTATAGAGAGGTTTATAGAGAGGGTTATAGAGAGGATTATAGCTGGGTTACAGAGAGGGTTATAGAGAGGATTATAGAGAGGGTTATAGCTGGGTTATAGAGAGGGTTATAGAGAGGCTTATAGAGAGGATTATAGAGAGGGTTATAGCTGGGTTATAGAGAGGGTTATAGAGAGGGTTATAGAGAGGGTTATAGAGAGGGTTATAGAGAGGGTTATAGCTGGGTTATAGAGAGGGTTATAGAGAGGTTTATAGAGAGGGTTATAGTGAGGGTTATATCTGGATTATAGAGAGGGTTATAGAGAGGATTATAGAGAGGGTTATAGAGAGGTTTATAGAGAGGGTTATAAAGAGGGTTATAGAGAGGGTTATAGAGAGGGCTATATCTGGGTTATAGAGAGGGTTATAGTGAGGGTTATAAATGGATTATAGAGAGGGTTATAGAGAGGATTATAGAGAGGGTTATAGAGAGGGTTATAGAGAGGGTTATAGAGAGGGTTATAGAGAGGATTATAGAGAGGGTTATAGAGAGGGTTATAGAGAGGGTTATAGATAGGCTTATATCTGGGTTATAGAGAGGGTTATAGTGAGGGTTATATCTGGATTATAGAGAGGGTTAAAGAGAGGATTATAGAGAGGGTTATAGAGAGGTTTATAGAGAGGGTTATAGAGAGGTTTATAGAGAGGGTTATAGAGAGGATTATAGCTGGGTTACAGAGAGGGTTATAGAGAGGATTATAGAGAGGGTTATAGCTGGGTTATAGAGAGGGTTATAGAGAGGCTTATAGAGAGGATTATAGAGAGGGTTATAGCTGGGTTATAGAAAGGGTTATAGAGAGGGTTATAGAGAGGGTTATAGAGAGGGTTATAGCTGGGTTATAGAGAGGGTTATAGAGAGGTTTATAGAGAGGGTTATAGAGAGGGTTATAGCTGGGTTATAGAGAGGGTTATAGAGAGGGTTATAGAGAGGGTTATAGAGAGGGTTATAGAGAGGATTATAGAGAGGGCTATATCTGGGTTATAGAGAGGGTTATAGTGAGGGTTATATCTGGATTATAGAGAGGGTTATAGAGAGGATTATAGAGAGGGTTATAGAGAGGATTATATATGGGTTATAGAGAGGGTTATAGAGAGGATTATAGAGAGGATTATAGAGAGGGATATAGAGAGGGATATAGAGAGGGTTATAGAGAGGATTATATCTGGGTTATAGAGAGGGTTATAGTGAGGGTTATATCTGGATTATAGAGAGGGTTATAGAGAGGATTATAGAGAGGTTTATAGAGAGGTTTATAGAGAGGGTTATAGAGAGGGTTATAGAGAGGATTATAGAGAGGGCTATATCTGGGTTATAGAGAGGGTTATAGTGAGGGTTATATCTGGATTATAGAGAGGGTTATAGAGAGGATTATAGAGAGGGTTATAGAGAGGATTATATATGGGTTATAGAGAGGGTTATAGAGAGGATTATAGAGAGGATTATAGAGAGGGATATAGAGAGGGATATAGAGAGGGTTATAGAGAGGATTATATCTGGGTTATAGAGAGGGTTATAGTGAGGGTTATATCTGGATTATAGAGAGGGTTATAGAGAGGATTATAGAGAGGTTTATAGAGAGGTTTATAGAGAGGGTTATAGAGAGGGTTATAGCTGGGTTATAGAGAGGGTTATAGAGAGGGTTATAGAGAGGGTTATAGAGAGGGTTATAGAGAGGATTATAGAGAGGATTATAGAGAGGGCTATATCTGGGTTATAGAGAGGGTTATAGTGAGGGTTATATCTGGATTATAGAGAGGGTTATAGAGAGGATTATAGAGAGGGTTATAGAGAGGATTACATATGGGTTATAGAGAGGGTTATAGAGAGGATTATAGAGAGGATTATAGAGAGGGATATAGAGAGGGATATAGAGAGGGTTATAGAGAGGATTATATCTGGGTTATAGAGAGGGTTATAGTGAGGGTTATATCTGGATTATAGAGAGGGTTATAGAGAGGATTATAGAGAGGTTTATAGAGAGGGTTATAGAGAGGGTTATAGAGAGGATTATAGAGAGGGCTATATCTGGGTTATAGAGAGGGTTATAGTGAGGGTTATATCTGGATTATAGAGAGGGTTATAGAGAGGATTATAGAGAGGGTTATAGAGAGGTTTATAGAGAGGGTTATAGAGAGGTTTATAGAGAGGGTTATAGAGAGGATTATAGCTGGGTTACAGAGAGGGTTATAGAGAGGATTATAGAGAGGGTTATAGCTGGGTTATAGAGAGGGTTATAGAGAGGCTTATAGAGAGGATTATAGAGAGGGTTATAGCTGGGTTATAGAGAGGGTTATAGAGAGGGTTATAGAGAGGGTTATAGAGAGGGTTATAGAGAGGGTTATAGCTGGGTTATAGAGAGGGTTATAGAGAGGTTTATAGAGAGGGTTATAGTGAGGGTTATATCTGGATTATAGAGAGGGTTATAGAGAGGATTATAGAGAGGGTTATAGAGAGGTTTATAGAGAGGGTTATAAAGAGGGTTATAGAGAGGGTTATAGAGAGGGCTATATCTGGGTTATAGAGAGGGTTATAGTGAGGGTTATAAATGGATTATAGAGAGGGTTATAGAGAGGATTATAGAGAGGGTTATAGAGAGGGTTATAGAGAGGGTTATAGAGAGGGTTATAGAGAGGATTATAGAGAGGGTTATAGAGAGGGTTATAGAGAGGGTTATAGATAGGCTTATATCTGGGTTATAGAGAGGGTTATAGTGAGGGTTATATCTGGATTATAGAGAGGGTTAAAGAGAGGATTATAGAGAGGGTTATAGAGAGGTTTATAGAGAGGGTTATAGAGAGGTTTATAGAGAGGGTTATAGAGAGGATTATAGCTGGGTTACAGAGAGGGTTATAGAGAGGATTATAGAGAGGGTTATAGCTGGGTTATAGAGAGGGTTATAGAGAGGCTTATAGAGAGGATTATAGAGAGGGTTATAGCTGGGTTATAGAAAGGGTTATAGAGAGGGTTATAGAGAGGGTTATAGAGAGGGTTATAGCTGGGTTATAGAGAGGGTTATAGAGAGGTTTATAGAGAGGGTTATAGAGAGGGTTATAGCTGGGTTATAGAGAGGGTTATAGAGAGGGTTATAGAGAGGGTTATAGAGAGGGTTATAGAGAGGATTATAGAGAGGGCTATATCTGGGTTATAGAGAGGGTTATAGTGAGGGTTATATCTGGATTATAGAGAGGGTTATAGAGAGGATTATAGAGAGGGTTATAGAGAGGATTATATATGGGTTATAGAGAGGGTTATAGAGAGGATTATAGAGAGGATTATAGAGAGGGATATAGAGAGGGATATAGAGAGGGTTATAGAGAGGATTATATCTGGGTTATAGAGAGGGTTATAGTGAGGGTTATATCTGGATTATAGAGAGGGTTATAGAGAGGATTATAGAGAGGTTTATAGAGAGGTTTATAGAGAGGGTTATAGAGAGGGTTATAGAGAGGATTATAGAGAGGGCTATATCTGGGTTATAGAGAGGGTTATAGTGAGGGTTATATCTGGATTATAGAGAGGGTTATAGAGAGGATTATAGAGAGGGTTATAGAGAGGATTATATATGGGTTATAGAGAGGGTTATAGAGAGGATTATAGAGAGGATTATAGAGAGGGATATAGAGAGGGATATAGAGAGGGTTATAGAGAGGATTATATCTGGGTTATAGAGAGGGTTATAGTGAGGGTTATATCTGGATTATAGAGAGGGTTATAGAGAGGATTATAGAGAGGTTTATAGAGAGGTTTATAGAGAGGGTTATAGAGAGGGTTATAGCTGGGTTATAGAGAGGGTTATAGAGAGGGTTATAGAGAGGGTTATAGAGAGGGTTATAGAGAGGATTATAGAGAGGATTATAGAGAGGGCTATATCTGGGTTATAGAGAGGGTTATAGTGAGGGTTATATCTGGATTATAGAGAGGGTTATAGAGAGGATTATAGAGAGGGTTATAGAGAGGATTACATATGGGTTATAGAGAGGGTTATAGAGAGGATTATAGAGAGGATTATAGAGAGGGATATAGAGAGGGATATAGAGAGGGTTATAGAGAGGATTATATCTGGGTTATAGAGAGGGTTATAGTGAGGGTTATATCTGGATTATAGAGAGGGTTATAGAGAGGATTATAGAGAGGTTTATAGAGAGGGTTATAGAGAGGGTTATAGAGAGGATTATAGAGAGGGCTATATCTGGGTTATAGAGAGGGTTATAGTGAGGGTTATATCTGGATTATAGAGAGGGTTATAGAGAGGATTATAGAGAGGGTTATAGAGAGGTTTATAGAGAGGGTTATAGAGAGGTTTATAGAGAGGGTTATAGAGAGGATTATAGCTGGGTTACAGAGAGGGTTATAGAGAGGATTATAGAGAGGGTTATAGCTGGGTTATAGAGAGGGTTATAGAGAGGCTTATAGAGAGGATTATAGAGAGGGTTATAGCTGGGTTATAGAGAGGGTTATAGAGAGGGTTATAGAGAGGGTTATAGAGAGGGTTATAGAGAGGGTTATAGCTGGGTTATAGAGAGGGTTATAGAGAGGTTTATAGAGAGGGTTATAGTGAGGGTTATATCTGGATTATAGAGAGGGTTATAGAGAGGATTATAGAGAGGGTTATAGAGAGGTTTATAGAGAGGGTTATAAAGAGGGTTATAGAGAGGGTTATAGAGAGGGCTATATCTGGGTTATAGAGAGGGTTATAGTGAGGGTTATAAATGGATTATAGAGAGGGTTATAGAGAGGATTATAGAGAGGGTTATAGAGAGGGTTATAGAGAGGGTTATAGAGAGGGTTATAGAGAGGATTATAGAGAGGGTTATAGAGAGGGTTATAGAGAGGGTTATAGATAGGCTTATATCTGGGTTATAGAGAGGGTTATAGTGAGGGTTATATCTGGATTATAGAGAGGGTTAAAGAGAGGATTATAGAGAGGGTTATAGAGAGGTTTATAGAGAGGGTTATAGAGAGGTTTATAGAGAGGGTTATAGAGAGGATTATAGCTGGGTTACAGAGAGGGTTATAGAGAGGATTATAGAGAGGGTTATAGCTGGGTTATAGAGAGGGTTATAGAGAGGCTTATAGAGAGGATTATAGAGAGGGTTATAGCTGGGTTATAGAGAGGGTTATAGAGAGGGTTATAGAGAGGGTTATAGAGAGGGTTATAGCTGGGTTATAGAGAGGGTTATAGAGAGGTTTATAGAGAGGGTTATAGAGAGGGTTATAGCTGGGTTATAGAGAGGGTTATAGAGAGGGTTATAGAGAGGGTTATAGAGAGGATTATAGAGAGGGCTATATCTGGGTTATAGAGAGGGTTATAGTGAGGGTTATATCTGGATTATAGAGAGGGTTATAGAGAGGATTATAGAGAGGGTTATAGAGAGGATTATATATGGGTTATAGAGAGGGTTATAGAGAGGATTATAGAGAGGGATATAGAGAGGGATATAGAGAGGGTTATAGAGAGGATTATATCTGGGTTATAGAGAGGGTTATAGTGAGGGTTATATCTGGATTATAGAGAGGGTTATAGAGAGGATTATAGAGAGGTTTATAGAGAGGTTTATAGAGAGGGTTATAGAGAGGGTTATAGAGAGGATTATAGAGAGGGCTATATCTGGGTTATAGAGAGGGTTATAGTGAGGGTTATATCTGGATTATAGAGAGGGTTATAGAGAGGATTATAGAGAGGGTTATAGAGAGGTTTTTTGAGAGGGTTATAGAGAGGGTTATAGAGAGTTTTTTAGAGAGGTTTATAGAGAGGGTTATAGAGAGGGTTATAGAGAGGGTTATATCTGGGTTATATCTGGATTATAGAGAGGGTTATATAGAGGATTATAGAGAGGGTTATAGAGAGGGTTATAGAGAGGGTTATAGAGAGGATTATAGAGAGGGTTATAGAGAGGATTATAGCTGGGTTACAGAGAGGGTTATAGAGAGGATTATAGAGAGTGTTATAGCTGGGTTATAGAGAGGGTTATAGAGAGGATTATAGAGAGGGTTATAGAGAGGGTTATAGCTGGGTTATAGAGAGTGTTATAGAGAGGATTATAGAGAGGGTTATAGAGAGGGTTATAGCTGGGTTATAGAGAGGGTTATAGTTGGGTTATAGAGAGGGTTATAGAGAGGGTTATAGATAGGGTTATAGAGAGGGTTATAGAGAGGGTTATAGCTGGGTTATAGAGAGGGTTATAGAGAGGGTTATAGAGAGGGTTATAGCTGGGTTATATAGAGGGTTATAGTGAGGGTTATAGAGAGGGTTATAGAGAGGATTAAAGAGAGGGTTATAGAGAGGGTTATAGCTGGGTTATAGAGAGGATTATAGAGAGGGTTATAGAGAGGTTTATAGAGAGGTTTATAGAGAGGGTTATAGAGAGGGTTATAGATAGGCTTATATCTGGGTTATAGAGAGGGTTATAGTGAGGGTTGTATCTGGATTATAGAGAGGGTTATAGAGAGGATTATAGAGAGGGTTATATAGAGGTTTATAGAGAGGGTTATAGAGAGGGTTATAGAGAGGATTATAGCTGGGTTATAGAGAGGGTTATAGAGAGGGTTATAGAGAGGGTTATAGCTGGGTTATATAGAGGGTTATAGTGAGGGTTTTAGAGAGGGTTATAGAGAGGATTAAAGAGAGGGTTATAGAGAGGGTTATAGCTGGGTTATAGAGAGGATTATAGAGAGGGTTATAGAGAGGTTTATAGAGAGGTTTATAGAGAGGGTTATAGAGAGGGTTATAGATAGGCTTATATCTGGGTTATAGAGAGGGTTATAGTGAGGGTTGTATCTGGATTATAGAGAGGGTTATAGAGAGGATTATAGAGAGGGTTATAGAGAGGTTTATAGAGAGGGTTATAGAGAGGGTTATAGAGAGGATTATAGCTGGGTTACAGAGAGGGTTATAGAGAGGATTATAGAGAGGGTTATAGCTGGGTTATAGAGAGGGTTATAGAGAGGCTTATAGAGAGGATTATAGAGAGGGTTATAGCTGGGTTATAGAGAGGGTTATAGAGAGGGTTATAGAGAGGATTAAAGAGAGGGTTATAGAGAGGGTTATAGCTGGGTTATAGAGAGGGTTATAGAGAGGTTTATAGAGAGGGTTATAGTGAGGGTTATATCTGGATTATAGAGAGGGTTATAGAGAGGATTATAGAGAGGGTTATAGAGAGGTTTATAGAGAGGGTTATAGAGAGGGTTATAGAGAGGGCTATATCTGGGTTATAGAGAGGGTTATAGTGAGGGTTATAAATGGATTATAGAGAGGGTTATAGAGAGGATTATAGAGAGGGTTATAGAGAGGGTTATAGAGAGGGTTATAGAGAGGGTTATAGAGAGGGTTATAGAGAGGGTTATAGAGAGGGTTATAGATAGGCTTATAGAGAGGATTATAGAGAGGGTTATAGAGAGAGTTATAGAGAGGGTTATAGAGAGGGTTATAGCTGGGTTATAGAGAGGGTTATAGAGAGGGTTATATAGAGGGTTATAGAGAGGGTTATAGCTGGGTTATAGAGAGGGTTATAGAGAGAGTTATAGAGAGGGTTATAGAGAGGGTTATAGCTGGGTTATAGAGAGGGTTATAGAGAGGGTTATATAGAGGGTTATAGAGAGGGTTATAGCTGGGTTATAGAGAGGGTTATAGAGAGGGTTATAGAGAGGGTTATAGAGAGGGATATAGAGAGGGTTATAGAGAGGGTTATAGAGAGGATTATAGAGAGGGATATAGAGAGGGTTATAGAGAGGGTTATATAGAGGGTTATAGAGAGGGTTATATCTGGGTTATAGAGAGGGTTATAGAGAGGGTTATAGAGAGGTTTATAGAGAGGGTTATAGAGAGGGATATAGAGAGGGTTATAGAGAGGGTTATAGAGAGGATTATAGAGAGGGATATAGAGAGGGTTATAGAGAGGGTTATATAGAGGGTTATAGAGAGGGTTATATCTGGGTTATAGAGAGGGTTATAGAGAGGGTTATAGAGAGGGTTATAGAGAGGGTTATAGAGAGGGTTATAGCTGGGTTATAGAGAGGGTTATTGAGAGGGTTATAGAGAGTTATAGAGAGGGTTATAGAGAGGGTTATAGCTGGGTTATAGAGAGGGTTATAGAGAGGGTTATATAGAGGGTTATAGAGAGGGTTATAGCTGGGTTATAGAGAGGGTTATAGAGAGAGTTATAGAGAGGGTTATAGAGAGGGTTATAGCTGGGTTATAGAGAGGGTTATAGAGAGGGTTATATAGAGGGTTATAGAGAGGGTTATAGCTGGGTTATAGAGAGGGTTATAGAGAGGGTTATAGAGAGGGATATAGAGAGGATTATAGAGAGGGTTATAGAGAGGATTATAGAGAGGGATATAGAGAGGGTTATAGAGAGGGTTATATAGAGGGTTATAGAGAGGGTTATATCTGGGTTATAGAGAGGGTTATAGAGAGGGTTATAGAGAGGTTTATAGAGAGGGTTATAGAGAGGGATATAGAGAGGGTTATAGAGAGGGTTATAGAGAGGATTATAGAGAGGGATATAGAGAGGGTTATAGAGAGGGTTATATAGAGGGTTATAGAGAGGGTTATATCTGGGTTATAGAGAGGGTTATAGAGAGGGTTATAGAGAGGGTTATAGAGAGGGATATAGAGAGGGTTATAGAGAGGGTTATATCTGGGTTATAGAGAGGGTTATAGAGAGGGTTATAGAGAGGGTTATAGAGAGGGATATAGAGAGGATTAGAGAGGGTTATAGAGAGGGTTATAGAGAGGATTATAAATTATTTCACATGAGGTCTATTTCACAACACACCTAAATAACTATAACCACTGGGCTAATAAATAATCACATTTTTCTTTTGATTATTTCATTAACCTACATCATGTTATTTCAAGTTACTCTTTGGAGCGCAGTATCACGTTGTTTAAAAAAGGGGTCTAAATTGGGCATGCCTATACGTTGGCCAAATGAAGTTATCTAGGGACTATCTGTTCGGTAATTAATGATAGACCTTTAACTTTTAACAACCATATTGTATGATTCAGTGCTTATCACATTATAAAAAAGATCAGCATTTGTAAAAATATATATATATATATATATATATTATGCATGCCAACATAATATCTAAGAATGAAGAGTAGGTAAAGGGATCGTGTCGGGCAATAATTATATCAAACGTTTTAGTATGGCAACATTTGATGTACAGTCACATTCACTGTAGTTGTCTGATTCATGCTATAGAGTTCACAGCTGACGATGCCTCATCGCGATTGGTTATTCCCAATCATTTGCAACATGTCAATGAGCGTTAGTTATATCACTATCTTTCCTTTGCGGTACCTCAAACTGTCGTGATTACCAGTTGAGAAACTTTTATGAGTTGTTTTTCTGGGCAGTGTCTTAACATCATCCCAAAACCTACTCTGAGCTGGGAGTTATTTTTAGTCTTAAAACAGGTTTAAACAGGATCCCATTTGGAGGTAGCTCAGGCTCGGATGCGTCACTCCAGTCTTCCAGATCCATGTCCTGACTGCGACACTCACAGCTCCTGCAGCCTAAAGAGGAACACCATTATTACACCGTCCTTCTACGAGCAGACTAGCACTGTACTAACGTAGGCCTACGTGTGTGTGTGTGTGTGTGTGTGTGTGTGTGTGTGTGTGTGTGTGTGTGTGTTTACGAAATAAAATAATCTACTCCATTTTCATTCATCACGTTGGCTAGGCAGCTTCAAGGCACCGAAAATAAAATCAGAGGCCAACTACAAGAAACGTCTGATCTTCTCCAAGTCATTAAGGTTTTCGAGGCTGACGTTTGGCAACTCGAACCTTCAGCTCCCTCCACAGATTTTCTATGGGATTAAGGTCTGGAGACTGGCTAGGCCACTCCAGGACCTTAATGTGCTTCTTCTTGAGCCACTCCTTTGTTGCCTTGGCCGTGTGTTTTGGGTCATTGTCATGCTGGAATACCCATCCACGACCCATTTTCAATGCCCTGGCTGAGGGAAGGAGGTTCTCACCCAAGATTTGATGGTACATGGCCCCGTCCATCGTCCCTTTGATGCGGTGAAGTTGTCCTGTCCCCTTAGCAGAAAAACACCCCCAAAGCATAATGTTTCCACCACCATGTTTGACGGTGGGGATGGTGTTCTTGGGGTCATAAGCAGCATTCCTCCTCCTCCAAACACGGCGAGTTGAGTTGATGCCAAAGAGCTCCATTTTGGTCTCATCTGACCACAACACTTTCACCCAGTTCTCCTCTGAATCATTCAGATGTTCATTGGCAAACTTCAGACGGACCTGTGCTTTCTCGAGCAGGGGGACCATGCGGGCGCTGCAGGATTTCAGTCCTTCACAGCGTAGGGTGTTACCAATTGTTTTCTTGGTGACTTTGGTCCCAGCTGCCTTGAGATCATTGACAAGCTCCTCCCGTGTAGTTCTGGGCTGATTCCTCACCGTTCTCATGATCATTGTAACTCCACGAGGTGAGATCTTGCATGGAGCCCCAGGCCGAGAGAGATTGACAGTTATTTTGTGTTTCTTCCATTTGCGAATAATCGCACCAACTGTTGTCACCTTCTCACCAAGCTGCTTGGTGATGGTCTTGTAGCCCATTCTAGCCTTGTGTAGGTCTACAATCTTGTCCCTGACATCCTTGGAGAGCTCTTTGGTCTTGGCCATGGTGGAGAGTTTGGAATCTGATTGATTGATTGCTTCTGTGGACAGGTGTCTTTTATACAGGTAACAAGCTGAGATTAGGAGCACTCCCTTTAAGAGTGTGCTCCTAATCTCAGCTCGTTACCTGTATAAAAGACACCTGGAAGCCAGAAATCTTTCTGATTGAGAGGGGGTCAAATACTTATTTCCCTCATTAAAATGCAAATCAATTTATAACATTTTTGACATGAGTTTTTCAGGATTTTTGTTGTTGTTATTCTGTCTCTCACTGTTCAAATAAACCTACCATTAAAATTATAGACTGATCATTTCTTTGTCAGTGGGCAAACTTACAAAATCAGCAGGGGATCAAATACTTTTTTCCCTCACTGTACAAACATTTTATCTTTTTTTATTGAAGTTAGATAAGACAGAAGTTTATGAAGTAGGGTCTTGTAAGCAAAAAGGCACCTTTTGATACAGGATGCAGTATCTAAACTGTCACCTGTAACCAGTGCTTGACTTGGGCAGGAGCTCACCGGAGCTGAGTAACGGGACCTAACATTTACTAATGCTTGAGCTCCTGTTATTCTTCTAGAAAATTAGCTCAAAATTATTATGGAGATTCTGCACCTGAATATAAACAGCACCGGCAGCAATAGGATCCTAAATAGCATCAACAATTGATCAACAAAACAAACAATCAACAAAATCCTACAGGAAACAGGAGATACTCTACAGGAATGACGGAGTCCATCCAAATGATCTTGGCTCCTGAACTCTGTCCACGCATTTCAAGGCTGCGTTGAAACAATTACTTATCAATGACCCAAGACCAGGTCAGTTAATCCCCACCATTGTGACAATGAGTCGTCATAATGCTGCATCAAATGTACATTATTTTAGGGGCGTTTGCAGACACAATGTAAGTAACTTAATTTCTGTTGCCCTGAATGCCTCTGCTGATCCTACAGCTATTGTATGCAGTAATCATGAGCCTATGAACCAGAGTAATACTGTTAGCACTGAGGTGGTGTGCCCTAGTAGGATGTCCACTGTGTGCAGCTCACCCTGCACTAACATAAAGAACATGAGCACATCTACTGCTGCTAAGCTTCCCAGTAAAGCAATGAAAACAAGCAAGCATCCCAGAAGAAAAGTGATCAAAATAGCCCACGTTAACATATGTAGCTTAAGAAACAAGGTTCATGAAATCAATAATTTGCTAGTAACAGATGGCATTCATATTCTGACAATCTCTGGAACTCACTTAGATAATACCTTTGATGATACAGTGGTAGCAATACAAGGTTATAACATTTACAGAAAATATAGAAATGTCAATGGTGGAGGTGTTGCTGTTCATATACAGAACCACATTCCTGTGAAGATTAGAGAGGATCTCATGTTAAATACTGTTGAAGTAATATGGCTTCAGGTTAATCTGCCTCACCTAAAGCCCATTCTGGTTGGAAGCTGCTATAAACCACCAAGTGCTAACAGTCAGTCTCTGGATAACATGTGTGAAAGGCTTGATAATGTATGTGATATCAACAGAAAAGTATATCTTTCTGGGTGATTAAAATATTGACTGGCTGTCAACAGGCTGCCCACTCAAGAGAAAGCTTAAAACTGTAACCAGTGCCTGCAACCTGGTTCAGGTTATCAGTCAACCTACCAGGGTGGTTACAAACAATACAGGAATTAAATCATCAACATGTATTGATCATATCTTTACTAATGCTGCAGATATTTGTTTGAAAGCAGTATCCAAATCCATTGGATGTAGTGATCACAATATAGTAGCCATATCTAGGAAAACCAAAGTTCCAAAGGCTGGGCCTAATATTGTGTATAAGAGGTCATACAATACGTTTTGTAGTGATTCCTATGTTGTTGCTGTAAAGAATATATGTTGGTCCGTGGTGTGTAATGAGGAGCAAACAGACACTGCACTTGACACATTTATGAAATTGCTTATTCCAGTTACTAATAAGCATGCACCCATTAAGAAAATGACTGTTAAATCCCCGGGGATTGATGAGGAATTGAAAAATTGTATGGTTGAGAGGGATGAGGCAAAAGGAATGGCAAATAAGTCTGGCTGCACAACCGATTGGCAAACGTATTGCAAATTGAGAAATCATGTGACTAAACTGAATAAAAAGAAGAAGAAACAACACTATGAAACAAAGATAAATGACATAAAGAATGATAGTAAAAAGCTTTGGAGCACCTTAAATGACATTTTGGGAAAAAAGGCAAACTCAGCTCCATCATTCATTGAATCAGATGGCTCATTCATCACAAAACCAACTGATATTGCCAACTACTTTACTAATTTTTTCATTGGCAAGATTAGCAAATTTAGGCATGAAATGCCAGCAACAATTGCTGACACTACACATCCAAGTATATCTGACCAAATTAGTAAAGACAAGCATTGTAATTTTGAATTCCGTAAAGTATGTGTGGAAGAGGTGAACAAATTATTGTTGTCTATTGACAATGACAAGCCACCGGGGTCTGACAACTTGGATGGAACATTTCTGAGGATAATAGCGGACGATATTGCCACTCCGTTTAGCAATATTTTTAATTTAATCCTACTAGAAAGTGTGTGCCCCCAGGCTTGGAGGGAAGCAAAAGTAATTCCGCTACCTAAGAATAGTAAAGCCCCCTTTACTGGCTCAAACAGCCGACCAATTAGCCTGTTACCAACCCTTAGTAAACTATTGGATAAAATGGTGTTTGACCAGATATAATGCTATTTTACAGTAAACAAATTGACAACAAACTTTCAGCATGCTTATAGAAAAGGACATTCAACAAGCACAGCACTTACACAAATGACTGATGATTGGCTGAGAGAAATTGATGATAAAAATATTGTGGGGGCTGTTTTGTTAAACTTTCAGCGCGGCTTTTGACATTATCGATCATAGTCTGTTGCTGGAAAAACGTATGTGTTATGGCTTTACACCCCTGCTATATTGTGGATAAAGAGTTTCCTGTTTAACAGAACACAGAGGGTGTTCTTTAATGGAAGCCTCTCCAACATAATCCAGGTAGAATCAGGAATTCCCCAGGGCAGCTGTCTAGGCCCCTTGCTTTTTTCCATCTTTAAGACATGCCACTGGCTTTGAGTAAAGCCAGTGTGTCTCCTGTAAAGCCAGTGTGTCTCCTGAGTGGCGCAGTGGTCTAAGGCACTGCATCGCAGTGCTAGCTGTGCCACTAGAGATCCTGGTTCGAATCCAGGCTCTGTCGTAGCCGGCCGTGACCGGGAGACCCATGGGGCGGCGCGCAATTGGCCCAGCGTCGTCCAGGGTAGGGGAGGGAATGGCCGGCAGGGATGTAGCTCAGTTGATAGAGCATGGCGTTTGCAACGCCAGGGTTGTGGGTTCGATTCCCACAGGGGGTATGAAAAAAATTATAATAATGTAAGTCGCTCTGGATAAGAGCGTCTGCTAAATGACGTAAATGTAAATGTAAATGTAATGTAAATGTGTCTATGTATGTGGATGACTCAACACTATACATGTCAGCTACTACAGCAACTGAAATGACTGCAACACTTAACAAAGAGCTGGGTGGCAAGGAATAAGTTAGTACTAAAAGCATTGTATTTGGGTCAAATCATTCACTAAACCCTAAACCTCAACTATATCTCGTAATGAATAATGTGGAAATTGAGCATGTTGAGGTGACTAAACTGCTTGGAGTAACCCTGGATTGTAGACTGTCATGGTTGAAACATATTGATACAACAGTAGCTAAGATGGGGAGAAGTATGTCCATATTAAAGCTCTGCTCTGCCTTCTTAACAACACTATCAACAAGGCAGGTCCTACAGGCCCTAGTTTTGTTGCACCTGGACTACTGTTCAGTCGTGTGGTCAGGTGCCACGAAGAGGGACTTGGGAAAATTGCAGTTGGCTCAGAACAGGGCAGCACGGCTGGCCCTTAAAAGTACACAGAGAACTAACATTAATAACATGCATGTCAGTCTCTCCTGGCTCAGAGTGGAAGAGAGATTGATTTCATCACTGCTTGTTTGTGTGAGAGGTGTCGACGAGCTGAATGTACCGAGCTGTCTGTTTGGAATGCTGGCACACCCATGCATATCGCACAAGACATGCTACCAGAGGTCTCTTCACAGTCCCCAAGTCCAGAACAGACTATGGGAGGCGCACAGTACTACATAGAGCCATGACTACATGGAACTCTATTCCACATCAGGTAACTGATGCAAGCAGTAGAATCAGATTTAAAAAAAACAGGTAAAAATGCACCTTGTGGAACAGCGGGGACTGTGAAGAGACACACACACAGGCACATACACATAGACACTCACTCTACACACACGTACACATGGATGTTGTATTGTAAATATGTGATAGTGGAGTAGTGGCCTGAGGGAACACACTAAATGTATTGGGTAAAGTGTTATGAAATATAATGTCATGTAATATTTTAAATTGTAAATAACTGCCTTAATTTTGCTGGACCCCAGGAAGAGTAGCTGCTGCCTTGGCAGAAGCTAATGGGGATCCTTAATAAATACAAATACCTTGGATGTAGTTTCCAGTACAGGCCGGTGGAAGCCGGGAGGGAGGCAAGTGCTAGTGCAGAGTAGGCACCCTACTCTGCACTAGCACTTGCCTCCCTCCCGGCTGGGCCAAGTAGTCCTCAAAAGTGTCAGCAGACCTGTTTCAGCAGACCTGAAAAAACTCTGTATGCAATATCGTCCAACAACAAACGCTAAATGGAGACAAAAATCCACTAAAAGCTTTTCAGCTACAAACAGAAAAAAGAGACATGGTTACCCATTCACAGGATTGGTTAACTCGAGGTTGCTAGGGTCTCCACCGAGTACGGTAAATCTGCTTTTAGTTTTAATGAAAAGACTATCATGCATGTTGTTGATGTTAGTTCTGTGTGTGCAGTTAAGGGCAAGGCGTGCTGCTCTGTTTTAGTCAGCTCTTCTTTGCTGCACCTGAACATATTAACGGACAATAATTAAGATGAATAAGATCAGAGCCTGAACAACTAGTAAAGTTGATCATTGTGTCAAAAATGCTGAACATCTTTTTATAACAGACATACCTCTCCCCATTTTCACAACTTTGTCAATATGACTTGACCATGGTAACGGACCATCCAATGTTACTTCTAGGAGTTCAGCTTCTTCAACTTGCTCAATGGTCACACCCTTTTATGCTCAACCCCAGTTGAAGTTTAGGTCTAAGAGAATGCGTTGAAACCGAATACATTGCTTTTGGTTTTAGATGTATTTAAAGACCAGTTTATTGTTAATTACCCATTCTGACACATATTTATTTTTTATTTAACCTTTATTTAACTAGGCAAGTCAGTTAAGAACAAATTCTTATTTACAATGACGGCCTACACCGGCCAAACCCAGACAACGCTGGGCCAATTGTGCGCCGCCCTATGGGACTCCCGATCACGGCCGGTTGTGATACAGCCTGGAATCGAACCAGGGGGTCTGTAGTGACGCCTCAAGCACTGAGATGCAGTGCCTTAGACCACTGCGCCACTCGGGAGCCCACTGACTGTAACTCCTTGATAAGCATCTCAGTGACCTCACTGGCTGTAGGTGCTGATGTGTAGTGTGCAATCATCTGCATACATAGACATTTTATCTTCTTGTAAGACAAGTGGCAAATCATTTGTAAAAATAGAGAAGAGTAACGGCCCAAGGCAACTGCCCTGAGGGACACCACACTGTACATATCTGATGTTACAGAAGCTTCCATTGAAGAATACTCTGCACTGCACTGAAATCTAACAATACAGCTCCAACTATCATCTTATTATCCATTTATTTTGGCCAATCAACTGTCATCTGAGTCAGTGCAGTACAAGTTGAATGCCCTTCTGTATATGCATGCTGAAAGTCAGTAGTTAACATATTCTTTAAAAAATTGAATTGTATTTGTTCAAACAATCCTCTCCATCAGTTTACTAGGAACAGGCAGAAAACTGATTGGGCGGCTGTTAGAGCCAGCAAAGGGTGCTTTACTATTTTTAGGCAGTGGAATTCCTTTAGCTTCCTTCCACGGCTGTGGACACACACACTCCTTTAGGCTTCGGTTAAAGACATGGCAAATAGGGGTGGCAATAGAGTCTGCTACCATTCTCAATAGTTTCCCATCTAGGTTGTCTATACCTGGTGGCTTATCATTATTGATGGATAACCATTTTCCCACCTCTTTCGCACAAACTTGAAAAACAGCAATCCTTCTCTTTCATTATTAGATCTTCAATACACAAATATGATGGTTCACTGTTCAATGTTGTCATTTCACTTCTCAGTTTGTCCACTTTACCGGTGAACTAGTAATTGAAATTGTTGGCTATATCAAACATTTTTGTTATAAATGACCCATCAACTTCAATGAACGATGAAGAATAATTGGGTTTTCTGAACATAATATCATTTAAGGTGCTCCAAAGTCTTTTCCCATTGTTTATGTCATTTATCTTGTTTTGGTAATATAATTTCTTATTTACTTTGTTAAAGATGCACTATGCAGAAATCTCCCGCCATTTCCTGGTTGCGAAGATTCTAATAGTTTGTCTACTTTCAGTTTATGTGAGAAAACAAGAAAGTAGAGAACCACTGTATCATCTACATCTCTGTGAAATATATTTTCCATAACCAAAAATATAGTATTTTCAGTTTGAAGCTGGTGTACAAAACCAAAAGTAAACGACCCAAAACAAAACTTAATAATTGGAAGCATAGAAATAGTGCACATAGAACAGATCTACCGCTTCTTAGACTTGCTTTCAATGAGCATCACAGATCTATAACTCACATATTTCTATGTGAATTTGGTCGGATCGCCCAAAAAGTTACATATTGCAGCTTTAAGTTTAGTCAAACATTTCTCAATTGACAGTTTGTCAACCAATCATCATCGATCCAGAGTGTCAACCAATCATCATCGATCCAGAGTGTCAACCAATCATCATCGATCCAGAGGGCTCTAACAGCTCTTACAGTTAGTGTCTTAACTGGTCAACAACTGGCAAGAATAATTATACAAATACTCCAAGTGCTGCATCTGGATTCTGCTCCTTATACACATCAGACCAACATATATTTTTTACATATACAGAAGAGTCCTGACAAAATATTTTGTATGATGTCTTATGAATCCCTTTAGGCACTGCCTTGGGGAACTTAGTCTTTCCTTGTTATTGCCACAATGTTATGGTCACTACAGCCAATGGGAACTGGTATTGCTTTGGAGCAAAGCTCTGCAGCGTTAGTGACGATATGATCAATACAAGTGGATGTCACAGATCAACACTATTGATATACACTCTAGTTGGTTGAGTGATAACCTGGGTCATATTACAGCCATTGGTCACAGATCAACACTATTGATATACACTCTAGTTGGTTGAGTGTCTACACTTGGTGGTCTATAGCAGATCATATTCTCCAGATAGTACCAGTCTCCACTTGGTGGTCTATAGCAGATCATATTCTCCAGATAGTGACAGTCTACACTTGGTGGTCTATAGCAGATCATATTCTCCAGATAGTGCCAGTCTACACTTGGTGGTCTATAGCAGATCATATTCTCCAGATAGTGACAGTCTACACTTGGTGTCCTATAGCAGATCATATTCTCCAGATAGTGCCAGTCTACACTTGGTGGTCTATAGCAGATCATATTCTCCAGATAGTGCCAGTCTCCACTTGGTGTCCTATAGCAGATCATATTCTCCAGATAGTGCCAGTCTACACTTGGTGGTCTATAGCAGATCATATTCTCCAGATAGTGACAGTCTACACTTGGTGTCCTATAGCAGATCATATTCTCCAGATAGTGCCAGTCTACACTTGGTGGTCTATAGCAGATCATATTCTCCAGATAGTGACAGTCTACACTTGGTGGTCTATAGCAGATCATATTCTCCAGATAGTGACAGTCTGCACTTGGTGGTCTATAGCAGATCATATTCTCCAGATAGTGCCAGTCTACACTTGGTGGTCTATAGCAGATCATATTCTCCAGATAGTGCCAGTCTACACTTGGTGTCCTATAGCAGATCATATTCTCCAGATAGTGCCAGTCTACACTTGGTGGTCTATAGCAGATCATATTCTCCAGATAGTGACAGTCTACACTTGGTGGTCTATAGCAGATCATATTCTCCAGATAGTGACAGTCTACACTTGGTGGTCTATAGCAGATCATATTCTCCAGATAGTGACAGTCTACACTTGGTGGTCTATAGCAGATCATATTCTCCAGATAGTGACAGTCTACACTTTGTGGTCTATAGCAGATCATATTCTCCAGATAGTGACAGTCTACACTTGGTGGTCTATAGCAGATCATATTCTCCAGATAGTGCCAGTCTATACTTGGTGTCCTATAACAGATCATATTCTCCAGATAGTGGCAGTCTACACTTGGTGGTCTATAGCAGATCATATTCTCCAGATAGTGGCAGTCTACACTTGGTGGTCTATAGCAGATCATATTCTGCAGATAGTGTCAGTCTACACTTGGTGTCCTATAGCAGATCATATTCTCCAGATAGTGACAGTCTACACTTGGTGTCCTATAACAGATCATATTCTCCAGATAGTGACAGTCTGCACTTGGTGGTCTATAGCAGAACCCTAAAAGAAGAGGCTTCAGATGAGGCAGGTGAATCTGCAACCACAGCACTTCTACTTCACTTGTCATGAGAGCCTCTCTGAGCTTTACAGGAATATGGCTCTGAATATATACAGCAACACCTCCCCCGTAGACATTCCTGTCTTTTCTATAGATATATCCTTGTATTCCTCCCCCGTAGACATTCCTGTCTTTTCTATAGATATATCCTTGTATTCCTACTGCTGTCTAAGTGAGTCTCAGAAATGGCTAAGACTGTATATTAATATTATCTAAGATTAGCAAATTACTAATATCATGAACTTTGTTTCTGAGGCTACATATATTTATATGAGCTAACCTTAACCTTTTGCTGGGTAGCTTATCTAAAACTGAACTCAATGATATAGGTTGTATTTCTAATTATATTTCTGAAAATAACAAAGAAGGAATTAACAGATTTTTGAGCAGATTATGTTCAGCAGAGGCCTGATCTGGTTTGGCTCGGCTGCAGCAGGGTGCTCTATTCATCCTGCCACTTCTACACAGCTGTCTTGCTGGACTGTTGGTGTCTTCTGATTAGTGTGTTGTCCTGTTAGCATGGGGGGTAGTGGAGTGGGTGCCGTCCGCTCTGGATGGGGCCCGATGGTGCAGGGTGTAGCTGGCCTATCTGGAAGGGAACCGATGGAGTAGGGTAGAGCTGGCCTCTGGATGTGACCTGGTGGTGTAGGGTAGAGCTGGCCTCTGGATGTGACCTGGTGGTGTAGGGTAGAGCTGGCCTCTGGATGTGACCTGGTGGTGTAGGGTAGAGCTGGCCTCTGGATGTGACCTGGTGGTGTAGGGTAGAGCTGGCCTCTGGATGTGACCTGGTGGTGTAGGGTAGAGCTGGCCTCTGGATGTGACCTGGTGGTGTAGGGTAGAGCTGGCCTCTGGATGTGACCTGGTGGTGTAGGGTAGAGCTGGCCTCTGGATGTGACCTGGTGGTGTAGGGTAGAGCTGGCCTCTGGATGTGACCTGGTGGTGTAGGGTAGAGCTGGCCTCTGGATGTGACCTGGTGGTGTAGGGTAGAGCTGGCCTCTGGATATGACCTGGTGGTGTAGGGTAGAGCTGGCCTCTGGATGTGACCTGGTGGTGTAGGGTAGAGCTGGCCTCTGGATGTGACCTGGTGGTGTAGGGTAGAGCTGGCCTCTGGAAGTGACCTGGTGGAGTAGGGTAGAGCTGGCCTCTGGATGTGACCTGGTGGTGTAGGGTAGAGCTGGCCTCTGGATGTGACCTGGTGGTGTAGGGTAGAGCTGGCCTCTGGATGTTACCTGGTGGTGTAGGGTAGAGCTGGCCTCTGGATGTGACCTGGTGGTGTAGGGTAGAGCTGGCCTCTGGATGTGACCTGGTGGTGTAGGGTAGAGCTGGCCTCTGGATGTGACCTGGTGGTGTAGGGTAGAGCTGGCCTCTGGATGTGACCTGGTGGTGTAGGGTAGAGCTGGCCTCTGGATGTGACCTGGTGGTGTAGGGTAGAGCTGGCCTCTGGATGTGACCTGGTGGAGTAGGGTAGAGCTGGCCTCTGGATGTGGGAGCTGGTGGTGTAGGGTAGAGCTGGCCTCTGGATGTGACCTGGTGGTGTAGGGTAGAGCTGGCCTCTGGATGTGACCTGGTGGTGTAGGGTAGAGCTGGCCTCTGGATGTGACCTGGTGGTGTAGGGTAGAGCTGGCCTCTGGATGTGACCTGGTGGTGTAGGGTAGAGCTGGCCTCTGGATGTGACCTGGTGGTGTAGGGTAGAGCTGGCCTCTGGATGTGACCTGGTGGTGTAGGGTAGAGCTGGCCTCTGGATGTGACCTGGTGGTGTAGGGTAGAGCTGGCCTCTGGATGTGACCTGGTGGTGTAGGGTAGAGCTGGCCTCTGGATGTGACCTGGTGGTGTAGGGTAGAGCTGGCCTCTGGATGTGACCTGGTGGTGTAGGGTAGAGCTGGCCTCTGGATGTGACCTGGTGGTGTAGGGTAGAGCTGGCCTCTGAATGTGACCTGGTGGTGTAGGGTAGAGCTGGCCTCTGAATGTGACCTGGTGGTGTAGGGTAGAGCTGGCCTCTGGATGTGACCTGGTGGTGTAGGGTAGAGCTGGCCTCTGGATGTGACCTGGTGGTGTAGGGTAGAGCTGGCCTCTGGATGTGACCTGGTGGTGTAGGGTAGAGCTGGCCTCTGGATGTGACCTGGTGGTGTAGGGTAGAGCTGGCCTCTGAATGTGACCTGGTGGTGTAGGGTAGAGCTGGCCTCTGGATGTGACCTGGTGGTGTAGGGTAGAGCTGGCCTCTGGATGTGACCTGGTGGTGTAGGGTAGAGCTGGCCTCTGGATGTGACCTGGTGGTGTAGGGTAGAGCTGGCCTCTGGATGTGACCTGGTGGTGTAGGGTAGAGCTGGCCTCTGGATATGACCTGGTGGTGTAGGGTAGAGCTGGCCTCTGGATGTGACCTGGTGGTGTAGGGTAGAGCTGGCCTCTGGATGTGACCTGGTGGTGTAGGGTAGAGCTGGCCTCTGGATGTGACCTGGTGGTGTAGGGTAGAGCTGGCCTCTGGATGTTACCTGGTGGTGTAGGGTAGAGCTGGCCTCTGGATGTGACCTGGTGGTGTAGGGTAGAGCTGGCCTCTGGATGTGACCTGGTGGTGTAGGGTAGAGCTGGCCTCTGGATATGACCTGGTGGTGTAGGGTAGAGCTGGCCTCTGGATGTGACCTGGTGGTGTAGGGTAGAGCTGGCCTCTGGATGTGACCTGGTGGTGTAGGGTAGAGCTGGCCTCTGGATGTGACCTGGTGGTGTAGGGTAGAGCTGGCCTCTGGATGTGACCTGGTGGAGTAGGGTAGAGCTGGCCTCTGGATGTGGGAGCTGGTGGTGTAGGGTAGAGCTGGCCTCTGGATGTGACCTGGTGGTGTAGGGTAGAGCTGGCCTCTGGATGTGACCTGGTGGTGTAGGGTAGAGCTGGCCTCTGGATGTGACCTGGTGGAGTAGGGTAGAGCTGGCCTCTGGATGTGGGAGCTGGTGGTCATGATCTTGGAGGATGTATGGCAGAGAGCTGGGATCTGAGGATCTTGGGAAGGTCGGGTGCTGTACTTGTTGACTGATGTTGCAGCATCTTAGCCTGATTTATCCTCACGTTCTGACAACTGTGTAATTCATTAACAACTTCACTATTGAAATGCAAGCAGCAGGTCATGAGACCAGTTACAGAAAGTATTGCAATACCAAAACATTTTTAAAAATGTAAACAATATTCACTCAAGTCCAACATGATTGTAATTCAGTCATCAGTACTATTCATATTCCCCTACTGGACCTCCTTAGCACAAGCAAGAACATGAAACAAATATTATTCACTTTATTTTAAATGATGATGTAATGGTGAATTAATCTGCAAGCTGTCTGCGTTTACGTACCTCTCAGTCCGATCACCATAGACTGCTATAGTAGAGGGAGAGTATGTCTGTGATCCCTCCGGTGACCCACCTGTCCTCATGTCTCCTCTCTCTAAGACTGTGATTACTGGTGACCCACCTGCCCTCATGTCTCCTCTCTCTAAGACTGTGATCCCTCCGGTGACCCACCTGCCCTCATGTCTCCTCTCTCTAAGACTGTGATCCCTCCGGTGACCCACCTGCCCTCATGTCTCCTCTCTCTAAGACTGTGATCCCTCCGGTGACCCACCTGCCCTCATGTCTCCTCTCTCTAAGACTGTGATCCCTCTGGTGACCCACCTGCCCTCATGTCTCCTCTCTCTAAGACTGTGATCCCTCCGGTGACCCACCTGCCCTCATGTCTCCTCTCTCTAAGACTGTGATCCCTCCGGTGACCCACCTGCCCTCATGTCTCCTCTCTCTAAGACTGTGATCCCTCTGGTGACCCACCTGCCCTCATGTTTCCTCTCTCTAAGACTGTGATTCCTGGTGACCCACCTGCCCTCATGTCTCCTCTCTCTAAGACTGTGATTCCTGGTGACCCACCTGCCCTCATGTCTCCTCTCTCTAAGACTGTGATTCCTGGTGACCCACCTGCCCTCATGTCTCCTCTCTCTAAGACTGTGATTCCTGGTGACCCACCTGCCCTCATGTTTCCTCTCTCTAAGACTGTGATTCCTGGTGACCCACCTGCCCTCATGTCTCCTCTCTCTAAGACTGTGATTCCTGGTGACCCACCTGCCCTCATGTCTCCTGTGTAATTCATTAACAACTTCACTATTGAAATGCAAGCAGCAGGTCATGAGACCAGTTACAGAAAGTATTGCAATACCAAAACATTTTTAAAAATGTAAACAATATTCACTCAAGTCCAACATGATTGTAATTCAGTCATCAGTACTATTCATATTCCCCTACTGGACCTCCTTAGCACAAGCAAGAACATGAAACAAATATTATTCACTTTATTTTAAATGATGATGTAATGGTGAATTAATCTGCAAGCTGTCTGCGTTTACGTACCTCTCAGTCCGATCACCATAGACTGCTATAGTAGAGGGAGAGTATGTCTGTGATCCCTCCGGTGACCCACCTGTCCTCATGTCTCCTCTCTCTAAGACTGTGATTACTGGTGACCCACCTGCCCTCATGTCTCCTCTCTCTAAGACTGTGATCCCTCCGGTGACCCACCTGCCCTCATGTCTCCTCTCTCTAAGACTGTGATCCCTCCGGTGACCCACCTGCCCTCATGTCTCCTCTCTCTAAGACTGTGATCCCTCCGGTGACCCACCTGCCCTCATGTCTCCTCTCTCTAAGACTGTGATCCCTCTGGTGACCCACCTGCCCTCATGTCTCCTCTCTCTAAGACTGTGATCCCTCCGGTGACCCACCTGCCCTCATGTCTCCTCTCTCTAAGACTGTGATCCCTCCGGTGACCCACCTGCCCTCATGTCTCCTCTCTCTAAGACTGTGATCCCTCTGGTGACCCACCTGCCCTCATGTTTCCTCTCTCTAAGACTGTGATTCCTGGTGACCCACCTGCCCTCATGTCTCCTCTCTCTAAGACTGTGATTCCTGGTGACCCACCTGCCCTCATGTCTCCTCTCTCTAAGACTGTGATTCCTGGTGACCCACCTGCCCTCATGTCTCCTCTCTCTAAGACTGTGATTCCTGGTGACCCACCTGCCCTCATGTCTCCTCTCTCTAAGACTGTGATTCCTGGTGACCCACCTGCCCTCATGTCTCCTCTCTCTAAGACTGTGATCCCTCCGGTGACCCACCTGCCCTCATGTCTCCTCTCTCTAAGACTGTGATCCCTCCGGTGACCCACCTTCCCTCATGTCTCCTCTCTCTAAGACTGTGATCCCTCTGGTGACCCACCTGCCCTCATGTCTCCTCTCTCTAAGACTGTGATCCCTCCGGTGACCCACCTGCCCTCATGTCTCCTCTCTCTAAGACTGTGATCCCTCCGGTGACCCACCTGCCCTCATGTCTCCTCTCTCTAAGACTGTGATTCCTGGTGACCCACCTGCCCTCATGTCTCCTCTCTCTAAGACTGTGATCCCTCCGGTGACCCACCTGCCCTCATGTCTCCTCTCTCTAAGACTGTGATTCCTGGTGACCCACCTGCCCTCATGTCTCCTCTCTCTAAGACTGTGATCCCTCCGGTGACCCACCTGCCCTCATGTCTCCTCTCTCTAAGACTGTGATCCCTCCGGTGACCCACCTGCCCTCATGTCTCCTCTCTCTAAGACTGTGATCCCTCTGGTGACCCACCTGCCCTCATGTCTCCTCTCTCTAAGACTGGGATTCCTGGTGACCCACCTGCCCTCATGTCTCCTCTCTCTAAGACTGGGATCCCTCTGGTGACCCACCTGCCCTCATGTCTCCTCTCTCTAAGACTGTGATCCCTCTGGTGACCCACCTGCCCTCATGTCTCCTCTCTCTAAGACTGGGATTCCTGGTGACCCACCTGCCCTCATGTCTCCTCTCTCTAAGACTGGGATCCCTCTGGTGACCCACCTGCCCTCATGTCTCCTCTCTCTAAGACTGTGATTCCTGGTGACCCACCTGCCCTCATGTCTCCTCTCTCTAAGACTGTGATTCCTGGTGACCCACCTGCCCTCATGTCTCCTCTCTCTAAGACTGTGATTCCTGGTGACCCACCTGCCCTCATGTCTCCTGTGTAATTCATTAACAACTTCACTATTGAAATGCAAGCAGCAGGTCATGAGACCAGTTACAGAAAGTATTGCAATACCAAAACATTTTTAAAAATGTAAACAATATTCACTCAAGTCCAACATGATTGTAATTCAGTCATCAGTACTATTCATATTCCCCTACTGGACCTCCTTAGCACAAGCAAGAACATGAAACAAATATTATTCACTTTATTTTAAATGATGATGTAATGGTGAATTAATCTGCAAGCTGTCTGCGTTTACGTACCTCTCAGTCCGATCACCATAGACTGCTATAGTAGAGGGAGAGTATGTCTGTGATCCCTCCGGTGACCCACCTGTCCTCATGTCTCCTCTCTCTAAGACTGTGATTACTGGTGACCCACCTGCCCTCATGTCTCCTCTCTCTAAGACTGTGATCCCTCCGGTGACCCACCTGCCCTCATGTCTCCTCTCTCTAAGACTGTGATCCCTCCGGTGACCCACCTGCCCTCATGTCTCCTCTCTCTAAGACTGTGATCCCTCCGGTGACCCACCTGCCCTCATGTCTCCTCTCTCTAAGACTGTGATCCCTCTGGTGACCCACCTGCCCTCATGTTTCCTCTCTCTAAGACTGTGATTCCTGGTGACCCACCTGCCCTCATGTCTCCTCTCTCTAAGACTGTGATCCCTCTGGTGACCCACCTGCCCTCATGTCTCCTCTCTCTAAGACTGTGATTCCTGGTGACCCACCTGCCCTCATGTCTCCTCTCTCTAAGACTGTGATTCCTGGTGACCCACCTGCCCTCATGTCTCCTCTCTCTAAGACTGTGATTCCTGGTGACCCACCTGCCCTCATGTCTCCTCTCTCTAAGACTGTGATTCCTGGTGACCCACCTGCCCTCATGTCTCCTCTCTCTAAGACTGTGATCCCTCCGGTGACCCACCTGCCCTCATGTCTCCTCTCTCTAAGACTGTGATCCCTCCGGTGACCCACCTTCCCTCATGTCTCCTCTCTCTAAGACTGTGATCCCTCTGGTGACCCACCTGCCCTCATGTCTCCTCTCTCTAAGACTGTGATCCCTCCGGTGACCCACCTGCCCTCATGTCTCCTCTCTCTAAGACTGTGATCCCTCCGGTGACCCACCTGCCCTCATGTCTCCTCTCTCTAAGACTGTGATTCCTGGTGACCCACCTGCCCTCATGTCTCCTCTCTCTAAGACTGTGATCCCTCCGGTGACCCACCTGCCCTCATGTCTCCTCTCTCTAAGACTGTGATTCCTGGTGACCCACCTGCCCTCATGTCTCCTCTCTCTAAGACTGTGATCCCTCCGGTGACCCACCTGCCCTCATGTCTCCTCTCTCTAAGACTGTGATCCCTCCGGTGACCCACCTGCCCTCATGTCTCCTCTCTCTAAGACTGTGATCCCTCTGGTGACCCACCTGCCCTCATGTCTCCTCTCTCTAAGACTGGGATTCCTGGTGACCCACCTGCCCTCATGTCTCCTCTCTCTAAGACTGGGATCCCTCTGGTGACCCACCTGCCCTCATGTCTCCTCTCTCTAAGACTGTGATCCCTCTGGTGACCCACCTGCCCTCATGTCTCCTCTCTCTAAGACTGGGATTCCTGGTGACCCACCTGCCCTCATGTCTCCTCTCTCTAAGACTGGGATCCCTCTGGTGACCCACCTGCCCTCATGTCTCCTCTCTCTAAGACTGTGATTCCTGGTGACCCACCTGCCCTCATGTCTCCTCTCTCTAAGACTGTGATTCCTGGTGACCCACCTGCCCTCATGTCTCCTCTCTCTAAGACTGTGATCCCTCTGGTGACCCACCTGCCCTCATGTCTCCTCTCTCTAAGACTGTGATTCCTGGTGACCCACCTGCCCTCATGTCTCCTCTCTCTAAGACTGGGATCCCTCTGGTGACCCACCTGCCCTCATGTCTCCTCTCTCTAAGACTGTGATCCCTCCGGTGACCCACCTGCCCTCATGTCTCCTCTCTCTAAGACTGTGATTCCTGGTGACCCACCTGCCCTCATGTCTCCTCTCTCTAAGACTGGGATCCCTCTGGTGACCCACCTGCCCTCATGTCTCCTCTCTCTAAGACTGTGATCCCTCCGGTGACCCACCTGCCCTCATGTCTCCTCTCTCTAAGACTGGGATCCCTCTGGTGACCCACCTGCCCTCATGTCTCCTCTCTCTAAGACTGTGATCCCTCTGGTGACCCACCTGCCCTCATGTCTCCTCTCTCTAAGACTGTGATTCCTGGTGACCCACCTGCCCTCATGTCTCCTCTCTCTAAGACTGTGATTCCTGGTGACCCACCTGCCCTCATGTCTCCTCTCTCTAAGACTGTGATCCCTCTGGTGACCCACCTGCCCTCATGTCTCCTCTCTCTAAGACTGTGATTCCTGGTGACCCACCTGCCCTCATGTCTCCTCTCTCTAAGACTGTGATTCCTCCGGTGACCCACCTGCCCTCATGTCTCCTCTCTCTAAGACTGTGATCCCTCTGGTGACCCACCTGCCCTCATGTCTCCTCTCTCTAAGACTGGGATCCCTCTGGTGACCCACCTGCCCTCATGTCTCCTCTCTCTAAGACTGGGATCCCTCTGGTGACCCACCTGCCCTCATGTCTCCTCTCTCTAAGACTGTGATTCCTGGTGACCCACCTGCCCTCATGTCTCCTCTCTCTAAGACTGGGATTCCTGGTGACCCACCTGCCCTCATGTCTCCTCTCTCTAAGACTGGGATCCCTCTGGTGACCCACCTGCCCTCATGTCTCCTCTCTCTAAGACTGTGATTCCTGGTGACCCACCTGCCCTCATGTCTCCTCTCTCTAAGACTGGGATTCCTGGTGACCCACCTGCCCTCATGTCTCCTCTCTCTAAGACTGTGATCCCTCCGGCGACCCACCTGCCCTCATGTCTCCTCTCTCTAAGACTGGGATCCCTCTGGTGACCCACCTGCCCTCATGTCTCCTCTCTCTAAGACTGGGATCCCTCTGGTGACCCACCTGCCCTCATGTCTCCTCTCTCTAAGACTGTGATCCCTCTGGTGACCCACCTGCCCTCATGTCTCCTCTCTCTAAGACTGTGATCCCTCCGGTGACCCACCTGCCCTCATGTCTCCTCTCTCTAAGACTGTGATCCCTCCGGTGACCCACCTGCCCTCATGTCTCCTCTCTCTAAGACTGTGATCCCTCTGGTGACCCACCTGCCCTCATGTCTCCTCTCTCTAAGACTGGGATCCCTCTGGTGACCCACCTGCCCTCATGTCTCCTCTCTCTAAGACTGTGATTCCTGGTGACCCACCTGCCCTCATGTCTCCTCTCTCTAAGACTGGGATTCCTGGTGACCCACCTGCCCTCATGTCTCCTCTCTCTAAGACTGTGATCCCTCCGGCGACCCACCTGCCCTCATGTCTCCTCTCTCTAAGACTGGGATCCCTCTGGTGACCCACCTGCCCTCATGTCTCCTCTCTCTAAGACTGTGATCCCTCTGGTGACCCACCTGCCCTCATGTCTCCTCTCTCTAAGACTGTGATTCCTGGTGACCCACCTGCCCTCATGTCTCCTCTCTCTAAGACTGTGATCCCTCTGGTGACCCACCTGCCTTCATGTCTCCTCTCTCTAAGACTGTGATTCCTGGTGACCCACCTGCCCTCATGTCTCCTCTCTCTAAGACTGTGATTCCTGGTGACCCACCTGCCCTCATGTCTCCTCTCTCTAAGACTGTGATCCCTCCGGTGACCCACCTGCCCTCATGTCTCCTCTCTCTAAGACTGTGATCCCTCTGGTGACCCACCTGCCCTCATGTCTCCTCTCTCTAAGACTGTGATTCCTGGTGACCCACCTGCCCTCATGTCTCCTCTCTCTAAGACTGTGATTCCTGGTGACCCACCTGCCCTCATGTCTCCTCTCTCTAAGACTGTGATCCCTCTGGTGACCCACCTGCCCTCATGTCTCCTCTCTCTAAGACTGTGATTCCTGGTGACCCACCTGCCCTCATGTCTCCTCTCTCTAAGACTGTGATCCCTCCGGTGACCCACCTGCCCTCATGTCTCCTCTCTCTAAGACTGTGATCCCTCTGGTGACCCACCTGCCCTCATGTCTCCTCTCTCTAAGACTGGGATCCCTCTGGTGACCCACCTGCCCTCATGTCTCCTCTCTCTAAGACTGGGATTCCTGGTGACCCACCTGCCCTCATGTCTCCTCTCTCTAAGACTGGGATCCCTCTGGTGACCCACCTGCCCTCATGTCTCCTCTCTCTTAGACCATGGTCCTGTACTTGTACTCCTCAGTCTTGTCTTCATCGTTCTTCAGTGAGACGAGGTGGTGGTAGTGGGGTGTTGCCCTCGGTCTCATTCATCTGAGGCAGGCCACTGAGTCACCAAGGACCAGGCCACTGAGTCACGGTAATCTCCTCTTATGCACTCTGGACATGTGTTGGTAGAACCCAACTACCATCTGGTCCTGATGGCCTGGTCCTTGGTAGAACCCAACTACCCAACTACCATCTGGTCCTGATGGCCTGGTCCTTGGTAGAACCCAACTACCTAACTACCATCTGGTCCTAATGGCCTGGTCCTTGGTAGAACCCAACTCACTAACTACCATCTGGTCCTGATGGCCTGGTCCTTGGTAGAACCCAACTACCTAACTACCATCTGGTCCTGATGACCTGGTCCTTGGTAGAACCCAACTCACTAACTACCATCTGGTCCTGATGGCCTGGTCCTTGGTAGAACCCAACTACCTAACTACCACCTGGTCCTGATGGCCTGGTCCTTGGTAGAACCCAACTCACTAACTACCATCTGGTCCTGATGGCCTGGTCCTTGGTAGAACCCAACTACCTAACTACCATCTGGTCCTGATGGCTTGGTCCTTGGTATAACCCAACTACCTAACTACCATCTGGTCCTGATGGCCTGGTCCTTGGTATAACCCAACTACCTAACTACCATCTGGTCCTAATGGCCTGGTCCTTGGTATAACCCAACTACCTAACTACCATCTGGTCCTGATGGCCTGGTCCTTGGTAGAACCCAACTACCATCTGGTCCTAATGGCCTGGTCCTTGGTAGAACCCAACTACCTAACTACCATCTGGTCCTGATGGCCTGGTCCTTGGTAGAACCCAACTACCTAACTACCATCTGGTCCTGATGGCCTGGTCCTTGGTAGAACCCAACTACCTAACTACCATCTGGTCCTAATGGCCTGGTCCTTGGTAGAACCCAACTACCTAACTACCATCTGGTCCTGATGACCTGGTCCTTGGTAGAACCCAACTACCATCTGGTCCTAATGGCCTGGTCCTTGGTAGAACCCAACTACCTAACTACCGTCTGGTCCTAATGGCCTGGTCCTTGGTAGAACCCAACTACCTAACTACCATCTGGTCCTGATGGCCTGGTCCTTGGTAGAACCCAACTACCTAACTACCATCTGGTCCTAATGGCCTGGTCCTTGGTAGAACCCAACTAACTAACTACCATCTGGTCCTGATGACCTGGTCCTTGGTAGAACCCAACTACCATCTGGTCCTAATGGCCTGGTCCTTGGTAGAACCCAACTACCTAACTACCGTCTGGTCCTAATGGCCTGGTCCTTGGTAGAACCCAACTACCTAACTACCATCTGGTCCTAATGGCCTGGTCCTTGGTAGAACCCAACTACCTAACTACCATCTGGTCCTAATGGCCTGGTCCTTGGTAGAACCCAACTACCTAACTACCATCTGGTCCTAATGGCCTGGTCCTTGGTAGAACCCAACTACCTAACTACCATCTGGTCCTAATGGCCTGGTCCTTGGTAGAACCCAACTACCTAACTACCATCTGGTCCTAATGGCCTGGTCCTTGGTAGAACCCAACTACCATCTGGTCCTGATGGCCTGGTCCTTGGTAGAACCCAACTACCTAACTACCATCTGGTCCTAATGGCCTGGTCCTTGGTAGAACCCAACTACCATCTGGTCCTGATGGCCTGGTCCTTGGTAGAACCCAACTACCTAACTACCATCTGGTCCTGATGACCTGGTCCTTGGTAGAACCCAACTACCTAACTACCATCTGGTCCTGATGGCCTGGTCCTTGGTAGAACCCAACTACCTAACTACCATCTGGTCCTGATGGCCTGGTCCTTGGTAGAACCCAACTACCTAACTACCATCTGGTCCTGATGGCCTGGTCCTTGGTAGAACCCAACTACCATCTGGTCCTGATGGCCTGGTCCTTGGTAGAACCCAACTACCTAACTACCATCTGGTCCTAATGGCCTGGTACTCAGGGCTCTATTGTCCCTCTAACCATCAGGTCCTAATGGTCTGGTACTCAGGGCTCTATTGTCACTCTAACCATCAGGTCCTAATGGCCTGGTACTCAGGGCTCTATTGTCCCTCTAACCATCAGGTCCTAATGGTCTGGTACTCAGGGCTCTATTGTCCCTCTAACCATCAGGTCCTAATGGTCTGGTACTCAGGGCTCTATTGTCCCTCTCACCATCAGGTCCTAATGGCCTGGTACTCAGGGCTCTATTGTCACTCTAACCACTCTGACATCAATGCAAATGCAATCAAAAATCACAAACACTTTTATTCCAAAACAGTATCATGCTTTTAAAACTCACCTCACTGTGATGATCAATTTGAAGAAAGAAGTTCAACAGCAGGTTGAAACTGAGTGGAAAACATGATCACTTTGAATGTTGTTTCAAAGCCTAACAACAAAATGGACAGCGCTTTCTAAGGTGATAATTATACCCCAAAAAAATCTAAATGCAACATGCAACAATTTCAAAGATTTTACTGAGATACAGTTCATATAAGGAAATCAGTATTGAAATACATTCATTAGGCACTAATCTATGAATATCACATGACTGGGAATACAGATATGCATCTGCTGGTCACAGGTACCTTAAAAATTTTAAGTAGGGGTATGGATCAGAAAACCAGTCAGTATCTGATGTGACCACCATTTGCCTCATGCAGCGCGACACATCTCCTTCTCATAGAGTTGATCCGGCTGTTGATTGTGGCCTGTGGAATGTTGTCCCACTCCTCTTCAATGGCTGTGTGAAGTTTCTGGATATTGGTGGGAACTGGAACACGCTGTTGTACATGTCAATCCAGAGCATCCCAAACATGCTCAATGGGTGACATGTCTGGTGAGTATGCAGGCCATGGAAGAACTGGGACATTTTCAGCTTCCAGGAATTGTGTATAGATCCTTGCGACATGGGGCCGTGCATTATCATACTGAAACATGAGGTGATGGCGGCGGCTGAATGGCACGACAATGGGCCTCAGGATCTCGTCATGGTATCTCCATGCATTCAAATTGCCATCGATAAAATGCAATTGTGTTCGTTGTCCGTAGCTTACGCCTGCTCATACCATAACCCCACTGCCACCATGGGGCACTCTTTTCACATCGTTGACATCAGCAAACCACTAGCCCACACGACACCATACACGTGGTCTGCGGTTTTGAGGCCGGTTGGACGTACTGCTAAATTCTCTAAAACGACGTTGGAGGCGGCTTATGGTAGAGAAATTAACATTCAATTCTCTGGCAAAAGCTCTGGTGGACATTCCTGCAGTTAGCATGCCAATTGCACGCTCCCTCAACTTGAGACATCTGTGGCATTGTGTTGTGTGACAAAACTGCACATTTTAGAGTGGCCTTTTATTGTCCCCAGCACAAGGTGCACCTGTGTAATGATCATGCTGTTTAATAAGCTTATTGAAATGCCACACCTGTCAGGTGGATGGATTATCTTGGCAAATGAGAAATGCTCACTAACAGTGATGTAAACAAATTTGTGCACAAAATGTGAGAGTGTGCAAAAGCTGTTATCAAGGCAAAGGGTGGCTATTTGAAGAATCTCAAACATAAAATATATTTTGATTTGTTAACACTTTTTTGGTTAATACATGATTCCACGTGTTAATTCATAGTTTTGATGTCTTCACTATTATTCTACAATGTAGAAAATAATAAAAATAAAGAAAAACCCTGGAATGAGTAGGTGTGTCCAAACTTTTGACTGGTACTGTATGTTGTATGAAGAATGTATACTGAATATATACTGTCAGACTGTTGAATTGAGGAATAATTTTGATTGATAATAAAGTGATCGTAAAGTGAACCCAGGAAATACTGACTGTTTAACTAACACAAACAAAATAATGAAATTAACTATTATGTATATATAAAAAATACACCATCACCCTTTTAAGATTTCATTTTATTTGAATGAATTAGATTGCATTAAAATTATACCGTTTTTTACTTTACACTTGTACACAGTATAAAGGCAGAGTAGTGGCTACAGATTCAGTCACAGCAGAAGTGTAGAGGCAGACATCAAATAAAATGTTTAATGTGCAACCTAAATCAGTAATAATGGAAAATCTTCACTTTTATTATATGTATTTATGCATGTAGCATGAAAATGTCTGGTGCTGCTTCATTTGTTACCCTGATGAAGACAGCTTGTCTGTCCAAACATTGGTTATTAGGATATTAAATTATTGCATCTGAGCTCCTAGAGTGTGCGGCTCTCCTGTTCTTTTCCAAGTGTTTTACGCCGCCAGCCGGCACCTCGCCTAAATAGACGTGCGTTTCTTTCGACTTTATCTTTCCCTGAGACGTAACATGTTGTCATTTCTATTGCCCTAAATGTCCCATAATGCAGTTCTCTCCTCACACCCCCTTCATACACAACCAGCTACCCTGGTACTCAACCAGCCATGTTTCATATACCCTGGTACTCAACCAGCCATGTTTCATATACCCTGGTACTCAACCAGCCATGTTTCAGATACCCTGGTACTCAACCAGCCATGTTTCAGCTACCCTGGTATTCAACTAGCGATGTTTCAGATACCCTGGTACTCAACCAGCCAATGCTTCATATACCCTGGTACTCAACCAGCCAATGCTTCATATACCCTGGTACTCAACCAGCCAATGCTTCACATACCCTGGTACTCAACCAGCCATGTTTCAGATACCCTGGTACTCAACCAGCCATGTTTCAGATACCCTGGTACTCAACCAGCCATGTTTCAGATACCCTGGTACTCAACCAGCCATGTTTCAGATACCCTGGTCCTCAACCAGCCATGTTTCAGATACCCTGGTACTCAACCAGCCATGTTTCAGATACCCTGGTCCTCAACCAGCCATGTTTCAGATACCCTGGTACTCAACCAGCCATGTTTCAGATACCCTGGTACTCAACCAGCCATGTTTCAGATACCCTGGTACTCAACCAGCCATGTTTCAGATACCCTGGTACCAGGGCTCTAAAGCACATGTGACAAAACATTTTGCTGTGCGACTAGTACCTTTATTTTGTATTAGTGTTAGAATTTTTCTTAGGACCTGCCTAAACAAATTAATAATGGATTTATTTTTGATGGTGTATATTCTCAATTAATTTCTTAAAATAGACGCCCACCCACATCTGCACACCACTACTACTACTCGTCCCCGGCATGCGGGCATGCACACAGTAGGTATAAAAGGTGTCTCCAGGAAAGAATGCTGTAAAATGGGCCTGTTTGATAGGGGGTCATATAAACGTTGCCCAGTTTGTTTTACAGGGATAGTACTGTACATCCTGTGTGAAAGCAGTACGTTTCGAGAGGGGTGGCTTTGCAAATTCAAGTGGCTAAGGAGGGACAAAACTAGCAGCACAATGTTCTGTGAGTACTGTCGAAAGTGTGGAACAATAGCAGTAGCGAATACTTTTTTTGCCACTGGGTCCAGCAACCTAAAACACCAGTCTTGCTAAAACATAACTTCACACAAAAGCACATAAAGTGACGACACAAGTGCATCGAGGCAGGGGCTGCAGCAACATTACTATGTCTACTAACTACCAGACGTACTAGCTACAGGGGCTGGAGCAACACCACTAGGTCTACTAACTACAGGGGCTGGAGCAACACCACTAGGTCTACTAACTACAGGGGCTGCAGCAACACCACTAGGTCTACTAACTACAGCAACACCACTAGGTCTACTAACTACAGGGGCTGGAGCAACACCACTAGGTCTACTAACTACAGCAACACCACTAGGTCTACTAACTACAGCAACACCACTAGGTCTACTAACTACAGGGGCTGGAGCAACACCACTAGGTCTACTAACTACAGGGGCTGGAGCAACACCACTAGGTCTACTAACTACAGCAACACCACTAGGTCTACTAACTACAGGGGCTGGAGCAACACCACTAGGTCTACTAGCTACAGGGGCTGGAGCAACACCACTAGGTCTACTAACTACAGCAACACCACTAGGTCTACTAACTACAGGGGCTGGAGCAACACCACTAGGTCTACTAACTACAGGGGCTGGAGCAACACCACTAGGTCTACTAACTACAGCAACACCACTAGGTCTACTAACTACAGCAACACCACTAGGTCTACTAACTACAGCAACACCACTAGGTCTACTAACTACAGCAACACCACTAGGTCTACTAACTACAGCAACATCACTAGGTCTACTAACTACAGGGGCTGGAGCAACACCACTAGGTCTACTAACTACAGGGGCTGCAGCAACACCACTAGGTCTACTAACTACAGGGGCTGCAGCAACACCACTAGGTCTACTAACTACAGGGGCTGGAGCAACACCACTAGGTCTACTAACTACAGCAACACCACTAGGTCTACTAACTACAGCAACATCACTAGGTCTACTAACTACAGCAACATCACTAGGTCTACTAACTACAGCAACACCACTAGGTCTACTAGCTACAGGGGCTGGAGCAACACCACTAGGTCTACTAACTACAGCAACACCACTAGGTCTACTAACTACAGGGGCTGGAGCAACACCACTAGGTCTACTAACTACAGCAACACCACTAGGTCTACTAACTACAGCAACACCACTAGGTCTACTAACTACAGCAACATCACTAGGTCTACTAACTACAGCAACACCACTAGGTCTACTAACTACAGCAACACCACTAGGTCTACTAACTACAGCAACACCACTAGGTCTACTAACTACAGCAACACCACTAGGTCTACTAACTACAGGGGCTGCAGCAACACCACTAGGTCTACTAACTACAGGGGCTGGAGCAACACCACTAGGTCTACTAACTACAGCAACACCACTAGGTCTACTAACTACAGCAACATCACTAGGTCTACTAACTACAGCAACACCACTAGGTCTACTAACTACAGCAACATCACTAGGTCTACTAACTACAGCAACACCACTAGGTCTACTAACTACAGCAACACCACTAGGTCTACTAACTACAGCAACACCACTAGGTCTACTAACTACAGCAACACCACTAGGTCTACTAACTACAGCAACACCACTAGGTCTACTAACTACAGCAACACCACTAGGTCTACTAACTACAGCAACACCACTAGGTCTACTAACTACAGCAACATCACTAGGTCTACTAACTACAGCAACACCACTAGGTCTACTAACTACAGCAACACCACTAGGTCTACTAACTACAGCAACACCACTAGGTCTACTAACTGCAGCAACACCACTAGGTCTACTAACTACAGCAACACCACTAGGTCTACTAACTACAGCAACACCACTAGGTCTACTAACTACAGCAACACCACTAGGTCTACTAACTACAGCAACACCACTAGGCCTACTAACTACAGCAACACCACTAGGTCTACTAACTACAGCAACACCACTAGGTCTACTAACTACAGCAACACCACTAGGTATACTAACTACAGCAACACCACTAGGTCTACTAACTACAGCAACACCACTAGGTCTACTAACTACAGCAACACCACTAGGTCTACTAACTACAGCAACACCACTAGGTCTACTAACTACAGCAACACCACTAGGTCTACTAACTACAGCAACACCACTAGGTCTACTAACTACAGGGGCTGGAGCAACACCACTAGGACTACTAACTACAGCAACACCACTAGGTCTACTAACTACAGCAACACCACTAGGTCTACTAACTACAGCAACACCACTAGGTCTACTAACTACAGCAACACCACTAGGTGGTGTCCTGTGCAAACATTATTGGCACCATCGCGGACACTATCAGGAAGAAGGTTCATGCTATCTGGGATCCTTGGGACGTCCCTACCCTAAACCTAAAAGGACGTTGATTTATTATCTAGATCATAGATTTAAAAAAATGGATTAGTTATTGTGAGAGGAAACTGAACATGAATATCATTATCCACGTATCAGTTGATAGTCAGCATGTTGCCTTGTTACAACATAATTATTATTATTACTATTATTATTGTCTGTTAGCTGAATGCAGTAATGAATAACAGTTTTGCAGTTGTACTGCAAATAAAATAAGGGTTGTTTTAATTACCTATATAAATGTGTTTGCTGTTGCACTTTCGAATACAATTATTAAAAGTTGTTTTTATTTAAATGTCTGGCCCACTCTCTAGTGATGTGTTCTACATCATCAAGGTAACAACTGATGACAATTAAGAATGATAGGACAGTCATTTGCAGTTAAAAAAAAAAAAACTATAATCTGGTGCTCCTAAATTTTGTCTTGTACTCCTTACTTTCTGAAGTTAGGAGCACCAGTGCTACCAATGAAGAAAAGTTCATTTAGAACCCTGATTAGTCTGCAGTGACACACAGCCAGCCATGTTTCAGATACCCTGATACTCATGTCTGCAGTGACCCACAAACAGAGGCTCTGCCTGGATACCGCGCCTGGAGAGAGAGAGGGGGTAGGGAAAGATGGAGAGAGGAGAGAGGGAGACGAAGAGATAGAAAGGGAGAGAGGAGAAAGCTAGATTCAGTTGCCTTAATGACTATTACAAAACAGCTAGTACTGTATGATGGGTGCATGGCTAAACATATTTGATAAACATCTTGTTCAACCTACTTTGATTAAGTAACGTAACCCTGAACCAGTATCTGGGCAGAGTAGGGCTGCAGTTAAAGCAAAGTAAACAGTCATCGGCCCTAAACCTTCAGCCCTTGAATTACGTTTTACATCGTCACATCCGAGTGTACCTTAAATGTCCCTCGCCCAAACGAGGGAGTGATGATGATCTGAGTGGCAAAGTCCTTGGTGGAAATGTTGAAGTTGAGTTTAAAAACAACCAACCTAAAACTATTAATGTACCTAGCAAGCTAACATAGCTAGCTAGCACTCCTGTCAGGTAGCTAGATACAGTTACCCATAACTGGCTAGCTAGTTTTATAGTTTGTATTGGAATAAGGGACCATTTCAGAATTCCCAAAAATATGTTTATGAAGCTAGCTATGTTTTACAGGCACCTCACTAGGAGACTAAGCCAATTTGAGCGTAATTCCCATTTGCCAACGCTAAAATCAATGTCCTCTATATATATATATAAATATATCTTTTAGCAAGATAGCATCATAATTTTGTCTCACATACCAAAAATGCAACCATGTTGATTACATTTGACATTTCGCAGCCACTGGAGTTTGACACATGACTACAGTTTGCATTGAATTGTGGGTCATATCAACCCCACAAGTGATCAAAGTTCTTCACTCGCTCCCTCGAGCTAAATCGAGGGCCGAGGGGGCAACATTTGTGAATTGGACCTCCACTTAAGATGGCAATCAAACTGCATCCGGTTTCGACAGGGATTACCCCGAGGGAAAGTGGCTAGCGCAAGGGCTGAGGGGGTAAAATGAAAGTGTTTGGACTGCAGCCGATGAATATGACAACTCTCCTCTCTAGCCCAGTTAGCTAGCTACCATGATGAATATGATGACTCTCCTCTCTAGCCCAGTTAGCTAGCTAGCATGATGAATATGATGACTCTCCTCTCTAGCCCAGTTAGCTAGCTAGCATGATGAATATGATGACTCTCCTCTCTAGCCCAGTTAGCTAGCTAGCATGATGAATATGATGACTCTCCTCTCTAGACCAGTTAGCTAGCTAGCATGATGAATATGATGACTCTCCTCTCTAGCCCAGTTAGCTAGCATGCATTTCCCCATTAGACAGCTCTGCAAGCACTATAACGTAAAAATACGTTGGTTAGTCACCAAATATGGAGTTTCGTTGAGCAACTACCTATATTTAATGCCGTAACGCCTGGTATATACTTCCAAAAAAGGTCTAAATAAACATGTACAAGCAACCAACATTTTGTCTTGTCTGGAAATAATCTATTTATAGTTTTTTTTACTAAGTGCGCATGCGCCAAATCCACCTTTTCCGCACCTGGCAGTGACAGTAATGAGTGATTTTTATTGGATGTGCCCAGGGGCGTCATGTACCCAAGGGGGCACAAAGTACGTGAGAATGGCTGAGCGGTGGTCCAGTGGGGTGCAAGGCCCCCCATCCATAAATTGGCTGAGCGGTGGTCCAGTGGTCCAGAGGGCGGTGGTCCAGTGGGAATGGCTGAGCGGTGGTCCAGTGGTCCAGAGGGGTGCAAGGCCCCCCATCCATACATTTGAGAATTTACCATTTTCAAACACCTGAAACAGCTTTTTCCAGCAATCTAGAGCCATAATCATTATGCTTAATCCTATGTAAAAATATATATATATGTTTCTGCATATCCAAGCATACCTCTTGAGCTGACTGTATCCTCCAGTGGTTATTTTGTAAAGAAACGAAATATGCATCTCTGCATCTATGCTTAAATATGGGTAAAAGATTGAAAGGAATGTATTTTTCACTGCATTTAGTTATTGCTTGCTTTTCTAAAGTCTACCAACCTTGCCAGCAGGCATGCCAGCTAAGATAGTTAGACAAGCTAGCTGCTCTGACTTGATTGATAGCCTGAAATGGCTTCTTGGAAGCGAGTTATGAGGTTGGGAGATTGGGAACCTATCTGGGCTAGCTAAAGGCAAATTCATAAAATTGCTAGGTGGATAGTAGTTTTACAGAGAAAACATTGATATAAATACTAATAATTATTATATTCATAAATTTTGAAACAGGACAAATATGAGGGGGCACCTGCCCCCCTATTGCAATGACGCCTCTGGAGCTGTTTCAGAGGATTTGGCACATAAATTGGTCAAAAACAATAACTAGATTTTTTCCAGACAACACATATTTTCGGTTGCTTCTACACTGAACAAAAATATATGTGCAAACAATTAAAAATATTTTACTGAGTTACAGTTCATATAAGGAAATCAGCCAATATAAAAAAATAAATTAGGCCCTAATCTATGGATTGTACATAGATTAGGGCCCACATAACTGGGCAGAGGCACAGCCATGGGTGGGCCTGGGAGGGCATAGGCCTACCCACTTGGGAGTCAGGCCCACCCATTGGCGAGCCAGGCCCAGCCAATCAGAATGAGTTTTTCCCCACAAAAGGGCTTTATTACAGATGATCCCACAGGTGAAGAAGCCGGATGTGGAGGTCCTGGGCTGGCGTGGTTACACGTGGTCTGTGGTTGTGAGGCCGGTTGGACGTACTGCCAAATTCTCTAAAATGACGTTGGAGGTGGCTTATGGTAGAGAAATTAACATTCATTTATATAGCATGCCAATTGCATACTCCCTCAAAAGTTGCAGCATCTGTGGCATTGTGTTGTGTGACAAAACTTTTAGAGAGGCCTTTTATTGTCCCAAGCACAAGGTGCACCAGTGTAATGATCATGCTGTTTAATCAGCTTCTTGATTTGCCGCACCTGTCAGGTGGATGGATTATCTTGGCAAATGAGAAATGCAAACTGACAGGGATGTAAACAAATTTGTGCACAACATTTGAGAGAAATAAGTTTTTGTGCGTATGGAACATTTCTTGGATCTTTTATTTCAGCTCATGAAACATGGGATCAACACTTTACATGTTGCGTTTATGTTTTTGTTCAGTATAGATTTTTATTTTAACGTTTTTTTAAAGTAACGGCAGTAAATAAAGATAGTTACTCAACAAAACTCTATATTGGGTGAGTAACCAATGTATTTTGGCATTATAACGCTTGGAGAGCTGTCTAATGGGGAAACGAATTCAGGCTAACTGGGCTAGAGAGGAGAGTGGTCATAATCCTCTCCTCAGATACTGGTTCACGTAACCCCGTACCTTAGTAGCCTGCAGCGGAAGTCCACGAGGCGAGGGAAGGCGTCGGTCACACTGGAGGTCATCTTCTCATCACTCCACAATCGCTCTGCAGCAGCACTGGCCCTCGGCCTGCACACACACGGCTGTTACATAACATACTGTAACATACTGTAACATACTGTAACATACTGTAACATACTGTAACATACTGTATTTAGTTAACATGCTGTTACTGTATTTAGTTAACAGGCTGTTACTGTATTTAGTTAACAGACTGTTACTGTATTTAGTTAACAGACTGTTACTGTATTTAGTTAACATGCTGTTACTGTATTTAGTTAACATGCTGTTACTGTATTTAGTTAACAGACTGTTACTGTATTTAGTTAACATGCTGTTACTGTATTTAGTTAACATACTGTTACTGTATTTAGTTAACATGCTGTTACTGTATTTAGTTAACATACTGTTACTGTATTTAGTTAACATGCTGTTACTGTATTTAGTCAACATGCTGTTACTGTATTTAGTTAACATGCTGTTACTGTATTTAGTTAACATGCTGTTACTGTATTTAGTTAACATGCTGTTACTGTATTTAGTTAACATGCTGTTACTGTATTTAGTTAACAGACTTACTGTATTTAGTTAACATGCTGTTACTGTATTTAGTTAACATGCTGTTACTGTATTTAGTTAACAGACTGTTACTGTGTTTAGTTAACAGACTTTTACTGTATTTAGTTAACATGCTGTTACTGTATTTAGTTAACATGCTGTTACTGTATTTAGTTAACATGCTGTTACTGTATTTAGTTAACATGCTGTTACTGTATTTAGTTAACAGACTGTTACTGTATTTAGTTAACAGACTGTTACTGTATTTAGTTAACATGCTGTTACTGTATTTAGTTAACAGACTGTTACTGTATTTAGTTAAGACTGTTACTGTATTTAGATTGCCTGTTTTTGTTATTATGTCTGTTTGAAAAATGGGCTCTGGTCAAAAGTAGTGCACTATATCAGGAATATATATAATATAATATATATAATATATGATATAATATAATAATATATGATATAATATAATAATATATAATATAATATCATATCATATATATCATATAATATATCAGCTATTTGGACTCACACAATGTATTTTATATTTACCAGAGACGAGGAGAGAGGTTGGTAGCATCAACATATTCTCCCCACATGCACACCTCTCCACCAATCACCAGTTTCTTCTGCTGCTCTGTACCTGTGGAGGTAAAGTACATAAGACCGTACATACTGCACCTGCCCACGACACGGAACGACACGACGTTACAACACGACACAACGTTACAACACGGCACAACACGGCACAACACGGCACGACACGACACAACACAGCACAACACGACACAACACAGCACACATACACAATCTATGCAAAAGTATGTGGACACCCCTTCAAATTAGTGGATTTGGCTATTTCAGCAACACCGGTTGCTGACAGGTGTATAAAATCGAGCACACAGCCATGCAATCTCCATAGACAAACATTAGCAGTAGAATGGCCTGACTGAAGAGCTCAGTGACTTTCAATGTGGCACCATCATAGGACGCCACCTTTCCAACAAGCCTTCCATGCCCCTCCCCTACAGTGCCAGCCATGCCCCTTCCATGCCCCTTCCATGCCCCTTCCCCTACAGTGCCAGCCATGCCCCTTCCATGCCCCTTCCATGCCCCTTCCATGCCCCTTCCATGCCCCTGCCATGCCCCTTCCATGCCCCTTCTATGCCCCTGCCATGCCCCTTCCATGCCCCTTCCATGCCCCTGCCATGCCCCTGCCATGCCCCTTCCATGCCCCTTCCCCTACAGTGCCAGCCATGCCCCTTCCATGCCCCTTCCATGCCCCTTCCATGCCCCTTCCCCTACAGTGCCAGCCATGCCCCTTCCATGCCCCTGCCATGCCCCTTCCATGCCCCTTCTATGCCCCTGCCATGCCCCTGCCATGCCCCTTCCATGCCCCTTCCATGCCCCTGCCATGCCCCTGCCATGCCCCTTCCATGCCCCTGCCATGCCCCTTCTATGCCCCTGCCATGCCCCTTCCATGCCCCTGCCATGCCCCTTCCATGCCCCTGCCATGCCCCTTCCCAGTGTGCAGCAGTAGTGGAGGCTGCTGGGGGATCAAATCAGAGGACGGCCCCATTGGCTGAAATTGAATAAATGGAAAGGTATCAATTTGTTACCTTTTTTCAATTTATTTGATACCTTTTGAACACATCAATTTGATACCGTTCCACTCATTTCATTCCCGCCATTACAATGAACCTGTTCAGTGATTTGACACCGGCCTCTGCACACACCAGTGAAGTTGAGTGGCAGTATGGTGTAGTATCTGGTCCAGTCCTGTCCGTAGGCGATGTGGTTGATGTACCAGGGGGCGGCCAGTATGACCCTGTACCCAGCCAGGGTGATGCTACTCAGCTCCTGTTGTATCTGGCTTGGGCTACCCTTCCAGATGTGGAGCACCGTGTCCACTGGGATCTGAGGCAGGGTAGAAAAGATCTTGATGTTCCACATGTTTGGTAGATCCTTTTAACCAACATTCAGGGGTACAACCAACATTGGCCTTTCCTTCATTCCTTGTATTCTCTATCTTTGCCTCCATCACAAAACACATTGGAGAAGATCCAATCTAAGGTCCCGCCCCTCTGATCTTCACCACCAATGAGAAGGATACGAGGTGAGAGGATGGGAGGAATTAAGGAAAGAGGAATTGAGGAAAAGCCAATGTTGCCAGTGCCACTACTGCACTGTCTATCGAGTGTGGCTTTCTGTGGGGTCAGCCTCCTGCCTTGGGGTCAGTCTGTCTGTCAGCCTGTCTTGTTGCATGCCTGCCTGCATGTCAGTCTGCCTGTCAGTCTGTCCTGTTGCCTGCCTGTCTGCATGTCAGTCTGCCTGTCAGTCTGTCCTGTTGCCTGCCTGTCTGTCTGTCTGTCCTGTTGCCTGCCTGTCTGCATGTCAGTCTGTCCTGTTGCCTGCCTGTCTGCATGTCAGTCTGCCTGTCAGTCTGTCCTGTTGCCTGCCTGTCTGCATGTCAGTCTGCCTGTCAGTCTGTCCTGTTGCCTGCCTGTCTGTCTGTCTGTCCTGTTGCCTGCCTGTCTGCATGTCAGTCTGTCCGGTTGCCTGCCTGTCTGCATGTCAGTCTGCCTGTCAGTCTGTCCTGTTGCCTGCCTGTCTGCATGTCAGTCTGCCTGTCAGTCTGTCCTGTTGCCTGTCTGTCTGTCTGTCCTGTTGCCTGCCTGTCTGCATGTCAGTCTGTCCTGTTGCCTGCCTGTCTGCATGTCAGTCTGCCTGTCAGTCTGTCCTGTTGCCTGCATGTCAGTCTGTCCTGTTGCCTGCCTGTCTGTTCTGTTGCCTGCCTGTCTGTCCTGTTGCCTACCTGCCTGTCAGTCTGCCTGTCAGTCTGTCCTGTTGCCCGCCTTCTGTTCTGTTGCCTGTCGGTCTGTCCTGTTGCCTGCCTGTCTGTCTGCCTGTCCTGCCTGTCGGTCTGTCCTGTTGCCTGCCTGCCTGTCCTGCCTGCCTGTCCTGCCTGTCTTGTTGCCTGCCAGTGTTCTAGCTTGCACTAGGCTCCTTTACCTGTTAGCTGAGGGGTGGGTTTAACAGCTCACCTTCTAGAATAGTTATAATTTTTTTAAAATTTTTTAGTCATTTAGCAGACGCTCTTATCCAGAGCGACTTACAGTTAGTGAGTGCATACATTATTTTTTTATACTGGCCCCCCATGGGAATCAAACCCACAACCCTGGCATTGCAAACGCCATGCTCTACCAACTGAGCTACACCCCTGCCGGCCATTCCCTCCCCTACCCTGGACCAATTGTGCGCCGCCCCATGGGTCTCCCGGTCGCGGCCGGTTACGACAGAGCCTGGATTCGAACCAGGATCTCTAGTGGCACAGCTAGCACTGCGATGCAGTGCCTTAGACCACTGTGCCACTCGCCACTCAAATGTAATGTATAACAAATTACTTTATTCTTTCTATGTAACTACTTTGAAAAAAAGTGCCATGTATGTAAAATATCTGTAGAATGTACATTATACTCTGATGAAGACAGCTTGGCTGTTGAAACGTTGGTTATCCAATCATTGCGTCTGAGCTCCAGAGCACTCTAGAGTGGGAGGGATCCTACCCAGTGGTAACAATAACTACCTGGAAAGTACTGGATCCTACCCAGTGGTAACAATAACTACCTGGAAAGTACCGGATCCTACCCAGTGGTAACAATAACTACCTGGAAAGTACTGGATCCTACCCAGTGGTAACAATAACTAAGCCGCCTACAAATCTCTGTACTGAATGAAATATTGCCACTACCTTTCTAAACCACATCTATCTTTATTTCCCAAACATAATTCAACACAATCACTTCCCACTGGGCACAAACTGGTTGAATCAACGTTGTTTCCACGTCATTCAATGAAATTACATGGAACCAACGTGGAATAGACATTGAATGGACGACTGTACCCAGTGTTTTTTGTGAGACTATTAATCGTTTTAACATTTAAAACCTAACAAACACTTTTAACAGTCCCTGTTGTTACCTCATATCCCAGCGATAACGCCGAGCATTACACGTGGGAAGAAAACACTTCAACTTGCTCAACCATTGGCTCAACCATTGGCTCAACCATTGGCTCAACCATTGGCTCAACCATTGGCTCAACCATTGGCTCAACCATTGGCTCATCTTACCCCAAGGCAAACATTTTGACTATATTATCCCACACAGCTACAAAGATGCACTTTCATGCTAGGTTTAGGACCTCATATTGAAACTTATAGAGACCCCAATCGATGTATAGAACAATCTTACAATTATTTACTTTAGATACAAGCATCATGAAACCTGTAACACAATTGATTTGATAAAATCATTTGACTTGGGGAAAATCAGTATTTTTGGACCTAACTTGCTTACCACTTTTACCATGTGGTTTCCTTCACGATTCCTAAATATTTTATAAAATTATACATTTTGTGTTTGGTTTCCTATAAACAAAGGTGGCTCAACTTACCCCTTTGGCTCAACTTACCCCACTCTCCCCTATACATATTCCAACTAGACAACACGTTATTCCCTGTTAATAGTTTTACCCCACTCTCCCCTATACATATTCCAACTAGACAACACATTATTCCCTGTTAATAGTTTTACCCCACTCTCCCCTATACATATTCCAACTAGACAACACGTTATTCACTGTTATTAGTTTTACCCCACTCTCCCCTATACATATTCCAACTAGACAACACATTATTCACTGTTAATAGTTTTACCCCACTCTCCCCTATACATATTCCAACTAGACAACACATTATTCACTGTTAATAGTTTTACCCCACTCTCCCCTATACATATTCCAACTAGACAACACGTTATTCACTGTTATTAGTTTTACCCCACTCTCCCCTATACATATTCCAACTAGACAACACGTTATTCACTGTTATTAGTTTTACCCCACTCTCCCCTATACATATTCCAACTAGACAACACATTATTACCTGTTAATAGTTTTACCCCACTCTCCCCTATACATATTCAACTACACAACACACTATTCACTGTTAATAGTTTTACCCCACTCTCCCCTATACATATTCCAACTAGACAACACATTATTCACTGTTAATAGTTTTACCCCACTCTCCCCTATACATATTCCAACTAGACAACACGTTATTCACTGTTAATAGTTTTACCCCACTCTCCCCTATACATATTCCAACTAGACAACACGTTATTCACTGTTAATAGTTTTACCCCACTCTCCCCTATACATATTCCAACTAGACAACACATTATTCCCTGTTAATAGTTTTACCCCACTCTCCCCTATACATATTCAACTAGACAACACATTATTCACTGTTAATAGTTTTACCCCACTCTCCCCTATACATATTCCAACTAGACAACACATTATTCCCTGTTAATAGTTTTACCCCACTCTCCCCTATACATATTCCAACTAGACAACACGTTATTCCCTGTTAATAGTTTTACCCCACTCTCCCCTATACATATTCCAACTAGACAACACGTTATTCACTGTTAATAGTTTTACCCCACTCTCCCCTAACTCTCCAATGGCTTATTGCCGCTAAAACACTTTGTGACATGTTGCTTTGAGTTTTTCTGATCCTTGTGTGTTTATTTAATTTGATCTCTTAGATCTGAGTGGATGACAACGATTATTATTACTATGAAAAACATTTGATCACAACAAAAATCTAATAGTTAACTGCATACTGCACTTTTCTTCACTGCAAACTGTTACACTTTCCCACTCCACACTATTCACTCCACTCCACACTATTCACTCCACTCCACACTATTCACTCCACACCACTCCAATCCACTCCACTCCACTCCACACTGTTCCACTCCACACTAGTTAAGAGGTTCTAACCCTTGAAAGCAAGGGGCCAGATGGTGTAGTATCTAGCCCAGTCATGAGTAGGTCCAGGCTGGTCTAGGTACCAAGGAGAGGCCAGGACGACCCTGAGGCCTGCCTTGGTCACCCTGCGGACCTCACACAGGTAGCATCCTCCTTTCCACACCTCCACCACTGACAGAGAGCTGCAACACAGCTGAAACACAACCAACGCTCTAGTCTAGCCCAGCGTTTCCCAAACTCGGTCCGGGAGCCCCCCACCTGGGTCCCTTTAGTTTTTAACCTAGCACTACACAACAGATTAAAATAACCTACTCATCATCAAGCTTTGATTATTTGAATCAGCTGTGTAGTGCTAGGGCAAAAAACTAAAAGGTGCACCCAGGTGGGAGTTTGGGAAACCCTGCTCTCGCCCATCAGGGGAAACAGCCTACTGACTGCACCATCTGTCTAGTAACAGACCAAGGAGCAGAGAACCCTAGTTGAGATCTACTTCTACTCATTCTAGCCCATCAGGGGAAACAGCCTAGAGAACCTGGCCTAGAGAACCCGGCCTAGAGAACCTGGCCTAGAGAACCCGGCCTAGAGAACCCGGCCTAGAGAACCCGGCCTAGAGAAACCGGCCTAGAGAACCCTAGTCTAATCATATGTAATTAGACCTGGTAAGTGTCTGGGTGTTTACATTAGGGTGATCCAGGTAAAGACCATATGATCTGGGTGTTTACATTAGGGCGATCCAGGTAAAGACCATATGATCTGGGTGTTTACATTAGGGCGATCCAGGTAAAGACTATATGATCTGGGTGTTTACATTAGGGTGATCCAGGTAAAGACCATATGATCTGGGTGTTTACATTAGGGTGATCCAGTTAAAGACCATATGATCTGGGTGTTTACATTAGGGTGATCCAGGTAAAGACCATATGATCTGGGTGTTTACATTAGGGTGATCCAGGTAAAGACCATATGATCTGGGTGTATATATTAGGGTGATCCAGGTAAAGACCATATGATCTGGGTGTTTACATTAGGGTGATACAGGTAAAGACCATATGATCTGGGTGTTTACATTAGGGTGATCCAGGTAAAGACCATATGATCTGGGTGTTTACATTAGGGTGATACAGGTAAAGACCATATGATCTGGGTGTTTACATTAGGGTGATCCAGGTAAAGACCATATGATCTGGGTGTTTACATTAGGGTGATCCAGGTAAAGACCATATGATCTGGGTGTTTACATTAGGGTGATCCAGGTAAAGACCATATGATCTGGGTGTTTACATTAGGGCGATCCAGGTAAAGACCATATGATCTGGGTGTTTACATTAGGGCGATCCAGGTAAAGACCATATGATCTGGGTGTTTACATTAGGGCGATACAGGTAAAGACCATATGATCTGGGTGTTTACATTAGGGCGATCCAGGTAAAGACCATATGATCTGGGTGTTTACATTAGGGCGATCCAGGTAAAGACCATATGATCTGGGTGTTTACATTAGGGCGATCCAGGTAAAGACCATATGATCTGGGTGTTTACATTAGGGCGATCCAGGTAAAGACCATATGATCTGGGTGTTTACATTAGGGCGATCCAGGTAAAGACCATATGATCTGGGTGTTTACATTAGGGCGATCCAGGTAAAGACCATATGATCTGGGTGTTTACATTAGGGCGATCCAGGTAAAGACCATATGATCTGGGTGTTTACATTAGGGCGATCCAGGTAAAGACCATATGATCTGGGTGTTTTCATTAGGGCGATCCAGGTAAAGACCATATGATCTGGGTGTTTACATTAGGGCGATCCAGGTAAAGACCATATGATCTGGGTGTTTACATTAGGGCGATCCAGGTAAAGACCATATGATCTGGGTGTTTACATTAGGGCGATCCAGGTAAAGACCATATGATCTGGGTGTTTACATTAGGGTGATCCAGGTAAAGACCATATGATCTGGGTGTTTACATTAGGGTGATCCAGGTAAAGACCATATGATCTGGGTGTTTACATTAGGGTGATCCAGGTAAAGACCATATGATCTGGGTGTTTACATTAGGGTGATCCAGTTAAAGACCATATGATCTGGGTGTTTACATTAGGGTGATCCAGGTAAAGACCATATGATCTGGGTGTTTACATTAGGGTGATCCAGGTAAAGACCATATGATCTGGGTGTTTACATTAGGGTGATCCAGGTAAAGACCATATGATCTGGGTGTTTACATTAGGGTGATCCAGGTAAAGACCATATGATCTGGGTGTTTACATTAGGGTGATCCAGGTAAAGACCATATGACCTGGGTGTTTATATTAGGGTGATCCAGGTAAAGACCATATGACCTGGGTGTTTACATTAGGGTGATCCAGGTAAAGACCATATGACCTGGGTGTTTACATTAGGGCGATCCAGGTAAAGACCATATGATCTGGGTGTTTACATTAGGGCGATCCAGGTAAAGACCATATGATCTGGGTGTTTACATTAGGGCGATCCAGGTAAAGACCATATGATCTGGGTGTTTACATTAGGGCGATCCAGGTAAAGACCATATGATCTGGGTGTTTACATTAGGGCGATCCAGGTAAAGACCATATGATCTGGGTGTTTACATTAGGGCGATCCAGGTAAAGACCATATGATCTGGGTGTTTACATTAGGGCGATCCAGGTAAAGACCATATGATCTGGGTGTTTACATTAGGGCGATCCAGGTAAAGACCATATGATCTGGGTGTTTACATTAGGGCGATCCAGGTAAAGACCATATGATCTGGGTGTTTACATTAGGGCGATCCAGGTAAAGACCATATGATCTGGGTGTTTACATTAGGGTGATCCAGGTAAAGACCATATGATCTGGGTGTTTACATTAGGGTGATACAGGTAAAGACCATATGATCTGGGTGTTTACATTAGGGTGATACAGGTAAAGACCATATGATCTGGGTGTTTACATTAGGGTGATACAGGTAAAGACCATATGATCTGGGTGTTTACATTAGGGCGATCCAGGTAAAGACCATATGATCTGGGTGTTTACATTAGGGCGATCCAGGTAAAGACCATATGATCTGGGTGTTTACATTAGGGCGATCCAGGTAAAGACCATATGATCTGGGTGTTTACATTAGGGCGATCCAGGTAAAGACCATATGATCTGGGTGTTTACATTAGGGCGATCCAGGTAAAGACCATATGATCTGGGTGTTTACATTAGGGCGATCCAGGTAAAGACCATATGATCTGGGTGTTTACATTAGGGCGATCCAGGTAAAGACCATATGATCTGGGTGTTTACATTAGGGCGATCCAGGTAAAGACCATATGATCTGGGTGTTTACATTAGGGCGATCCAGGTAAAGACCATATGATCTGGGTGTTTACATTAGGGCGATCCAGGTAAAGACCATATGATCTGGGTGTTTACATTAGGGCGATCCAGGTAAAGACCATATGATCTGGGTGTTTACATTAGGGCGATCCAGGTAAAGACCATATGATCTGGGTGTTTACATTAGGGCGATCCAGGTAAAGACCATATGATCTGGGTGTTTACATTAGGGCGATCCAGGTAAAGACCATATGATCTGGGTGTTTACATTAGGGCGATCCAGGTAAAGACCATATGATCTGGGTGTTTACATTAGGGCGATCCAGGTAAAGACCATATGATCTGGGTGTTTACATTAGGGCGATCCAGGTAAAGACCATATGATCTGGGTGTTTACATTAGGGCGATCCAGGTAAAGACCATATGATCTGGGTGTTTACATTAGGGCGATCCAGGTAAAGACCATATGATCTGGGTGTTTACATTAGGGCGATCCAGGTAAAGACCATATGATCTGGGTGTTTACATTAGGGCGATCCAGGTAAAGACCATATGATCTGGGTGTTTACATTAGGGCGATCCAGGTAAAGACCATATGATCTGGGTGTTTACATTAGGGCGATCCAGGTAAAGACCATATGATCTGGGTGTTTACATTAGGGCGATCCAGGTAAAGACCATATGATCTGGGTGTTTACATTAGGGTGATCCAGGTAAAGACCATATGATCTGGGTGTTTACATTAGGGTGATCCAGGTAAAGACCATATGATCTGGGTGTTTACATTAGGGTGATCCAGGTAAAGACCATATGATCTGGGTGTTTACATTAGGGTGATCCAGGTAAAGACCATATGATCTGGGTGTTTACATTAGGGTGATCCAGGTAAAGACCATATGATCTGGGTGTTTACATTAGGGTGATCCAGGTAAAGACCATATGATCTGGGTGTTCACATTAGGGTGATACAGGTAAAGACCATATGATCTGGGTGTTCACATTAGGGCGATCCAGGTAAAGACCATATGATCTGGGTGTTTACATTAGGGCGATCCAGGTAAAGACCATATGATCTGGGTGTTTACATTAGGGCGATCCAGGTAAAGACCATATGATCTGGGTGTTTACATTAGGGAGATCCAGGTAAAGACCATATGATCTGGGTGTTTACATTAGGGAGATCCAGGTAAAGACCATATGATCTGGGTGTTTACATTAGGGCGATCCAGGTAAAGACCATATGATCTGGGTGTTTACATTAGGGCGATCCAGGTAAAGACCATATGATCTGGGTGTTTACATTAGGGCGATCCAGGTAAAGACCATATGATCTGGGTGTTTACATTAGGGCGATCCAGGTAAAGACCATATGATCTGGGTGTTTACATTAGGGCGATCCAGGTAAAGACCATATGATCTGGGTGTTTACATTAGGGTGATCCAGGTAAAGACCATATGATCTGGGTGTTTACATTAGGGTGATCCAGGTAAAGACCATATGATCTGGGTGTTTACATTAGGGTGATCCAGGTAAAGACCATATGATCTGGGTGTTTACATTAGGGTGATCCAGGTAAAGACCATATGATCTGGGTGTTTACATTAGGGTGATCCAGGTAAAGACCATATGATCTGGGTGTTTACATTAGGGCGATCCAGGTAAAGACCATATGATCTGGGTGTTTACATTAGGGCGATCCAGGTAAAGACCATATGATCTGGGTGTTTACATTAGGGCGATCCAGGTAAAGACCATATGATCTGGGTGTTTACATTAGGGCGATCCAGGTAAAGACCATATGATCTGGGTGTTTACATTAGGGCGATCCAGGTAAAGACCATATGATCTGGGTCTTTACATTAGGGCGATCCAGGTAAAGACCATATGATCTGGGTGTTTACATTAGGGCGATCCAGGTAAAGACCATATGATCTGGGTGTTTACATTAGGGCGATCCAGGTAAAGACCATATGATCTGGGTGTTTACATTAGGGCGATCCAGGTAAAGACCATATGATCTGGGTGTTTACATTAGGGCGATCCAGGTAAAGACCATATGATCTGGGTGTTTACATTAGGGCGATCCAGGTAAAGACCATATGATCTGGGTGTTTACATTAGGGAGATCCAGGTAAAGACCATATGATCTGGGTGTTTACATTAGGGCGATCCAGGTAAAGACCATATGATCTGGGTGTTTACATTAGGGCGATCCAGGTAAAGACCATATGATCTGGGTGTTTACATTAGGGTGATCCAGGTAAAGACCATATGATCTGGGTGTTTACATTAGGGTGATCCAGGTAAAGACCATATGATCTGGGTGTTTACATTAGGGTGATCCAGGTAAAGACCATATGATCTGGGTGTTTACATTATACTTACTTTTTCATGGTAGTCAAACACGTCCTGCCAGACTATGGCTGTCTTCTTGAGTCCCTTAGTAATGTTCACCATGCTGGAAGATCCAAACACACAGACCTCCATAGCATCAGTAACATACCAGGTCCAACAGTCCAGAGCAGCTCATCACTACGGCCTACTTTCATTTCATTATCTTGGAAATAAATGGTGTCAATTGTTCCCGTGTATTTCTGTCTGTCTTGTTGCTCTGTCTGTCAGTCTGTCTGTCTGTCTTGTTGCTCTGTCTGTCTGTCTGTCTGTCTGTCTTGTTGCTCTGTCTGTCAGTCTGTCTGTCTGTCTTGTTGCTCTGTCTGTCAGTCTGTCTGTCTGTCTGTCTGTCTGTCTTGTTGCTCTGTCTGTGTGTCTGTCTTGTTGCTCTGTCTGTCTGTCTGTCTGTCTGTCTTGTTGCTCTGTCTGTCAGTCTGTCTGTCTGTCTGTCTGTCTGTCTTGTTGCTCTGTCTGTGTGTCTGTCTTGTTGCTCTGTCTGTCTGTCTGTCTTGTTGCTCTGTCAGTCTGTCTGTCAGTCTGTCTTGTTGCTCTGTATGTCTGTCTGTCTGTCTTGTTGCTCTGTCTATCTGTCTGTCTTGTTGCTCTGTCTGTCTGTCTGTCTGTCTGTCTGTCTGTCTGTCTGTCTATCCTGTTGCTCTGTCTGTCAGTCTGTCTTGTTGCTCTGTCTGTCTGTCTGTCTATCCTGTTGCTCTGTCTGTCAGTCTGTCTGTCTTGTTGCTCTGTCTGTCAGTCTGTCTGTCTTGTTGCTCTGTCTGTCTGTCTGTCTGTCTGTCTGTCTGTCTTGTTGCTCTGTCTGTCAGTCTGTCTGTCTTGTTGCTCTGTCTGTCAGTCTGTCTGTCTTGTTGCTCTGTCTGTCAGTCTGTCTGTCTTGTTGCTCTGTCTGTCAGTCTGTCTGTCTTGTTGCTCTGTCTGTCAGTCTGTCTGTCTTGTTGCTCTGTCTGTCAGTCTGTCTGTCTTGTTGCTCTGTCTGTCAGTCTGTCTGTCTGTCTTGTTGCTCTGTCTGTCTGTCTGTCTGTCTGTCTTGTTGCTCTGTCTGTCAGTCTGTCTGTCTGTCTGTCTGTCTGTCTTGTTGCTCTGTCTGTGTGTCTGTCTTGTTGCTCTGTCTGTCTGTCTGTCTGTCTTGTTGCTCTGTCTGTCAGTCTGTCTGTCTGTCTGTCTGTCTGTCTGTCTTGTTGCTCTGTCAGTCTGTCTGTCAGTCTGTCTTGTTGCTCTGTATGTCTGTCTGTCTGTCTTGTTGCTCTGTCTATCTGTCTGTCTTGTTGCTCTGTCTGTCTGTCTGTCTGTCAGTCTGTCTTGTTGCTCTGTATGTCTGTCTGTCTGTCTTGTTGCTCTGTCTATCTGTCTGTCTTGTTGCTCTGTCTATCTGTCTGTCTTGTTGCTCTGTCTGTCTGTCTGTCTGTCTGTCTATCCTGTTGCTCTGTCTGTCAGTCTGTCTGTCTTGTTGCTCTGTCTGTCAGTCTGTCTGTCTTGTTGCTCTGTCTGTCAGTCTGTCTGTCTTGTTGCTCTGTCTGTCAGTCTGTCTGTCTTGTTGCTCTGTCTGTCTGTCTGTCTGTCTGTCTGTCTGTCTGTCTGTCTGTCTGTCTGTCTGTCTGTCTGTCTTGTTGCTCTGTCTGTCAGTCTGTCTGTCTTGTTGCTCTGTCTGTCAGTCTGTCTGTCTTGTTGCTCTGTCTGTCAGTCTGTCTGTCTTGTTGCTCTGTCTGTCAGTCTGTCTGTCTTGTTGCTCTGTCTGTCAGTCTGTCTGTCTTGTTGCTCTGTCTGTCAGTCTGTCTGTCTGTCTTGTTGCTCTGTCTGTCTGTCTGTCTGTCTGTCTGTCTTGTTGCTCTGTCTGTCAGTCAGTCTGTCTGTCTGTCTGTCTGTCTGTCTGTCTTGTTGCTCTGTCTGTGTGTCTGTCTTGTTGCTCTGTCTGTCTGTCTGTCTTGTTGCTCTGTCAGTCTGTCTGTCAGTCTGTCTTGTTGCTCTGTATGTCTGTCTGTCTGTCTTGTTGCTCTGTCTATCTGTCTGTCTTGTTGCTCTGTCTGTCTGTCTGTCAGTCTGTCTTGTTGCTCTGTATGTCTGTCTGTCTGTCTTGTTGCTCTGTCTATCTGTCTGTCTTGTTGCTCTGTCTATCTGTCTGTCTTGTTGCTCTGTCTGTCTGTCAGTCTGTCTTGTTGCTCTGTCTGTCAGTCTGTCTGTCTTGTTGCTCTGTCTGTCAGTCTGTCTGTCTTGTTGCTCTGTCTGTCAGTCTGTCTGTCTTGTTGCTCTGTCTGTCAGTCTGTCTGTCTTGTTGCTCTGTCTGTCAGTCTGTCTGTCTTATTGCTCTGTCTGTCAGTCTGTCTTGTTGCTCTGTCTGTCTGTCTGTCTTGTTGCTCTGTCTATCTGTCTGTCTTGTTGCTCTGTCTGTCTGTCTGTCTTGTTGCTCTGTCTGTCTGTCTGTCTGTCTTGTTGCTCTGTCTGTCAGTCTGTCTGTCTTGTTGCTCTGTCTGTCTGTCTGTCTTGTTGCTCTGTCTGTCTGTCTTGTTGCTCTGTCTGTCTGTCTGTCTTGTTGCTCTGTCTGTCTGTCTGTCTTGTTGCTCTGTCTGTCTGTCTTGTTGCTCTGTCTGTCTGTCTGTCTTGTTGCTCTGTCTGTCTGTCTGTCTTGTTGCTCTGTCTGTCTGTCTTGTTGTTCTGTCTGTCTGTCTGTCTTGTTGCTCTGTCTGTCTGTCTTGTTGCTCTGTCTGTCTGTCTGTCTGTCTGTCTTGTTGCTCTGTCTGTCTGTCTGTCTGTCTTGTTGCTCTGTCTGTCTGTCTGTCTGTCTTGTTGCTCTATCTGTCTGTCTTGTTGCTCTATCTGTCTGTCTGTCTGTCTGTCTGTCTGTCTGGTTGCTCTGTCTGTCACCAAACAGGTCTCCATTTTTGTATTTGTTTTGTCCACTAACTTTTCCATGTAGTACGATTCCAGTTTGGTGTAGTCAGTTCCGAACCCCATCTTCAGCATGAAGCCTCGGACATCAGGGTTGGACTTCCTGTGAGAAACAACACATTTACAATCTGATAATTCTAGGGTCAAGTACTGGGGTGTATTTATTCTGCCGATTCTGTTGCAAACGGAACTAAAACGAGAGTTTCTATTGGACAAATTCAGGTAAGTCCCTCCCTGTTTCGTTCTGTTTGCTTCCGTTTTCACAAAACCGTTTCGCAACAGACACGGCATAATGAATACACCCCTGGAAATGTGTGCAAGATAAAGTACAATAGATCTGACGGTTATGTATTCAATACGTCACTTATTACAGGGACATACACCTAGAAAACCAAACCCCCCCCCACCCTCCTTTTGCCCTCAGAACAGCCTCAATTCGTCAGGGCATGGACTCTACAAGGTGTCGAAAGCGTTCCACAGGGATGCTGGCCCATGTTGACTCCAATGCGTCCCAGTTGTGTCAAGTTGGCTGGATGTCCTTTGGGTGGTGGACCATTCTTGATACACACGGGAAACTGTTAAGCGTGAAAAACCCAGCAGCGTTGCAGTTCTTGACACACTCAAACCGGTGCGCCTGGCACCTACTACCATACCCCGTTCAAAGGCACTTAAATCTTTTGTCTTTCTGAATGGCACACATACACAATCCATGTCTCAATCCTCATTCCCATATTGTTATTTACATTGTTATTTATTTTGCTCATTTGCACCCCAGTATCTCTATTTGCACGTCATCTTCTGCACATCTATCATTTTCTATTGTGTTATTGACTGTACGTTTTGTTTACCCCATATGTAACTCTGTGTTGTTGTTTTTATCGCACTGCTTTGCTTTATCTTGGCCAGGTCGCAGTTGTAAATGAGAACTTGTTCTCAACTGGCTTACCTGGTTAAATAAAGGTTAAATAAAATAAATTAATAAATTGTCTCAAGGCTTAAAAAATCCTTCTTTAACCCATCTCCTCCCCTTCATCTGATTGAAGTGGATTTAACAAGTGACATCAATAAGGGATCATAACTTTAACCTGGATTCACCTGGTCAGTCTGTCCTGAAAGAGCAGGTGTTCTTAAGCGCCAGAACCCACTCTACACACACATGTACATTGTGATATTGTTGTATGGTGGTATAATATATTTTGTATTGTAGATATGTAGTGGTGTAATAATGTTATATGATGTACTGTTTTATCTTCTGTTTTATATGTAATTTAAGTGCCTTAATGTGTTTGGACCCCAGGAAGAGTAGCTGCTGCCTTGGCAGGAACTAATGAGGATCCATAATAAACCCCAGGAAGAGTAGCTGCTGCCTTGGCAGGAACTAATGGTGATCCATAATAAACCCCAGGAAGAGTAGCTGCTGCCTTGGCAGGAACTAATGGGGATCCATAATAAACCCCAGGAAGAGTAGCTGCTGCCTTGGCAGGAACTAATGGGGATCCATAATAAACCCCAGGAAGAGTAGCTGATGCCTTGACAGGAACTAATGGGGATCCATAATAAACCCCAGGAAGAGTAGCTGCTGCCTTGGCAGGAACTAATGGGGATCCATAATAAACCCCAGGAAGAGTAGCTGCTGCCTTGGCAGGAACTAATGGGGATCCATAATAAACCCCAGGAAGAGTAGCTGCTGCCTTGGCAGGAACTAATGGGGATCCATAATAAACCCCAGGAAGAGTAGCTGCTGCCTTGGCAGGAACTAATGGGGAATTCAAATTAGATTTACTTTAACGGATGCCCCTCTTCACATTTCTCAACAAAACAAACTAACTGAAAAGTAGAAAAAATTATGTCCTCACAGCATCAAGAGATACACAACTTTTTGATATACTGTATATATATATCGCTTCACTTTTCAAAAAATGTCAACAGTTAATAAAGTTCAAATCAACCTACCAGCAGGTGAAGTCGACCTCGTCCCCTCCCAGGTGAATGTAAGAGTCAGGAAACACTGAGGTGACCTCTTTAAATAGGCGGGTCATGAACTGGTAGCTGGAGGGGTTTGCTGGGTTCACTGGACCAAACGTCCCAGTGGGAACTGTGCCCTTATAGCATGGGGTCAGGAGGCCGGGCTGCCCTGGGGAGAGAGGGGTGAGGGGGTTAAGGGTGGTGGAGAGATGGGTGAGGTGGTTAAGGGTGGTGGAGAGATGGGTGAGGGGGTTAAGGGTGGTGGAGAGATGGGTGAGGGGGTTAAGGGTGGTAGAGAGAGGGGTGAGGGGGTTAAGGGTGGTGGAGAGATGGGTGAGGGGGTTAAGGGTGGTGGAGAGAGGGGTGAGGGGGTTAAGGGTGGTGGAGAGGGGTGACGGGGTTAAGGGTGGTGGAGAGAGGGGTGAGGGGGTTAAGGGTGGTGGCGAGAGGGGTGAGGGGGTTAAGGGTGGTGAAGAGAGGGGTGAGGGGGTTAGGGGTGGTGGAGAGAGGGGTGAGGGGGTTAAGGGTGGTGGCGAGATGGGTGGGGGGGTTAAGGGTGGTGGAGAGATGGGGTGAGGGGGTTAAGGGTGGTGGCGAGAGGGGTGAGGGGGTTAAGGGTGGTGGATAGAGGGGTCAGGGGGTTAAGGGTGGTGGAGAGAGGGGTGAGGGGGTTAAGGGTGGTGGAGAGATGGGTGGGGGGGGTTAAGGGTGGTGGAGAGATGGGTGAGGGGGTTAAGGGTGGTGGAGAGAGGGGTGAGGGGGTTAGGGGTGGTGGAGAGAGGGGTGAGGGGGTTAAGGGTGGTAAAGAGAGGGGTGAGGGGGTTAATGGTGGTGGAGAGGGGTGACGGGGTTAAGGGTGGTGGAGAGAGGGGTGAGGGGGTTAAGGGTGGTGAAGAAAGGGGTGAGGGGGTTAAGGGTGGTGGCGAGAGGGGTGAGGGGGTTAAGGGTGGTGGCGAGATGGGTGGGGGGGTTAAGGGTGGTGGAGAGATGGGGTGAGGGGGTTAAGGGTGGTGGCGAGAGGGGTGAGGGGGTTAAGGGTGGTGGATAGAGGGGTCAGAGGGTTAAGGGTGGTGGAGAGAGGGGTGAGGGGGTTAAGGGTGGTGGAGAGATGGGTGGGGGGGGTTAAGGGTGGTGGAGAGAGGGGTGAGGGGGTTAAGGGTGGTGGAGAGAGGGGTGAGGGGGTTAGGGGTGGTGGAGAGAGGGGTGGGGGGGTTAAGGGTGGTGGAGAGAGGGGTGAGGGGGTTAAGGGTGGTAGAGAGAGGGGTGAGGGGGTTAAGGGTGGTGGAGAGAGGGGTGAGGGGGTTAGGGGTGGTGGAGAGAGGGGTGAGGGGGTTAGGGGTGGTAGCGAGAGGGGTGGGGGGGTTAGGGGTGGTGGAGAGAGGAGTGAGGGGGTTAAGGGTGGTGGCGAGAGGGGTGGGGGGGTTAGGGGTGGTGGAGAGAGTGGTGAGGGGGTTAGGGGTGGTGGCGAGAGGGGTGGGGGGGTTAAGGGTGGTGGCGAGAGGGGTGGGGGGGTTAGGGGTGGTGGAGAGAGGGGTGGGGGGGTTAGGGGTGGTGGAGAGAGGGGTGGGGGGGGTTAGGGGTGGTGGCGAGAGGGGTGGGGGGGTTAGGGGTGGTGGAGAGAGGGGTGGGGGGGTTAGGGGTGGTGGCGAGAGGGGTGGGGGGGTTAGGGGTGGTGGAGAGAGGGGTGGGGGGGTTAGGGGTGGTGGCGAGAGGGGTGGGGGGGTTAGGGGTGGTGGAGAGAGGGGTGGGGGGGTTAGGGGTGGTGGAGAGAGGGGTGGGGGGGGTTAGGGGTGGTGGCGAGAGGGGTGGGGGGGTTAGGGGTGGTGGAGAGAGGGTGGGGGGGTTAGGGGTGGTGGAGAGAGGGGTGAGGGGGTTAGGGGTGGTGGAGAGAGGGGTGAGGGGGTTAAGGGTGGTGGAGAGAGGGGTGAGGGGGTTAGGGGTGGTGGAGAGAGGGGTGGGGGGGTTAAGGGTGGTGGAGAGAGGGGTGAGGGGGTTAAGGGTGGTAGAGAGAGGGGTGAGGGGGTTAAGGGTGGTGGAGAGAGGGGTGAGGGGGTTAGGGGTGGTGGAGAGAGGGGTGAGGGGGTTAGGGGTGGTAGCGAGAGGGGTGGGGGGGTTAGGGGTGGTGGAGAGAGGAGTGAGGGGGTTAAGGGTGGTGGCGAGAGGGGTGGGGGGGTTAGGGGTGGTGGAGAGAGTGGTGAGGGGGTTAGGGGTGGTGGCGAGAGGGGTGGGGGAGTTAAGGGTGGTGGCGAGAGGGGTGGGGGGGTTAGGGGTGGTGGAGAGAGGGGTGGGGGGGTTAGGGGTGGTGGAGAGAGGGGTGGGGGGGGTTAGGGGTGGTGGCGAGAGGGGTGGGGGGGTTAGGGGTGGTGGAGAGAGGGGTGGGGGGGTTAGGGGTGGTGGCGAGAGGGGTGGGGGGGTTAGGGGTGGTGGAGAGAGGGGTGGGGGGGTTAGGGGTGGTGGCGAGAGGGGTGGGGGGGTTAGGGGTGGTGGAGAGAGGGGTGGGGGGGTTAGGGGTGGTGGAGAGAGGGGTGGGGGGGGTTAGGGGTGGTGGCGAGAGGGGTGGGGGGGTTAGGGGTGGTGGAGAGAGGGTGGGGGGGTTAGGGGTGGTGGAGAGAGGGGTGAGGGGGTTAGGGGTGGTGGAGAGAGGGGTGAGGGGGTTAGGGGTGGTAGCGAGAGGGGTGGGGGGGTTAGGGGTGGTGGAGAGAGGAGTGAGGGGGTTAAGGGTGGTGGCGAGAGGGGTGGGGGGGTTAGGGGTGGTGGAGAGAGTGGTGAGGCGGTTAGGGGTGGTGGCGAGAGGGGTGGGGGGGTTAAGGGTGGTGGCGAGAGGGGTGGGGGGGTTAGGGGTGGTGGAGAGAGGGGTGGGGGGGTTAGGGGTGGTGGCGAGAGGGGTGGGGGGGTTAGGGGTGGTGGAGAGAGGAGTGAGGGGGTTAAGGGTGGTGGAGAGAGGGGTGGGGGGGTTAGGGGTGGTGGAGAGAGTGGTGAGGGGGTTAGGGGTGGTGGCGAGAGGGGTGGGGGGGTTAAGGGTGGTGGCGAGAGGGGTGGGGGGGTTAGGGGTGGTGGAGAGAGGGGTGGGGGGGTTAGGGGTGGTGGAGAGAGGGGTGAGGGGGTTAAGGGTGGTGGAGAGAGGGGTGGGGGGGGTTAGGGGTGGTGGCGAGAGGGGTGGGGGGGTTAGGGGTGGTGGAGAGAGGGGTGGGGGGGGTTAGGGGTGGTGGCGAGAGGGGTGGGGGGGTTAGGGGTGGTGGAGAGAGGGGTGGGGGGGTTAGGGGTGGTGGCGAGAGTGGGGGGGGGTTAGGGGTGGTGGAGAGAGGGGTGGGGGGGGTTAGGGGTGGTGGCGAGAGGGGTGGGGGGGTTAGGGGTGGTGGAGAGAGGGGTGGGGGGGTTAGGGGTGGTGGAGAGAGGGGTGGGGGGGTTAGGGGTGGTGGAGAGAGGGGTGGGGGGGGTTAGGGGTGGTGGCGAGAGGGGTGGGGGGGTTAGGGGTGGTGGAGAGAGGGGTGGGGGGGTTATGGGTGGTGGCGAGAGGGGTGGGGGGGTTAGGGGTGGTGGCGAGAGGGGTGAGGGGGTTAGGGGTGGTGGAGAGAGGGGTGGGGGGGTTAGGGGTGGTGGAGAGAGGGGTGGGGGGGTTAGGGGTGGTGGAGAGAGGGGTGGGGGGGTTAGGGGTGGTGGCGAGAGGGGTGAGGGGGTTAAGGGTGGTGGAGAGAGGGGTGGGGGGGTTAGGGGTGGTGGAGAGAGGGGTGGGGGGGTTAGGGGTGGTGGCGAGAGGGGTGAGGGGGTTAGGGGTGGTGGAGAGAGGGGTGGGGGGGTTAGGGGTGGTGGAGAGAGGGGTGGGGGGGTTAGGGGTGGTGGAGAGAGGGGTGGGGGGGTTAGGGGTGGTGGAGAGAGGGGTGGGGGGGGTTAGGGGTGGTGGCGAGAGGGGTGGGGGAGTTAGGGGTGGTGGAGAGAGGGGTGGGGGGGTTAGGGGTGGTGGAGAGAGGGGTGGGGGGGTTAGGGGTGGTGGCGAGAGGGGTGAGGGGGTTAGGGGTGGTGGAGAGAGGGGTGGGGGGGTTAGGGGTGGTGGCGAGAGGGGTGAGGGGGTTAAGGGTGGTGGAGAGAGGGGTGGGGGGGTTAGGGGTGGTGGCGAGAGGGGTGAGGGGGTTAGGGGTGGTGGAGAGAGGGGGGTGGGGGGGTTAGGGGTGGTGGAGAGAGGGGTGGGGGGGTTAGGGGTGGTGGAGAGAGGGGTGAGGGGGTTAAGGGTGGTGGAGAGAGGGGTGGGGGGGGTTAGGGGTGGTGGCGAGAGGGGTGGGGGGGTTAGGGGTGGTGGCGAGAGGGGTGGGGGGGTTAGGGGTGGTGGCGAGAGGGGTGGGGGGGTTAGGGGTGGTGGCGAGAGGGGTGAGGGGGGTTAGGGGTGGTGGCGAGAGGGGTGGGGGGGTTAGGGTTAGTTAGAACTACTGTAGCAGCTGGAGGAGTTGGTTCACTGGACCGAATGTCCCAGAGGGAAGAGGGGGTCAGGAGGCCACCCTGGGGAGAGCTACATAAGACATTAGAACCTCTGGCATAGAACATAAGATGTTATGAATCTAATTAGCAAACAGAAGTCCATGTGTGTGTGTGTGAGTGTTACCTTTGCCCCATGACTGGGTGTGTGTGTGTGTGTGTGTGTGTGTGTGTGTGTGTGTGTGTGTGTGAGTGTTACCTTTGCCCCATGACTGGGTGTGTGTGTGTGTGTGTGTGTGTGTGTGTGTGTGTGTGTGTGTGTGTGTGTGTGAGTGTGAGTGTTACCTTTGCCCCATGACTGGGTGTGTCCCGGGGAGTCGAATTCAGCAAGGACCCTGATGCCTCTGAGTCTGGCGTGGGCGATCACCCTCTTCACGTCTATCTGGGTGTACACATGGGTCGATGGATGGAACGCCCCCTAGGACAAACAGAGCCAAGCAGAATGTCAGCCAAGCACAACATCAGATAACAATATAATATTGTTGAGGGCAGGTAACCTAGCGGTAATATAATATTGTTGAGGGCGGCAGGTAACCTAGCGGTAATATAATATTGTTGAGGGCAGGTAACCTAGCGGTAATATAATATTGTTGAGGTGCCAGGTAACCTAGCGGTAATATAATATTGTTGAGGGCGGCAGGTAACCTAGCGGTAATATAATATTGTTGAGGGCAGGTAACCTAGCGGTAATATAATATTGTTGAGGGCAGGTAACCTAGCGGTAATATAATATTGTTGAGGGCGGCAGGTAACCTAGCGGTAATATAATATTGTTGAGGTGCCAGGTAACCTAGCGGTAATATAATATTGTTGAGGTGCCAGGTAACCTAGCGGTAATATAATATTGTTGAGGGCGGCAGGTAACCTAGCGGTAATATAATATTGTTGAGGGCAGGTAACCTAGCGGTAATATAATATTGTTGAGGGCGGCAGGTAACCTAGCGGTAATATAATATTGTTGAGGTGCCAGGTAACCTAGCGGTAATATAATATTGTTGAGGTGCCAGGTAACCTAGCGGTAATAGAATATTGTTGAGGTGCCAGGTAACCTAGCGGTAATATAATATTGTTGAGGTGCCAGGTAACCTAGCGGTAATATAATATTGTTGAGGTGCCAGGTAATCTAGCGGTAATATAATATTGTTGAGGTGCCAGGTAACCTAGCGGTAATATAATATTGTTGAGGTGCCAGGTAACCTAGCGGTAATATAATATTGTTGAGGTGCCAGGTAACCTAGCGGTAATATAATATTGTTGAGGTGCCAGGTAACCTAGCGGTAATATAATATTGTTGAGGTGCCAGGTAACCTAGCGGTAATAGAATATTGTTGAGGTGCCAGGTAACCTAGCGGTAATATAATATTGTTGAGGTGCCAGGTAACCTAGCGGTAAAATAATATTGTTGAGGTGCCAGGTAACCTAGCGGTAATATAATATTGTTGAGGTGCCAGGTAACCTAGCGGTAAAATAATATTGTTGAGGTGCCAGGTAACCTAGCGGTAATATAATATTGTTCAGGGCGGCAGGTAAGTGTGCAAAGCTGTCATCAAGGCAAAGGGTGGCTATTTGAAATATAAAATATATTTTGATTTGTTTAACACTTTTTTGGTTACTACATGATTCCATATGTGTTATTTCATAGTTTTGATGTCTTCACTATTATTCTACAATGTACAAATAAATGAGTAGGTGTGTCCAAACTTTGACTGGTAGTGTATATGAACTGTAACTCAGTAAAATCTTTGAAACTGTTGCGTTTATATTTTTGTTAATAGATACTTCATTGTCCATTTTTGTGAGAAACGGAAATGTCCTCTGCCTATCAAAACCCCCTCCACCCCACACGGTCATGTCTACTCCCGATCCCCCTCTACTAACCACCGGTCCAGGCACCATCATTACCAACACCTGCTCTCCATCATTACCAACACCTGCTCTCCATCATTACGCACACCTGCTCTCCATCATTACCAACACCTGCTCTCCATCATTACCAACACCTGCTCTCCATCATTACCAAAACCTGCTCTCCATCATTATCAACACCTGCTCTCCATCATTACCAAAACCTGCTCTCCATCATTACCAACACCTGTTCCCCATCATCACCAACACATGCTCTCCATCATTACCAAAACCTGCTCTCCATCATTATCAACACCTGCTCTCCATCATTACCAAAACCTGCTCTCCATCATTACCAACACCTGTTCCCCATCATCACCAACACCTGCTCTCCATCATTACCAACACCTGCTCTCCATCATTACCAACACCTGCTCTCCATCATTACCAACACCTGCTCTCCATCATTACCAACACCTGCTCTCCATCATTACCAACACCTGCTCTCCATCATTACCAACACCTGCTCTCCATCATTACCAACACCTGCTCTCCATCATTACCAACACATGCTCTCCATCATTACCAACACCTGCTCTCCATCATTACCAACACCTGCTCTCCATCATTACACACACCTGGTCCCCATCATTATACACACCTGTTCTCCATCATTACCAACACCGCTCTCCATCAAGCTCTCCATCATTACCAAAACCTGCTCTCCATCATTACCAACACCTGCTCTCCATCATTACCAACACCTGCTCTCCATCATAACCAACACCTGTTCCCCATCATTACCAACACCTGCTCTCCATCATAACCAACACCTGCTCTCCATCATTACCAACACCTGCTCTCCATCATTACGCACACCTGCTCTCCATCATTACCAACACCTGCTCTCCATCATAACCAACACCTGTTCCCCATCATTACCAACACCTGCTCTCCATCATTACCAACACCTGCTCTCCATCATTACACACACCTGCTCTCCATCATTACGCACACCTGGTCCCCATCATTACACACACCTGGTCCCCACCATTACACACACCTGGTCCCCACCATTACACACACCTGGTCCCCACCATTACACACACCAAGTCTCCATCATTACACCCACCTGGTCCCCATCATTACACACACCTGGTCCCCATCATTACACACACCTGGTCCCCATCATTACACACACCTGGAACTCATCATCACCCTGATTACTCTCCCTTCATATAGCCCTCAGTAGCCTCAGTCATCAGGCAGGATTGGTTTTGTTCACATTCAGTACGCTTCTCCTGTTTTGTTTAGCTGCCTTGTTCATGTTTATTAAACTCACCTTCTGCACCTGCTTCCTGACTCCAAGCGCAAACGTTACACACACAGACATTGAGAGGCACAAGCAGGTAAGGTAAGGTAGGAGGGGTAAGGTAGGAGGGGTAAGGTAGGAGGGGTAAGGTAGGAAGGAGGAAAGCACCTTGGCACAAAATCAGCAGAGCAAAACATAAAGCCTATCTGCTAAATCCTTATAGAATGTCAAACAGATCTGGGACCAGGCTAACAGTTAACCAATCAGAACATCTTTCAGAACCACCAGGCTAACAGTTAACCAATCAGAACATCTTTCAGAACAACCAGGCTAACAGTTAACCAATCAGAACGTCTTTCAGAACCACCAGGCTAACAGTTAACCAATCAGAACGTCTTTCAGAACCACCTGTTTCTATCCAGTTGAACCAGTTTCCTCAAGTGGAAGAGAGATCTTTGTGTATTACAGCTTAACATTGATTCCTCTGCATTTTCCTTTAACACTTTACTTAAGTCCTGCAGTTATATGCATTATAATGATATATTACTTGTTCTAAGCGTGTTTATAAATGTGCCTTCATATTGTCTTATAACCACATCATAATGCATTATTAATGCTTTGCCATATTCCAGGCCGGAACGCTCACCCTGCTGGTTTATAACATGTTATAAGCATGCATAAGCCTTTTTTAAATGTTTTATAACCGCATCCTAACGCATTATAAATGTTTATCTCCATTACAGGTCCCCTCCTCTCACCTTGCTGCTGAGGCCAGGGAAGGTGCTACTCTGGTAGGGGAAGGAGGGGTCGTCCACTATGTGCCAGTGGAACACGTTGAACTTGTTGTAGGACATGGCATCCTAGTAAACAGAGAGAAGGATCTGAAGGTGAACAATTTAACAACCATATTTACCATGTCAGAGTCATGCAATAAACTGTAACTCAGGGCCGGACACAGATTAAGCCTAGGCCTGCCTAGTAAACCATTGCTCCATGGGGTCGGGGGCGGAGAATACGGGACCGCAATGGTGTAACTCAAATGTATGTGGGTGTATAGCAGTACCTGGCATATAGGTTGGGAACACACTCGTGTCCCCCCCCTAACCCCTACCCACCCGTCCCCCCCCTCCTCCCCCCCCTCCCGCCTCACCACCCCCTCCCCCTACCAGCCCCCCCTAACCCGCCTACCCCACCCGTCCCCCACGTCCTCCCCCCCTAACCCCTACCCCACCCTCCCCCCTCCTCCCCCCCCTAACCCCTACCCCCCCCTCCCCCCTCCTCCCCCCTACCACCCCCTCCCCCCTCCTCCCCCACTACTCCCCCCCCTAACCCCTACCCCCCCCTCCCCCCTCCTCCCCCCCTAACCCCTACCACCCCCTCCCCCCTCCTCCCCCCCCTAACCCCTACCCCACCCTCCCCCCTCCTCCCCCCCCTAACCCCTACCCCACCCTCCCCCCTCCTCCCCCCCTAACCCCTACCACCCCCTCCCCCCTCCTCCCCCCTACTCCCCCCCCTAACCCCTACCCCACCCTCCCCCCTCCTCCCCCCCCTAACCCCTACCCCACCCTCCCCCCTCCTCCCCCCCCTAACCCCTACCACCCCCTCCCCCCTCCTCCCCCCTACTCCCCCCCTAACCCCTACCACACCCTCCCCCCTCCTCCCCCCCCTAACCCCTACCACCCCCTCCCCCCTACTCCCCCCCCTAACCCCTACCACCCCCTCCCCCCTACTCCCCCCCCTAACCCCTACCACCCCCTCCCCCCTACTCCCCCCCCTAACCCCTACCACCCCCTCCCCCCTACTCCCCCCCCTAACCCCTACCACCCCCTCCCCCCTACTCCCCCCCCTAACCCCTACCACCCCCTCCCCCCTACTCCCCCCCCTAACCCCTACCACCCCTCCCCCCTCCTCCCCCCTCCTCCCCTACCACCCCCTCCCCCCTCCTCCCCCCCCTAACCCCTACCACCCCCTCCCCCCTACTCCCCCCCTAACCCCTACCACCCCCTCCCCCCTCCTCCCCCCTCCTCCCCTACCACCCCCTCCCCCCTCCTCCCCCCCCTAACCCCTACCACACCCTCCCCCCCCCTCCCCCCTACTCCCCCCCCCTCCCCCCTCCCCCCCCCAAAAAAATTATGAAATAACACATATGGAATCATGTAGTAACCAAAAAAGTGATACACAAATCAAAATATATTTAATATTTAAAGGTTCTTCAAAGTAGCCACCCTTTGCCTTGATGACAGCTTTGCACACTCATGGCATTCTCTCAACCAGCTTCATGAGGTAGTCACCTGGAATGCATTTCAATTAACAGGTGTGCCTTGTTAAAAGTTAATTTGTGGAATTTCTTTCCATCTTAATGCGTTTGAGACAATCAGTTCTGTTGTGACAAGGTAGGGGGGTATACAGAAGATAGCCCTATTTGGAAAAAGTCCATATTATGGCAAGAACAGCTCAGATACTACATGATTCCATGTGTTATTTCATAGTTTTGATGTCTTCACTATTATTCTAGAATGTAGAAAATAGTAAAAATAAAGAAAAACACTTGAATGAGTAGATGTGTCCAAACTTTTGACTGGCACTGTATATATTTATATATATTTTTACCAGGGTCTTCAGAATAGCTGGTAAAGGTAGGTAGTGACGTGACGTATCCAATAATATCCCTCGGAACTGGAAGCGGGGAAAGTCTTCTATCTCAGTCTTATTCACAAAATACTGGAAAAGAAATAAATCCACGTCAGATTGATAGAAAACTGAAATGATCATATCAAGTTTGCTCTTTTTTCGCAAATCAGATTGTTGGCAGCATGTTGACTGTTCAGTTCTCACACACACACACACACACACACACACACACACACACACACACACACACACACACACACACACACACTTATGTAGCGCTTGTGACGAACTTTTGGGGAGTAACAATTGATTCACATTGAAAATCCCATAACCCCAACCCTAACCCCAAAATCCCATAACCCCAACCCCAAAATCCCATAACCCCAACCCCAAAATCCATAAACCTAAACCTAACCCCTAATCCTAACCATAACCCTAAAAAAGCCTTTTTTAAAGTGAAGACCGACCACAATTTACATTTACATTTTAGTCATTTAGCAGACGCTCTTATCCAGAGTGACTTACAGTTAGTGAGTGAATACATTTCTTTCCATAATTAATGTCCTCACTAGTGAGTTTTTTTCCTTGGTTTACTATTCTTGTGAGTACGTCTGGTATTCAGTAGTATTCATTAGTATTCATTAGTATTCATTAGTATTCATTAGTATTCATCAAGTAGTTCAGTTATGACTTACCTCCCCAGAGGCATCTTGGTAGACCAGCTGACTAAATGACTCCAAACCTGTCATTTACCAGAGGACATTTGGTTAGATCATCAACGGACATTGTTGATCATATTGATCACTCATTAATAAACCCTTCTGTTTCTACCTCTGAGTGCTCCCCACACCGTCTCCGCCCTCAGTGCTGCCTGGCCTGAACACACACTCAGCTTGTCTAGAACAGAAGAAACAAAGATTCAAATCGCCATCCGTGTATTCAGAGGTGTAAAGTAACTAATTATAAATCCTCTCGTTACTGTAATTGAGTAGCTTTTATGAGTACTTGTACTTTGAGTATTTTTGAAAGTCAGTAATTTTACTACTACTGGAGTAAAATGTCATTCAAGTAACAGTACTTCTACTGCCATTTCAGTTTCTTTCCGAACATTGTGAGTGAAAAAGGGAGTTTGTGAGTGAGGGGGTGAGTGAGGGGTTGAGTGAGGGGTTGAGTGAGGGGTTGAGTGAGGGGTTGAGTGAGGGGTTGAGTGAGGGGTTGAGTGAGGGGGTGAGTGAGGGGTTGAGTGAGGGGGTGAGTGAGGGGGTGAGTGAGGGGGTGAGTGAGGGGGTGAGTGAGTGAACTTAGTTCCTACACTCATTTCATCTCTTCCTTTTTCAATTGAATGAGGTCAAAGTCAGACCACAAGGGGCCCCTATGAGCTGAGGAGCTTCTCAAAGTATATTTTTCATCACCACACAGAGTCAGTGTTTTACATCCATTGCGAATGACACTAGTTCCTCACTGTAGGCCTACTTCCCAACACTCTCCTTAGTTCCTCACTGTAGGCCTACTTCCCAACACTCTCCTTAGTTCCTCACTGTAGGCCTACTTCCCAACACTCTCCTTAGTTCCTCACTGTAGGCCTACTTCCCAACACTCTCCTTAGTTCCTCACTGTAGGCCTACTTCCCAACACTCTCCTTAGTTCCTCACTGTAGGCCTACTTCCCAACACTCTCCTTAGTTCCTCACTGTAGGCCTACTTCCCAACGCTCTCCTTAGTTCCTCACTGTAGGCCTACTTCCCAACACTCTCCTTAGTTCCTCACTGTAGGCCTACTTCCCAACACTCTCCTTAGTTCCTCACTGTAGGCCTACTTCCCAACACTCTCCTTAGTTCCTCACTGTAGGCCTACTTCCCAACACTCTCCTTAGTTCCTCACTGTAGGCCTACTTCCCAACACTCTCCTTAGTTCCTCACTGTAGGCCTACTTCCCAACACTCTCCTTAGTTCCTCACTGTAGGCCTACTTCCCAACACTCTCCTTAGTTCCTCACTGTAGGCCTACTTCCCAACGCTCTCCTTAGTTCCTCACTGTAGGCCTACTTCCCAACGCTCTCCTTAGTTCCTCACTGTAGGCCTACTTCCCAACGCTCTCCTTAGTTCCTCACTGTAGGCCTACTTCCCAACGCTCTCCTTAGTTCCTCACTGTAGGCCTACTTCCCAACGCTCTCCTTAGTTCCTCACTGTAGGCCTACTTCCCAACGCTCTCCTTAGTTCCTCACTGTAGGCCTACTTCCCAACGCTCTCCTTAGTTCCTCACTGTAGGCCTACTTCCCAACACTCTCCTTAGTTCCTCACTGTAGGCCTACTTCCCAACACTCTCCTTAGTTCCTCACTGTAGGCCTACTTCCCAACGCTCTCCTTAGTTCCTCACTGTAGGCCTACTTCCCAACGCTCTCCTTAGTTCCTCACTGTAGGCCTACTTCCCAACGCTCTCCTTAGTTCCTCACTGTAGGCCTACTTCCCAACACTCTCCTTAGTTCCTCACTGTAGGCCTACTTCCCAACACTCTCCTTCTCGATAGGCCTAAGTAACCACCGTACCTCAGTGTAAAATTGCAAAATGTTACATAATGGGCCACACCCTCCCTTGCAATCCCATGCCAATTGGCCAGATGGTAGTGATATAACAAGCGATTGAACATGCAAACTTTGAAAGATCACTCCCCTCACACCATGTGACCTAGAGTCATGAAATTTGGTATAAAGGTCCCACTCCTTACAAGGAACAAATTTGCCTCAAGGACATATAAGGTCCGCCATGACGGATTTTCCACCTTTTTGAATTTTGTGAAAAACACTTAAAACTCTACCCCTCTGGCACCGAATGACCGATCTTGAAGAAACTTGAAATATAGCATCTATGGACCAAGCTCTGTAAATCCACTTTAATCGAGGCTAGTATGTCAAACAACATGGCCGCAACTGACCAATAAACATTAACGTGGGCGTGGTCTATCAAATACAGTGTATTCGGAAAGTATTCATGAAGTTACAGCCTTATTCTAAAATTGATTAAATTGTTTTTTTCCCCTCATCAATCTACACACAATACCCCATAATGGCAAAGAAAAAAATGGTTTTTAGAATTTTTTGCAAATGTATTAAAAATTAAAAACTGAAATATCACATTTACATAAGTATTCAGACCCTTTACTCAGTACTTTGTTGAAGCACCTTTGACAGCGATTACAGCCTTGAGTCTTCTTGGGTATGATGCTACAAGCTTGGCACATCTGTATTTGGGGAGTTTCTCCCATTCTTCTCTGCAGATCCTCTCAAGCTCTGTCAGGTTGGATGGGGAGCGTCGCTGCACAGTTATTGTCAGGTCTCTCCAGAGATGTTCGATCAGGTTCAAGTCCGGGCTCTGGCTGGGCCACTCAAGGACATTCAGAGACTTGTCCCGAAGCCACTCCTGCATTGTCTTTGCAGTGTGATTAGGGTCGTTGTCCTGTTGGAAGGTGAACCCTCGCCCCAGTCTGAGGTCCTGAGCGCTCTGGAGCAGGTTTTCATCAAGGATCTCTCTGTACTTTGCTCTGTTCATCTTTGCCTCGATCCTGACTAGTCTCCCAGTCCCTGCCGCTGAAAAACATCCCCACAGCATGATGCTGCCACCACCATGCTTCACCGTAGGGATGGTGCCAGGTTTCCTCCAAACGTGACGCTTGGCATTCAGGCCAAAGAGTTCAATCTTAGTTTCATCAGACCAGAGAATCTTGTTTCTCATGGTCTGAGAGTCCTTTACAAGCGGGCTGTCATGTGCCTTTTACTGAGGAGGGGCTTCCGTCTGGCCACTCTACCATAAAGGCCTGATTGGTGGAGTGCTGCAGAGACGGTTGTCCTTCTGGAAGGTTCTCCCATCTCCACATCTTATATGTACCTGGCGCCGACGAGGATGGCGGCCTCGCGATTAGCTCTTAGGAAACTTTTTTTTATTTTTTAGCTCAGAAAGTGTTTTGTATCATTACATACAGCCGGGAAAAACTATTGGATATCAGACACAATCCATGTCTCAAGGCTTAAAAATCCTTCTTTAACCTGTCTCCTCCCCTTCATCTGATTGAAGTGGATTTAACAAGTGACATCAATAAGGGATCATAGCTTTCACCTGGATTCACCTGGTCAGTCTATATCATGGAAGGAGCAGGTGTTCCTAATGTTTTGTCCACTCAGTGTATATTATACCCCTGGTCAGTCAGGCATGGAAGGAGGTGTTCCTAATGTTTTGTCCACTCAGTGATAAACACACTGCCTCCAACGAGTAGCGGATATTTCTTTGTATATTTTATGAAGTTTATCAGGGCTCATAAAAAAACGATGTATGCTGAACAAAAATATAAATGCAACATGTAAAGTGTTGGTCACATGTTTCATGAGCTAAAATAAAAGATCCCAGAAATGTTCCACATTTGTTTACCCCTGTTATCCCTGTTAGTGAGCGTTTCTCCTTTCCAAAGATAATCCATCCACCTGACAGGTGTGGCATATCCAAGCCAGCCCAGGTCCTCCACATCCGGCTTCTTCCCCTGCGGGATCGTCTGAGACCAGCCACCAGGACACCTGATGAAACTGTGGTTTTGCACAACCGAAGAATTGCTGCATAAACAGTCAGAAACCGTCTCAGGGAAGCTCATCTGCGTGCTCGTCGTCCTCACCAGGGCCTTGACCTGACTGCAGTTTGGTGTCGTAACAGACTTCAGTGGGCAAATGCTCACCTTTGATGGCCACTGGCACACTGGAGAAGTGTGCTCTCCACAGAATATCGGTTTCAACTGTACAGGGCAGATGGCAGCGGTTTGCTGATGTCAACGTTGTGAACAGAGTGACCCATGGTGGCAGTGGGGTTATTATATCGGCAGGCATAAGCTACGGACAACGAACACAATTGCATTTCATCGATGGTTATTTGAATGCACAGAGATACCGTGATGAGATCCTGAGGCCCATTGTCGTGCCATTCATCCTCCACCATCAACTACTGTTTCAGTATGATAATGCACGGCCTCATGTCGCAAGGATCTGTACACAATTCCTGGAAGCTGAAAATGTCCCAGTTCTTCCATGGCCTGCATACTCACTAGACATGTCACCCATTGAGCATGTTTGGGATGCTCTGGATTGACGTGTACGACAGCGTGTTCCAGTTCCCGCCAATATCCAGCAACTTCGCACAGCCATTGAAGAGGAGTGGGACAACATTCCACAGGCCAAAATCAACAGCCTGATCAACTCTATGAGAAGGAGATGTCTCTCACATCAACACCATTATCCCAAAAACCCTAGACCCACTGCAATTTGCATACCGTCCCAACAGATCATGCAATCTCTATTGCACTCCACACTGCCCTTTCCCACCTGGACAAGAGGAACACCTACGTGAGAATGCTATTTATTGACTACAGCTCAGCGTTCAACACCATAGTGCCCTCAAAGCTCATCACTAAGCTAAGGACCCTGGGACTAAACACCTCCCTCTGCAACTGGATCCTGGACTTCCTGACGGGCCACCCCCAGGTGGTAAGGGTAGGTAACAACACATCGGCCACGCAGATCCTCAACACGGGGGCCCCTCAGGGGTGCGTGCTCAGTCCCCTCCTGTACTCCCTGTTCACCCATGACTGCATGGCCAAGCACGACTCCAACACCATCATTAAGTTTGCCAACGACACAACAGTGGTAGGCCTGATCACCGACAACGATGAGACAGCCTATAGGGAGGAGGTCAGAGACCTGGCCGTGTGGTACCAGGATAACAACCTCTCCCTCAACGTGACCAAGACAAAGGAGATGATTGTGGACTACAGGAAAAAAAAGAGGACTGAGCACGCCCCCATTCTCATCGACGGGGCTGTAGAGGAACAGGTCGAGAGCTTCAAGTTCCTTGGTGTCCACATCACCAACAACTTATCATGGTCCAAACACACCAAGACAGTCGTGAAGAGGGCACGACAAAGCTCATTCCCCCTCAGGTGACTGAAAAGATTTGGCATGGGTCCTCAGATCCTCAAAAAGTTATACAGCTGCACCATCGAGAACATCCTGACTGGTTGCATCACCGCCTGGTATGGCAACTGCTCAGCCTCCGACCGCAAGGCACTACAGAGGGTAGTGCGTACGGCCCAGTACATCACTGGGGCCAAGCTTCCTGCAATCCAGGACCTCTATACCAGGCGGTGTCAGAGGAAGGCCCTAAAAATTGTCAAAGACGCTAGTCATAGATTGTTCTCTCTGCTACCGTACGGCAAGCGGTACCGGAGCGCCAAGTCTAGGTCCAAAAGGCTTCTTAACAGCTTCTACCCCCAAGCTATAAGACTCCTGAACAGCTAATCATGGCTACCCAGACTATTTGCATTGACTATTTGCTACTCTGTTTATTATCTATGCATAGTCACTTTAACTCTACCTACATGTACATATTACCTCAATTACCTCGACAAACCGGTGCCCCCGCATATTGACTCTGTACCGGTACCCCCTGTATATAGCCTCCCTACTGTTATTACATATTGACCCTGTACCGGTACCCCCTGTATATAGCCTCCCTACTGTTATTTCCCATTGACTCTGTACCGGTACCCCCTGTATATAGCCTCCCTACTGTTATTTCACATTGACTCTGTACCGGTACCCCCTGTATATAGCCTCCCTACTGTTATTTCCCATTGACTCTGTACCGGTACCCCCCTGTATATAGCCTCCCTACTGTTATTTCACATTGACTCTGTACCGGTACCCCCTGTATATAGCCCCTCTACTGTTATTTCACATTGACTCTGTACCGGTACCCCCCTGTATATAGCCTCCCTACTGTTATTTCACATTGACTCTGTACCGGTACCCCCCTGTATATAGCCTCCCTACTGTTATTTCACATTGACTCTGTACCGGTACCCCCCTGTATATAGCCTCCCTACTGTTATTTCACATTGACTCTGTACCGGTACCCCCTGTATATAGCCTCCCTACTGTTATTACATATTGACTCTGTACCGGTACCCCCTGTATATAGCCTCCCTACTGTTATTTCCCATTGACTCTGTACCGGTACCCCCCTGTATATAGCCTCTGTACCGGTACCCCCTGTATATAGCCTCTCTACTGTTATTTCCCATTGGCTCTGTACCGGTACCCCCTGTATATAGCCTCCCTACTGTTATTTCACATTGACTCTGTACCGGTACCCCCCTGTATATAGCCTCCCTACTGTTATTTCCCATTGACTCTGTACCGGTACCCCCTGTATATAGCCTCTCTACTGTTATTTCACATTGACTCTGTACCGGTACCCCCTGTATATAGCCTCCCTACTGTTATTTCCCATTGACTCTGTTCCGGTACCCCCTGTATATAGCCTCCCTACTGTTATTTCACATTGACTCTGTACCGGTACCCCCTGTATATAGCCTCGCTACTGTTATTTCCCATTGACTCTGTACCGGTACCCCCTGTATATAGCCTCCCTACTGTTATTTCACATTGACTCTGTACCGGTACCCCCTGTATATAGCCTCCCTACTGTTATTTCACATTGACTCTGTATCGGTACCCCCTGTATATAGCCTCCCTACTGTTATTTCCCATTGACTCTGTTCCGGTACCCCCTGTATATAGCCTCCCTACTGTTATTTCACATTGACTCTGTACCGGTACCCCCTGTATATAGCCTCCCTACTGTTATTTCACATTGACTCTGTACCGGTACCCCCTGTATATAGCCTCCCTACTGTTATTTCCCATTGACTCTGTACCGGTACCCCCTGTATATAGCCTCTCTACTGTTATTTCACATTGACTCTGTACCGGTACCCCCTGTATATAGCCTCCCTACTGTTATTTCCCATTGACTCTGTTCCGGTACCCCCTGTATATAGCCTCCCTACTGTTATTTCACATTGACTCTGTACCGGTACCCCCTGTATATAGCCTCGCTACTGTTATTTCCCATTGACTCTGTACCGGTACCCCCTGTATATAGCCTCTGTACCGGTACCCCCCTGTATATAGCCTCTCTACTGTTATTTCACATTGACTCTGTACCGGTACCCCCCTGTATATATAGCCTCCCTACTGTTATTTCCCATTGACTCTGTACCGGTACCCCCTGTATATAGCCTCCCTACTGTTATTTCCCATTGACTCTGTACCGGTACCCCCTGTATATAGCCTCCCTACTGTTATTTCCCATTGACTCTGTACCGGTACCCCCTGTATATAGCCTCCCTACTGTTATTACATATTGACTCTGTACCGGTACCCCCTGTATATAGCCTCCCTACTGTTATTTCCCATTGACTCTGTACCGGTACCCCCTGTATATAACCTCCCTACTGTTATTTCCCATTGACTCTGTACCGGTACCCCCTGTATATAGCCTCTCTACTGTTGTTACACATTGACTCTGTACCGGTACCCCCTGTATATAGCCTCTCTACTGTTGTTACACATTGACTCTGTACCGGTACCCCCCTGTATATAGCCTCTCTACTGTTATTTCCCATTGACTCTGTACCGGTACCCCCTGTATATAGCCTCCCTACTGTTATTACACATTGACTCTGTACCGGTACCCCCTGTATATAGCCTCCCTACTGTTATTACACATTGACTCTGTACCGGTACCCCCTGTATATAGCCTCCCTACTGTTATTACACATTGACTCAGTACCGGTACCCCCTGTATATAGCCTCCCTACTGTTATTTCACATTGACTCTGTACCGGTACCCCCTGTATATAGCCTCCCTACTGTTATTTCCCATTGACTCTGTACCGGTACCCCCTGTATATAGCCTCCCTACTGTTATTTCCCATTGACTCTGTACCGGTACCCCCTGTATATAGCCTCGCTACTGTTATTTCCCATTGACTCTGTACCGGTACCCCCTGTATATAGCCTCCCTACTGTTATTACATATTGACTCTGTCCCGGTACCCCCTGTATATAGCCTCCCTACTGTTATTTCCCATTGACTCTGTACCGGTACCCCCTGTATATAGCCTCCCTACTGTTATTTCCCATTGACTCTGTACCGGTACCCCCTGTATATAGCCTCCCTACTGTTATTTCCCATTGACTCTGTACCGGTACCCCCCTGTATATAGCCTCCCTACTGTTATTTCCCATTGACTCTGTCCCGGTACCCCCTGTATATAGCCTCCCTACTGTTATTTCCCATTGACTCTGTACCGGTACCCCCTGTATATAGCCTCCCTACTGTTATTTCCCATTGACTCTGTACCGGTACCCCCTGTATATAGCCTCCCTACTGTTATTTCCCATTGACTCTGTACCGGTACCCCCTGTATATAGCCTCCCTACTGTTATTTCCCATTGACTCTGTACCGGTACCCCCTGTATATAGCCTCTCTACTGTTATTTCACATTGACTCTGTACCGGTACCCCCTGTATATAGCCTCCCTACTGTTATTTCCCATTGACTCTGTACCGGTACCCCCCTGTATATAGCCTCCCTACTGTTATTTCCCATTGACTCTGTCCCGGTACCCCCTGTATATAGCCTCCCTACTGTTATTTCCCATTGACTCTGTACCGGTACCCCCTGTATATAGCCTCCCTACTGTTATTTCCCATTGACTCTGTACCGGTACCCCCTGTATATAGCCTCCCTACTGTTATTTCCCATTGACTCTGTACCGGTACCCCCTGTATATAGCCTCCCTACTGTTATTTCCCATTGACTCTGTACCGGTACCCCCTGTATATAGCCTCTCTACTGTTATTTCACATTGACTCTGTACCGGTACCCCCTGTATATAGCCTCCCTACTGTTATTTCCCATTGACTCTGTACCGGTACCCCCTGTATATAGCCTCCCTACTGTTATTTCCCATTGACTCTGTACCGGTACCCACTGTATATAGCCTCCCTACTGTTATTTCCCATTGACTCTGTACCGGTACCCCCTGTATATAGCCTCCCTACTGTTATTTCACATTGACTCTGTACCGGTACCCCCTGTATATAGCCTCCCTACTGTTATTTCACATTGACTCTGTACCGGTACCCCCTGTATATAGCCTCTGTACCGGTACCCCCTGTATATAGCCTCCCTACTGTTATTACATATTGACTCTGTACCGGTACCCCCTGTATATATAGCCTCCCTACTGTTATTACACATTGACTCTGTACCGGTACCCCCTGAATATAGCCTCCCTACTGTTATTACACATTGACTCTGTACCGGTACCCCCTGTATATAGCCTCCCTACTGTTATTACATATTGACTCTGTACCGGTACCCCCTGTATATAGCCTCCCTACTGTTATTACATATTGACTCTGTACCGGTACCCCCTGTATATAGCCTCCCTACTGTTATTTCCCATTGACTCTGTACCGGTACCCACTGTATATAGCCTCCCTACTGTTATTTCCCATTGACTCTGTACCGGTACCCCCTGTATATAGCCTCCCTACTGTTATTTCCCATTGACTCTGTACCGGTACCCCCTGTATATAGCCTCCCTACTGTTATTTCCCATTGACTCTGTACCGGTACCCGCTGTATATAGCCTCGCTACTGTTATTTCCCATTGACTCTGTACCGGTACCCCCTGTATATAGCCTCCCTACTGTTATTACATATTGACTCTGTCCCGGTACCCCCTGTATATAGCCTCCCTACTGTTATTTCCCATTGACTCTGTACCGGTACCCCCTGTATATAGCCTCCCTACTGTTATTTCCCATTGACTCTGTACCGGTACCCCCTGTATATAGCCTCCCTACTGTTATTACACATTGACTCTGTACCGGTACCCCCTGTATATAGCCTCCCTACTGTTATTTCCCATTGACTCTGTACCGGTACCCCCTGTATATAGCCTCCCTACTGTTATTTCCCATTGACTCTGTACCGGTACCCCCTGTATATAGCCTCCCTACTGTTATTTCCCATTGACTCTGTTCCGGTACCCCCTGTATATAGCCTCCCTACTGTTATTTCCCATTGACTCTGTACCGGTACCCCCTGTATATAGCCTCCCTACTGTTATTTCCCATTGACTCTGTACCGGTACCCCCTGTATATAGCCTCCCTACTGTTATTTCCCATTGACTCTGTACCGGTACCCCCTGTATATAGCCTCCCTACTGTTATTTCCCATTGACTCTGTACCGGTACCCCCTGTATATAGCCTCCCTACTGTTATTTCACATTGACTCTGTACCGGTACCCCCTGTATATAGCCTCCCTACTGTTATTTCACATTGACTCTGTACCGGTACCCCCTGTATATAGCCTCTCTACTGTTATTTCCCATTGACTCTGTACCGGTACCCCCTGTATATAGCCTCTCTACTGTTATTACACATTGACTCTGTACCGGTAGCCCCTGTATATAGCCTCCCTACTGTTATTTCCCATTGGCTCTGTACCGGTACCCCCTGTATATAGCCTCTCTACTGTTATTTCACATTGACTCTGTACCGGTACCCCCTGTATATAGCCTCCCTACTGTTATTTCCCATTGGCTCTGTACCGGTACCCCCTGTATATAGCCTCTCTACTGTTATTACACATTGACTCTGTACCGGTACCCCCTGTATATAGCCTCCCTACTGTTATTTCCCATTGGCTCTGTACCGGTACCCCCTGTATATAGCCTCTCTACTGTTATTACACATTGACTCTGTACCGGTACCCCCTGTATATAGCCTCCCTACTGTTATTTTATTTTACGTCTGCTCTTTGATAATTTTTTACTCATCTAGTTTTTACTTCACACTTATGTTTCTTAAAACTGCATTGTTGGTTAAGGGCTTGTAAGTAAGCATTTCACTGTAAAGTCTACACCTGTTGTATTCGGCGCATGTGGCAAATACAATTTGATTTGATTTGATGTGTCACGCTGCATGAGGCAAATGGTGGTCACACCAGATACTGACTGGTTTTCTGTTTCTGTGACCAACAGATGCATATCTGTATTCCCAGTCATCTGAAATCCATAGATTAGGGCCTAATTAATGTATTTCAATTGACTGATTTCCTTATTTGAACTGTAACTCAGTCAAATCTTTAAAATTGTTGCGTTTACATCTTTGTTCAGTGTAGAACTTTGAATTGGAATTCCCTTGTTCGGTTACATGTAGTCTCTTTCTATAGTGTTTTCTATACATTCCCCCCCATCTCTTTCTATAGTGTTTTCTATACATTCCCTCTGTCTCTTTCTATAGTGTTTTCTATACATTCCCCCCATCTCTTTCTATAGTGTTTTCTATACATTCCCCCCATCTCTTTCTATAGTGTTTTCTATACATTCCCTCTGTCTCTTTCTATAGTGTTTTCTATACATTCCCCCCCATCTCTTTCTATAGTGTTTTCTATACATTCCCTCTGTCTCTTTCTATAGTGTTTTCTATACATTCCCTCTGTCTCTTTCTATAGTGTTTTCTATACATTCCCTCTGTCTCTTTCTATAGTGTTTTCTATACATTCCCCCCCATCTCTTTCTATAGTGTTTTCTATACATTCCCCCCATCTCTTTCTATAGTGTTTTCTATACATTCCCCCCCATCTCTTTCTATAGTGTTTTCTATACATTCCCCCCCATCTCTTTCTATAGTGTTTTCTATACATTCCCCCCCATCTCTTTCTATGGTGTTTTCTATACATTCCCCCCATCTCTTTCTATAGTGTTTTCCATACATTCCCCTCCATCTCTTTCTATAGTGTTTTCTATACATTCCCTCTGTCTCTTTCTATAGTGTTTTCTATACATTCCCCCCATCTCTTTCTATAGTGTTTTCTATACATTCCCCCCATCTCTTTCTATAGTGTTTTCTATACATTCCCCCCCATCTCTTTCTATAGTGTTTTCTATACATTCCCCCCCCATCTCTTTCTATAGTGTTTTCTATACATTCCCTCTGTCTCTTTCTATAGTGTTTTCTATACATTCCCTCTGTCTCTTTCTATAGTGTTTTCTATACATTCCCTCCATCTCTTTCTATAGTGTTTTCTATACATTCCCCCCCATCTCTTTCTATAGTGTTTTCTATACATTCCCCCCATCTCTTTCTATAGTGTTTTCTATACATTCCCCCCCATCTCTTTCTATAGTGTTTTCTATACATTCCCCCCATCTCTTTCTATAGTGTTTTCTATACATTCCCCCATCTCTTTCTATACATTCCCTCTGTCTCTTTCTATAGTGTTTTCTATACATTCCCTCTGTCTCTTTCTATAGTGTTTTCTATACATTCCCTCCATCTCTTTCTATAGTGTTTTCTATACATTCCCCCCCATCTCTTTCTATAGTGTTTTCTATACATTCCCCCCATCTCTTTCTATAGTGTTTTCTATACATTCCCCCCATCTATTTCTATATTGTTTTCTATACATTCCCCCCCATCTCTTTCTATAGTGTTTTCTATACATTCCCTCTGTCTCTTTCTATAGTGTTTTCTATACATTCCCCCCATCTCTTTCTATAGTGTTTTCTATACATTCCCCCCCATCTCTTTCTATAGTGTTTTCTATACATTCCCCCCATCTATTTCTATATTGTTTTCTATACATTCCCCCATCTATTTCTATAGTGTTTTCTATACATTCCCCCCATCTCTTTCTATATTGTTTTCTATACATTCCCCCCATCTCTTTCTATATTGTTTTCTATACATTCCCCCCCATCTCTTTCTATAGAGTTTTCTATACATTCACCCCAACTCTCCTCTGATAGCTGCACCTGTAATTGACCCTGCCATGAGTTCCTATGATTATCTAAAGATAATATTTGTACGTTAAGGATATTGTGACAAGTTTTTTTGTAACAATCCTTTTTTAACAATGAATTGCCTTACTTTAAGGAATATTTTTTTTTTCCCCAAAAGGGTTCTTCAGCTGTCCCCATAGGATAACTTTTTTGGTTCCAGGTAGAACCCTTTTGGGTTCCATGTAGACACTCTGTGGAAAGGGTCCTACATGGAACCCAAAAAGGTTCTAACTGGAACCAAAAGGGGTTCTTTAAAAGGGTTCTCCTATGGGGACAGCCGAAGAATCCTTTTAGGTACTAGATAGCACCTTTTTTTCTAATTCCTGCTGGATTTCTTGAAATGATTTAAGAATTGATGCTTTGAAAAGTTGAGACTCTACAAAGCCCTCTCTTTCCATTCCCTAAATCCTTGGAATATAGTAGGAAGCAAGGACAGCTGGCTGGGTTGGGGAATATAGTAGGAAGCAAGGACGGCTGGGTTGGGGAATATAGTAGGAAGCAAGGACGGCTGGCTGGGTTGGGGAATATAGTAGGAAGCAAGGACGGCTGGGTTGGGGAATATAGTAGGAAGCAAGGACGGCTGGCTGGGTTGGGGAATATAGTAGGAAGCAAGGACGGCTGGCTGGGTTGGGGAATATAGTAGGAAGCAAGGACGGCTGGGTTGGGGAATATAGTAGGAAGCAAGGACGGCTGGCTGGGTTGGCGAATATAGTAGGAAGCAAGGACGGCTGGCTGGGTTGGGGAATATAGTAGGAAGCAAGGACGGCTGGCTGGGTTGGGGAATATAGTAGGAAGCAAGGACGGCTGGCTGGGTTGGCGAATATAGTAGGAAGCAAGGACGGCTGGCTGGGTTGGGGAATATAGTAGGAAGCAAGGACGGCTGGCTGGGTTGGGGAATATAGTAGGAAGCAAGGACAGCTGGCTGGGTTGGGGAATATAGTAGGAAGCAAGGACAGCTGGCTGGGTTGGGGAATATAGTAGGAAGCAAGGACGGCTGGGTTGGGGAATATAGTAGGAAGCAAGGACGGCTGGGTTGGGGAATATAGTAGGAAGCAAGGACAGCTGGGTTGGGGAATATAGTAGGAAGCAAGGACAGCTGGGTTGGGGAATATAGTAGGAAGCAAGGACGGCTGGCTGGGTTGGGGAATATAGTAGGAAGCAAGGACGGCTGGGTTGGGGAATATAGTAGGAAGCAAGGACGGCTGGGTTGGGGAATATAGTAGGAAGCAAGGACAGCTGGGTTGGGGAATATAGTAGGAAGCAAGGACAGCTGGCTGGGTTGGGGAATATAGTAGGAAGCAAGGACGGCTGGGTTGGGGAATATAGTAGGAAGCAAGGACGGCTGGCTGGGTTGGGGAATATAGTAGGAAGCAAGGACGGCTGGGTTGGGGAATATAGTAGGAAGCAAGGACGGCTGGCTGGGTTGTGGAATATAGTAGGAAGCAAGGACGGCTGGCTGGGTTGGGGAATATAGTAGGAAGCAAGGACGGCTGGCTGGGTTGGGGAATATAGTAGGAAGCAAGGACGGCTGGCTGGGTTGGGGAATATAGTAGGAAGCAAGGACGGCTGGGTTGTAGAATATACGCCAGTGTCTAGGAATGTCATTACTCAGTTTACTATATATTGCCGTTGAACTTCCCTCCATGTTTTCAATGTATGAGGATCACTGGATTTAGTTTAATCCTGTCAACAGAAATAGGGTGTACTGTAAACACTCTGTGGAAAGGGTCCTACATGGCTAGAAATAAGGTGTCCTGTAAAGGCTAGACAATGTCAAGGCATTATAGCACAAAAACTAATAAAGAGAGTCACACACTCCATGTATAGACTCCATGTATAGACTCCATGTATAGACTCCATGTATAAACTCCACGTATAAACTCCATGTATAATCTCATATAAACGCATTAAGGAAAGAAATTCCACAAATTAACTTTTAACAAGGCACACCTGTTAATTGAAATGCATTCCAGGTGACTACCCCATGAAGCTTGTTGAGAGAATGCCAAGAGTGTGCAAAGCTGTCATCAAGGCAAAGGGTGACTATTTGAAATATAACATATATTTTGATTTGTTTAACACTTTTTTGGTTACTACATGATTCCATATGTGTTATTTCATATTTTTGATGTCTTCACTGTTATTCTACAATGTAAAAAATAGTTAAAATAAAGAAAGACCCTTGAATGAGTAGGTGTCCAAACTTTTGACTGGTTGTGTATATGCTAACGCAAATCCACATGTTACATGTGGTTACGTTTATGTACGTACCCTTTAAAAGTAACAAAATTACTTTTACTCTGAATAGTTTTTAAATTATCGACTTTTTACGAGTCGTTTTTTATACCAGTAATTTTACTTCTACTGGAGAAGGACATTTCAGTACTCTTTTCACCACTACCTGTATTTACTCAGCAGGGGCTGCACAGAGGAAGTTTCAGGGCAGAGATTATGTGTGTTTGATTGTTTCATCACTCACAGCTTTCTGAGGAGTCTGCGTCTGGATATCCCTCACATTCTGCTTTCTCCACATGGACCACAACGGTGAAGGGGAACCTAAACCACTCATCGGGCTGTCTGGGTCCTGCTGAATCAAACACAAAACACATGAACATACTTCATCATGTTCATTGATGTTTATGTGAAATTGCTCACCTGTACAACTCAAAAATCTAAAATGGTATTCATAAAATGTGTGAACACAACTTTGCAGCAGTCTCGCAAATTATTTACTCTCAAATATAAATCAACTCTGCCTCTAATAAGGTTAGTTGATTAAGCAGGCATATTCTTAAATGAATTACTATTAATCACATGTTATGCAGTGTAGCTATAGGTATGCAGTGCTCATTGAGCTAAAAATCACATGCCACAAAGAATGGCCACCAAACCAAAGGTACCTTTTGTTTTGCTCTACAATGGTTGGCAACATGGTTTCAAAAACATAATACTCCTTACAACTGACCATGACCAATGAACGATAACAAGCACCATGTTGTCTTCTCATATAAGATAGGGCAATAAAATGGGCATTAGGTGGGCCTATTACTGGAATTATTGGAATCACACCCAAAATAATTAGACTGGAGGCCTATGGGACTGATTCACACAACTTTAAACTCTTCTCCATTTATTTAACATGTTTTGTTATTACCTGCCCTGTAATCCGGGAAGATGAGCGGGAAGTATCTCTTGAAAGCCGAGTCCAGAAGAGAACAACCGGACTGCGCGGATGATCCACTAGAGTACTGAAAAATAAACTCCCGTGGATTTAGTGTGTATCGATCCATGGAAGTGCTGATCATCTGAGGCATCGGCCACACTGCATCCACGCTGGATACAGAGAAGAACATGATCAAAGCCATGAACCAGAACCGCCTGGACTTCCTTTCCTCTTCCATTGTATCAAGTGAGCCTAGAATATCAACGTGGTGTTGTGGTACCGTGTGATGTAGTGTCCTGTAGGTAGAAAGAGGAAGAGAGAGCTGTCCAAAAGAAGTGTCATATGATACAAACACGTCATCAGGGGTGAATCCCGACATTGGGTTGAAGTCCAACCGCAAAGTGAACAACCCTCCGCACTAAACCTTCAGCCCTGGAATTACGTTTTACATCCGAGTTACACCTTAATGATGATCTGAGGCAACGTCCTTGGTGGAAATGTTGAACTTGAACTTAAAAACAACCAATCTAAAACTATTAATGTACCTAGCAAGCTAACGTAGCTAGCTAGCATTCCTGTCATGTACCCATAGATGGCTAGCTAGTTGTATAGTTTGCTCATGTATTCCATTTCAGAAAATATCTTTAGCTATGAAGCTAGCTACGTCTTATAGGCACCTCACTAGGAGACTAAGACTGTTTGAGTGTCATTCCCATTTGCCAACGCTAAAAATCTATGTTGTCTATATATAATTTTGTCTCACACATTCCGAAAATGCAGCCCTGTTGATTAAAATCTAATTAGTGTTTCATTTTGGGGGAGGTAAATACAGGCGAATATATTGATAAAAGTCACCTTTTCCTAGAGTGGTTATCAAAGCGTGACGCCAGGGTAAACCTACAGGAAACACAGCCCTTATTTTTAAGTGTTTCTAAGATCCATTATGGGGAAAATGAACGGTGGAAAACTATTGGAACCATTTCCTGTTGTTTATGTATTTTTATATTTTTTATTATTATTATTATTATTATTATTATTATTATTATTATTATTATTATTATTATTATTATTATTATTATTAACTCGTACTGTGGTGCTCTATGGCAGAACATGAATGATAGTGGGCAGAGCCAAGCACCAGCTAGTGAGATCCTATTGGCGCGTTATAGCATTTATTTTCATATTTCCGTTATGGAACGCCTACTCTGTGAAGTGCGCATGTGCAATAACCCAATTCGCCCTTGCACTCCTTCTAAACAATGCAATTTTTTTCAAAAACATTTTGCAAAGGGTAAAGTCTACAAAACACAGTCCACTCTGTTCGTTACATATTATAGTTTTGGAAACAGAAAACTGTATTGAGATCAAATGTTTATTGATGAGAAAATGTGCAGAATCTCGGCCAAAATCCATCTTCTCCCACTGCCGGTCACTGGGCTTCCTCTCATCATTTTGATAGTGAGTGGAAACGCCAACCGGATGCTTCACATTTATACATCCGGTGAAATATCTGGTTCATTGTTCTATCTGTGGATCCAGCTTTTATAAAATGAACGTTGATTTCTTTTGTTGAAAGTTGAAAATGAACGGTGATCTTTTTGTTGAAAGTTCATTTTTTTGTTGAATATTAGCTAACCCTAACCCTTTTCCAAACCTTAACCTAATTCTCCTAACCTGCTACGTTAATTCTCCTAACTTGCAGCGTAAGTTATCCTAACCTGCTATGAAAAGTTAAATATGATATTTAATTTTACAAAAGCTGGATTCCTTCTAGCCATGACCTCCGCAACTCTTCTTCTTCTGTGATTTTGAAATGGCGGTTGGAAACCAAATGGTGCATTGCCGCAACCAACTGGACAGTTGTGTAAATCCATTACACTTTCTAAAACATAAGGGGAAAACACCGTTTCTAAACCCAGAGCATCTTGAGACTTCCGGGAACGCCTGTGAAGCAGACCAAACAGATCAGGCCTTGGTTAAGGGTTTGAGAAGTCAACGGAAGAAAAGAAAAATAGCATGGCTATTATACAGGAAGTACCAGGTAATAACATGGCTATTATACAGGAAGTACCAGGTAATAACATGGCTATTATACAGGAAGTACCAGGTAATAACATGGCTATTATACAGGAAGTACCAGGTAATAACATGGCTATATACAGGGAGTACCAGGTAATAACATGGCTATATACAGGAAGTACCAGGTAATAACATGGCTATTATACAGGAAGTACCAGGTAATAACATGGCTATATACCGGAAGTACCAGGTCATAACATGGCTATATACAGGAAGTACCAGGTAATAACATGGCTATATACAGGAAGTACCAGGTAATAACATGGCTATATACATTACATTTACATTTTAGTCATTTAGCAGACGCTCTTATCCAGAGCGACTCACAGGAGCAATTAGGGTTAAGTGCCTTGCTCAAGGGCACATTTACGTCATTTAGCAGACGCTCTTATCCAGAGCGACTACAAATTGGTGCATTCACCCTATAGCCAGTGGGATAACCACTTTACAATTATACTTTCTTTTTTTTTTTTTTTTTTTGGGGGGGGGGGGGGGTAGAAGGATTACTTTATCCTATCCCAGGTGTTCCTTAAAGAGGTGGGGTTTCAAATGTCTCCGAAAGGTGGTGAGTGACTCCGCTGTCCTGGCGTCGTGAGGGAGCTTGTTCCACCATTGGGGTGCCAGAGCAGCGAACAGCTTTGACTGGGCTGAGCGGGAACTATGCTTCCGCAGAGGAAGGGGAGCCAGCAGGCCAGAGGTGGATGAACGCAATGCCCTCGCCTGGGTGTAGGGACTGATCAGAGCCTGAAGGTACGGAGGTGCCGTTCCCCTCACTGCTCCATAGGCAAGCACCATGGTCTTGTAACGGATGCGAGCTTCAACTGGAAGCCAGTGGAGTGTGCGGAGGAGGGGGGTGACGTGAGAGAACTTGGGAAGGTTGAACACCAGACGGGCTGCGGCATTCTGGATGAGTTGTAGGGGTTTAATGGCACAGGCAGGGAGCCCAGCCAACAGCGAGTTGCAGTAATCCAGACGGGAGATGACAAGTGCCTGGATTAGGACCTGTGCCGCTTCCTGTGTAAGGCAGGGTCGTACTCTCCGAATGTTGTAGAGCATGAACCTGCAGGATCGGGTCACCGCCTTGATGTTGGCGGAGAACGACAGGGTGTTGTCCAGGGCACGCCAAGGCTCTTCGCACTCTGGGAGGAGGACACAACGGAGTTGTCAACCGTGATGGCGAGATCATGGAACGGGCAGTCCTTCCCCGGGAGGAAGAGCAGCTCCGTCTTGCCAGGGTTCAGCTTGAGGTGGTGATCCGTCATCCATACTGATATGTCGGCCAGACATGCAGAGATGCGATTCGCCACCTGGTTATCAGAAGGGGGAAAGGAGAAGATTAGTTGTGTATCGTCAGCGTAGCAATGATAGGAGAGGCCATGTGAGGATATGACAGAGCCAAGTGACTTGGTGTATAGCGAGAATAGGAGAGGGCCTAGAACTGAGCCCTGGGGGACACCAGTGGTGAGAGCACGTGGTGCGGAGACAGCTTCTCGCCACGCCACTTGGTAGGAGCGACCGGTCAGGTAGGACGCAATCCAGGAGTGAGCCGCGCCGGAGATGCCCAGCTCGGAGAGGGTGGAGAGGAGGATCTGATGGTTCACAGTATCAAAGGCAGCAGACAGGTCTAGAAGGACAAGAGCAGAGGAGAGAGAGTTAGCTTTAGCAGTGCGGAGAGCCTCCGTGACACAGAGAAGAGCAGTCTCAGTTGAATGACCAGTCCTGAAACCTGACTGGTTTGGATCAAGAAGGTCATTCTGAGAGAGATAGCAAGAGAGTTGGCTAAAGACGGCACGCTCAATAGTTTTGGAAAGAAAAGAAAGAAGGGATACTGGTCTGTAGTTGTTGACATCAGAGGGATCGAGTGTTGGTTTTTACAGGGAGTACCAGGTAATAACATGGCTATATACAAGGAGTACCAGGTAATAACATGGCTGAATACAGGGAGTACCAGTACCGAGTCGATGTGCAGGGGTACGAGATAATAACATGGCTATATACAGGGAGTACCAGTAGAGAGTCGATGTGCAGTGGTACCAGGGAATAACATGGCTACATACAAGAAGTACCAGGTAATAACATGGCTATATACAGGAAGTACCAGTACCAGGTAATAACATGGCTATATACAGGAAGTACCATGTAATAACATGACTATATACAGGAAGTACCAGGTAATAACATGGCTATATACAGTGAGTACCAGGTAATACCATGGCTATATACAGGGAGTACCAGGTAATACCATGACTATATACAAGAAGTACCAAGTAATGACATGGCTATATACAAGAAGTACCAGGTAATAACATGGCTATATACAAGAAGTACCAGGTAATACCATGGCTATATAAAGGAAGTACCAGTACCAGGTAATAACATGGCTATATACAGGAAGTACCATGTAATAACATGACTATATACAGGAAGTACCAGGTAATAACATGGCTATATACAGGGAGTATCAGTACCAGGTAATAACATGGCTATATACAGGGAGTACCAGGTAATAACATGGCTATATACAGGAAGTACCAGGTAATAACATGGCTATATACAAGGAGTACCAGTACTGAGTCGATTTGCATGGGTACCAGGTAATTTCATGGCTATATACAGGGAGTACCAGGTAATAACATGACTATATACAGGAAGTACGAGGTAATAACATGGCTATATAAAGGGAGTACCAGTACCGAGTCGATGTGCAGGGGTACCAGGTAATAACATGGCTACATACAGGAAGTACTAGGTAATAACATGGCTATACACAAGGAGTACCATGTAGAAATATGGCTGTATAGATGAAGTACCAGGTAATAACATGGCTATATACACGACGTACCAGGTATTAACATGGCTATATACCGGAAGAACCAGTACTGAGTCAATGTGCAGGGGTACGAGGTAATAACATGGCTATATACAGGGAGTACCAGTACTGAGTCGATGTGCAGGGGTACCAGGTAATATCATGGCTATATACAGGCAGTACCAGGTAATAACATGGCTATATACAGGAAGTACCAGGTAATAACATGGCTATATACAGGAAGTACCAGGTAATAACATGGCTATATACAGGGAGTACCAGGTAATAACATGGCTATATACAGGAAGTACCAGGTAATAACATGGCTATATACAGGAAGTACCAGGTAATAACATGGCTATATACAGGAAGTACCAGGTAATAACATGGCTATATACAGGAAGTACCAGGTAATAACATGGCTATATACAGGAAGTACCAGGTAATAACATGGCTATATACAGGGAGTACCAGGTAATAACATGGCTATATACAGGAAGTACCAGGTAATAACATGGCTATATACAGGAAGTACCAGTTAGTAGCATGGCTATATACAGGAAGTACCAGGTAATAACATGGCTATATACAGGAAGTACCAGGTAATAACATGGCTATATACAGGAAGTACCAGGTAATAACATGGCTATATACAGGAAGTACCAGGTAATAACATGGCTATATACAAGAAGTACCAGGTAATAACATGGCTATATACAGGAAGTACCAGGTAATAACATGGCTATATACAGGGAGTACCAGGTAATAACATGGCTATATACAGGGAGTACCAGGTAATAACATGGCTATATACAGGAAGTACCAGGTAATAACATGGCTATATACAGGGAGTACCAGGTAATAACATGGCTATATACAGGGAGTACCAGGTAATAACATGGCTATATACAGGGAGTACCAGGTAATTACATGGCTATATACAGGGAGTACCAGGTAATAACATGGCTATATACAGGGAGTACCAGGTAATAACATGGCTATATACAGTGAGTACCAGGTAATAACATGGATATATACAGGAAGTATCAGGTAATAACATGGCTATATACAGGAAGTACCATGTAATAACATGACTATATACAGGGAGTACCAGGTAATAACATGGCTATATACAGGGAGTATCAGTACCAGGTAATAACATGGCTATATACAGGGAGTACAAGGTAATAACATAGCTATATACAGGGAGTACAAGGTAATAACATGGCTATTTACAGGGAGTATCAGTAACGAGTCGATGTGCAGGGGTAGCAGGTAATAACATGGCGACATACAGGAAGTACTAGGTAATAACATGGCTATATACCGGAAGAACCAGTACTGAGTCAATGTGCAGGGGTACGAGGCAATAACATGGCTATATACAGGGAGTACCAGTACTGAATCGATGTGCAGGGGTACCAGGTAATATCATGGCTATATACAGGAAGTACCAGGTAATAACATGGATAAATACAGGGAGTACCATTTAATAACATGGCTATATACAGGAAATACCAGGTAATAACATGGCTATATACAAGAAGTACCAGGTAATAACATGGCTATATACAGGGAGTACCAGGTAATAACATGGCTATATACAGGGAGTACCAGGTAATAACATGGCTATATACAGGGAGTATCAGGTAATAACATGGCTATATACAGGGAGTACCAGGTAATAATATGGCTATATACAGGAAGTACCAGGTAATAACATGGCTATATACAGGGAGTACCAGGTAATAACATGGCTATATACAGGAAGTACCAGGTAATTACATGGCTATATACAGGAAGTACCAGGTAATAACATGGCTATATACAGGGAGTACCAGGTAATAACATGGCTATATACAGGGAGTACCAGGTAATAACATGGCTATATACAGGGAGTACCAGGTAATAACATGGCTATATACAGGGAGTACCAGGTAATAACATGGCTATATACAGGGAGTACCAGGTAATAACATGGCTATATACAGGGAGTACCAGGTAATAACATGGCTATATACAGGGACTACCAGGTATTAATATGGCTATATACCGGAAGTACCAGGTAATAACATGGCTATATACAGGAAGTACCAGGTAATAACATGCCTATATACCGGAAGTACCAGGTAATAACATGGCTATATACAGGAAGTACCAGGTAATAACATGGATATATACAGGAAGTACCAGGTAATAACATGGCTATATACACAGAGTACCAGTTAATAACATGGCTATATACAGGGGGTACCAGGTAATAACATGGCTATATACAGGAAGTACCAGGTAATAACATGGCTATATACAGGGAGTACCAGGTAATAACATGGCTACATACAGGAAGTACCAGGTAATAACATGGCTATATACAGGAAGTACCAGGTAATAACATGGCTATACACAAGGAGTACCATGTAGAAATATGGCTGTATAGATGAAGTACCAGGTATTAACATGGCTATACACGTGTACAAGCTCTACTGAGAAACGAAAGAGGCCGAAAGAAAATTTCGATTCAGACACAATCTCAACATTTTATTCATATTTTAGTACATTTGTGCCGACCTTGACTTCAACTTCTGCTGTGGAGAAGAAGTGTTAAAAACGTAAAATCTCCTAAAATACTGTTGCTAGACAAACTTTTAGGGTTGCAATCAATAGTCTAATGCATTGCAAGTGCTGTACAGCAAGTCTAATCAGCTGTACTACATTCTAGGCATTTTTATGATGTTTAATAGTTTCTTCCCCAACATGATATTACCCACCATAGCAGATAAATGAACCGATACCGGGCAAATGACAAATGTGGCAAACTCATTTCATTCACAGCCATTTAGAGGACATCAGTGTGTAACTTTAGACACCAAACACAACGCAATTGAATATTGTGGTTTCCTCGTGTACTCTGTTGCAGTGGTTTAGATGATACCAGGTCGATCTCCCCTCTATCCGTACAGCCGTTGGTGTAGCCTGGGTGATAATGTCCCTTTAGCTGTGAACCTTCTTCCGTCACTAGGGTCTCGGATCCTTCTACATTTATCAAAAAGCCCCATGCGACCAGTACTTCCCCCCTTTGGACACATGACTCACATCGGTATTCATGCGTTCAAAAAACAAAACATTGCTTGTTAAACCAAAATAATAAATGAAATTAAAATGACAACCTTTGATAATACCTTAACTTAATTGTATCCCATAAGGTACTTCAAGGAATATTAAAATTGACTAGCGACAGGTATCCCTCATTCAGGACTAGCTCTCTCACTCTGTCCTTGTCATGGTCCGAATCATATATAGGACTATTGCCAAATTATATAAACTTCTTCATAATTATCAGTATTATAAATGACCCTCAACTCGGTATAATAAATTACCTTAAATTCCTCATCCTATGTCTCTCGGTTTTCCAGTGTGGGTGATCAAATCACACTAGAAAGTCAGGACAGAGTTCAGAGGTCATTCAAACCCTTCAAATAAGTGTTTCATTCTATAGTAGACTAATCATTAACAACAGTCAAAACTTTTCATACATTTTTGTATCCCAAGTGTACAGTAAGTCCTCATTACATTTCTTCTCAAAATAAATCACGTGTTTACCCAAAACTCACTCAGAAAATTCCATGTGTGTACCGCTTTAAGACTTATCATCTCTAACACATTAAAACCCCCTAAAATTAAAATAAAAACCCTATAAACATCATACTAGGTGGGTTGTTTGTGGTTATTTGAAAAATCATATAGTAAAGCAACCAACAAAAATTGCCTTTTTTAATTTGGTAGCTCTCTCTTATGACCTAATCCGGATATCTTCATACTTATCAAACTGCCGAATGTAACTAACATCTCTTCCCAAGAACACATACATGGGAACATCTGTAAAAGATAATGAAAGCCCCTTTCTCCTGGAAAATAAAGTTTACAAATTGTTAACATTTACTTGTAATCATCAACAAGCATGGCAACGATAATTCCACTGTCTTCCCTTAACTCATTAATCGTTTGTTTGAAATTAATTTGTTGTGACTACTCCAGAAAAAGATGACATAAAATCTCTCAAAAGATGAAAACCACTCAAGGTTCTCTGAGTTTACAATGAGTATTTTTTATTGATTACCCTTTAGACTTCATTCTCTGTAATACTCACAATGATTATTGTCAAGTCCTCCTCTTGTTCACCATCCAAAGGACACAGGGACAACTCAAATTTCTGACTCAATCTTTTTTATTTTTAGTTTGCTTCAGAGCATATGAGCGGAGTGGAGCGGTAAGAATCTCAGCTCCTCGCTCACGGAGCTGTTCACCCCTCCGCTCCCCCCGCTCAAAGCCACATCAGGCCAGTCCGCTCATTATCGCTCAGCGCTCACGGAGCTGTTCACCCCCCCCTCCCCCCGCTCAAAGCCACATGTGGCCAGTCCGCTCATTATCGCTCAGCGCTCACGGAGCTGTTCACCCCTCCGCTCCCCCCGCTCAAAGCCACATCAGGCCAGTCCGCTCATTATCGCTCAGCGCTCAACGCAGTTTGCATCGCGCTCCACTCAAATCCCCCCCGCTCACTCCAAAAAAGGAACAAAATCTGCATGTATTTCACTTTTAGCTTAAACCACAGCCTTACTTTATCTCTCCGAATTTGTTGCATACAGACTCATCTCGGATTATCCATTCTGTCTTGAAACGGGGATCTAACACTGACGCTAAAATGAGATGTTAATCAGTATAGTATATTCCATAGCGAATTGTTTGCCAATGTTTCTGCAAAAGCAGCGATGCCCATTGGAAGTGCAGCGTGAGTGTAATCGGTGAGCAGGGATTTGATTTCTGTGACAGCAGGGAGGATCATCCCCAGGTTCCCCAGCTCCTTCTGCATTTTGTCTGTGAGATCTGCTAGTGGTGTCAGCACACTGACAAGGTGCGTCAGCTGCGGTACTTGATTCAGGGTGATGTTAGCAACATTAGACTTGAGTTTGTTTTGCCATAACGGGTCTTTTTGGAACAACCGGATGAACGACTGAATCATCCGCAGCTGGCTGCTCCATCGAATGGCGCAGGCATTTGTGGGGCGGACACCTAATTGGTCGGTTTCCTCTGTGCTCTTGCGTACACTTTTCACCAGGTGCCCGACTTTCACTAACAGCCTATTAATGTTGTCGTGCTTGTTAACGGCGTTTTTGATCGCCAGCTGAAGCATGTGAATGAGGCATCTCAGATGTAAATTTGACAAAGTAAAGTACTAATTTATCATAGTTTCTTGGGGGGGTGTAGCCCGGTTGAGCTGCGCTGGCGAAGTGTTGCATCCCTTCGCGTTCTCCTTTACTCAGCGGTTCATAGTCCATGAAAATCATTTTAAAAAATGCTACATCCAGCTCTCTTTTTCTCTCCCTTGTTATGGTTGGGCCTTTGCGTGCAGTGAATAAACTTTTGAATTCCTCAACCCTTTTCTCTTGTTGCTGCTGCTGCTCCTCTCGCTCTATAAAATACAAATTCATGGACGACACAAATTAAATTAAACAGATGGATTCTGGGTCAAGCTTGAGCATGCTTCAGACTCATGGTGTGAGCGAGCGAAATTGGAGCGGGACATAGGGCGACGCTCCGTCCTTTTAAAAATGCCGCTCTGCGCTCTGTTCAAAATCCGTCCGCTCACGCTCCACGCTCGCTCCCGCTCCACTCCGCTCATATGCTCTGGTTTGCTTTCAGTTGATTGGTCTGTCCAGTAAATTAGCCAGTAAATTAGGTTGTAAACCTTTAAAGACAGAACAAAAAGTTACAATTGTAATTAAACATTTTAATTAACTTAAATTAGTTTAAACATTTAAATAAACATTCTAAATAACTTAAATGAATTAACCATTTAAGCCTTTTACCATTGGCGTCTTTGGACTGAACCTGTGAGTGAACTTGGAGTCTTCTCTCTGAAGTTTGTTCTTCTGAATGACTGAGCCCCTCCATGCCTTCACAGGTGCTCCAAATCAGTGAAAATGACTGATCAGGTGACAAGCAGCCGGTTTGCTGCTGCTGGTGCACTCTGGGAAGTGTAGTTCTTTGACTCACTCCTGAGATTCAGCTCAACAATTATTCAACCCCAAAATCGGCTCCATTTGATCCCATATCAAATTATCCGCTGACTAAATCATGGCATTAGTAAATTCTAAACTCTCTTTCACCCGCTGACTAAAAAGATTTGGCATGGGTCCTCAGATCCTCAAAAAATTCTACCATTGCACCATCGAGAGCATCCTGACTGGTTGCATCACCGCCTGGTATGGCAACTGATTGGCCTCCGACCGCAAGGCACTACAGAGGGTAGTGTGTACGGCCCAGTACATCACTGGGGCCAAGCTTCCTGCCATCCAGGACCAATATACCAGGCGGTGTCAGAGGAAGGCCCTCAAAATTGTCAAAGACTCCAGCCACCCTAGTCATAGACTGTTCTCTCTGCTACCGCACGGCAAGCGGTACCGGAGTGCCAAGTCTAGGTCCAAAAGACTTCTCAACAGCTTCTACCCCCAAGCCATAAGACTCCTGAACAGCTAATCATGGCTACCCGGACTATTTGCACTGCCCCCCCACCCCATCCTTTTTACGCTGCTGCTACTCTGTTAAGTATTTATGCATAGTCACTTTAACTCTACCCACATGTACATATTACCTCAACTACCTCAACTAGCCGGTGCCCCCGCACATTGACTCTCCACCGGTACCGCCCTGTATATATAGCCTCCCTACTGTCACTTTATTTTACTTCTGCTCTTTTTTTCTCAACACTTTTTTTGTTGTTGTTTTATTCTTACTTTTTTTGTTTAAAATAAATGCACTGTTGGTTAAGGGCTGTAAGTAAGCATTTCACTGTAATGTCTGCACCTGTTGTATTCGGCGCATAATGCTTGTTTCTGTCTTCCACAGATGAAGGCCATCATAGCTCTGGTGGTGGTCGTTCTGCTGCTTATCATCATCATTCCAGTGATATTGCGATATCGCTAGTGTCTCACCAGGAGGAGGAAGAATATCTCCTTCTCCTCCTCTTCCTCCCATTCTCCTGCACACAGTCCTCCTCACCAGCTAGGGGGCACCACCCAACCTCCCAGACCCCTGCTGTGCCAGCCTGTGTGGCTCTGGGTAGAAGTTGACCTTAACTACAGATCTAGGATCAGCTCACTCTCTCCCAATGCTAACCTTTACTGTTAGGATGGAAAACACAAAACTGACCTAAGATCAGTGTCTACTAGGGACCACTTCATCCTACTCTGTGAGTCCGGGCCAAGGGTGACACAGGTTGCATTACGTTGGCATTACGTAGGGGTTGGGTTTGCATCCCAAATGGCACCTTATTTAGGGAATAGGGTTTCATTTGAGATGCTGCCTGTGTCTCAGCCCCCTTATCAAACTTAAGGAGAACTCCATTCAGTACATAATACATATCAGCTAGTCCAGTGGTCACCAACCTTTTCTGAGTCAAGATCACTTTTGCAGTCAAAAAGCAAGCTGAGATCTACCACTCAGATTCTTTTAAACTTTACTTTAAAAATGTAACATTAACCTAACAGTTCTGTAGGAATGAGGTTTGTGCAGTAGGCCTAATACATTATCACAGCATATTGGCTATATGCCTGGCCTGCCAATATTGTTCTCCTCAGACCTTATTATATTTCAAAACTCAAGCTTTGATAACAAATAGATCAGTTGGTGTAGCACCTGCGAGGCACAGCTGAGCATAAATGCTAATAATTAGCTTTTTTATTTTACTGGAGGTGTGGTACCTGCATCAGATGGGTATGGTGCTTTCAGGTCAGAAAGTCGGAGCTCTAGGAAGATGCCAGAGTTACCGAGTTGGATGACCGTTCAAAACTATTTTCCCCAGTCGGATCTAGTTTTTTTCTGAGTTCCCAGTTGTCTTGAACGCTCAGAAGTCGGAGATTTCAGTTCTTTTGAACACAGTATTAGTCTCAATGGAGGGAGGGAGAGAGCAGCAGAGGGTCCGCCTCTCACGGTCACTGCTCTCTCCTTTCCTCAGGTGAGATTGACCAGAAAGAGGGGACACAATCTTTCAACTGATGGCGAAACTCAAGTCGTACCGCATCTGCCTCAGGCATAAATTCAGGTTGTTCCTATGACCAAAGAAAGTGAAATACTCCTCGACATTAAAATAGATACAACGAGCTGCTAATAATAATAAAAATGCAGGGCTATCGATATACTTGGCTACTCATTCATTGCAGCGTGAGTGGAAGTAGAGGGAATTGCGCGCTTTACGTTTTGTAATAGTGCTTAATAAAACTTAGACACTCATAAAAACAGCAGCTCTTTGCTGTATTCTTTGACAGTCTCTCTCTGGTCATGGTTTTAAAAGTTATGAAATCTCACGTAGGCTAGTCTGTGGCCGGGGTCGTGGAAGCTGTAGGTAGACACAGTGATTTGAGCTATCTGATTGGCCAGCACAGTAGGCACACTCAATTAAGCCACAGATCTCCCGGTCTGGCAGGTAGGCGGAGTTAGTCTTTTCAGACATATGAAATGGTTCAAACTGGGAATACTTTGCCTACCCGGTGAACAGGACTTCTGAATCAAGTGCATCTACCACCAACAGCGCAACAGGCCTTTATCGTTGGTGATCGACTAGGAATGCCTTGAAGATCGACCAGTTGGTGACCACTACCAGTATGGTTACATTTCATATTATATACTGTAGTCAGTATTATTATAGTAAGACTTATTATTATTATTATATTCAGACTTTCAGTCAATCTGTCTGCAGCAGTCTATCAACAGCTTTGAAACATGTTATACAGGACTTGTAGCACACCAAAATATTTGAAGATAAATAATGTAACCTCTTCTACCACCACCTCGTCCCATCTCACATGTTTAAAATGCTTTCAAGCCAGAACTGAAAATGAGGCAATGGCTTTATCTCAATACTCTACAGTGGCCTCCTTTACTTGTCTCCTTTCCTTCTTTCCTTTTCTTCACCCGGCTTGATTCGACACTAGTAGGATAGGTTCTAGCCAGTGAGAGGAAGCCACTGTTGAGTATTGAGACTAGGCTTGGGCGGTATCCAGATTATCATACCTTCATGTGGTCCTCTGTAGCTCAATTGGTAGAGCATGGCACTTGTAACGCCAGGGTAGTGGGTTCGATCCCCGGGACCACCCATACGTAAAAATTTATGCGCACATGACTGTAAGTCCCTTTGGATAAAAGCGTCTGCTAAATGGCTTATTATTATTATTATTATTATTATTATTATTATTATTATTATTATACCGACCTTGTGCCATACCGGGATATTCGGTAATACCGGCACTGAACACAAGGAGCGCTATTTTCAAACCCCACTCTGCCTCTAATCCGAAGGTTAGCAATGCTAACAAGTACATGTAAAAACCCATAGAGAATGCTAACTAAATGCAAAAGTTATACAAGTAACAAAAAAATGCTACTCTCAGTTTGCTGCACGCACAAAACAAATATTAGACAGCAAGGCTCTTGTTCCGGGAAGGGATTTTCTGCTGTTACCAAGCAAAGCTTTATTTTGGAAGAAGTTAACCACTTAGCTAGATATCTAACTAGCTACTAAATTAGCAAACCAAAGCATTTGCCACATTTTAGACAGTAAACTTAATAGTTATAAGATATCTCGCTGGCAAACATTTAGTTGTAAATTCCATACTGTAACTAGATCACCTGACTTGTGCTGAACAACAGTGAGTGACTCACAAGGCTCTGGTCTTTCGTCGTTGTGTGCTTGTGAACAAACACCATGTGACTGGAGACTACCGGTAAGCTTCATAATGAAACATTATGTGACAGGTGAAATGAAGAATGCGATCTTCTTTATCTCCTAACGTATAAGTTGACTTGAGGGATTTACTTAAAAAGTAGCAACAAATATTCACATTTATTTAAAAAACTTCAAAGAAATAATATTAACGGTATTGAAAAACCATCCCGTGGCTATTTCCAAATAACCCATTATACGGTATATACGGTATACCGCCCAAGCCTAATTGGGACACTGTGTGTCCTACTGACCTAGGTGCAGCAGGGGTTGGGTTAAATGCGGAAGACACATTTTGGTTGAATGCATTGAGTTGTGCAACTGAATAGGTATCCCCTTTCCCTGTGGTACTGCTTGGCCAATTGATCCAATTTCCTGTTGGTAACGCTAGGCTAGCTATCTCTCTCCAGGTGGTTGAATTCTATTGTGTATGATGTTATTATTTTCTGTGATATTATTGAGTTCTGCTGGAAGGTCAACATGAAGCTTATGAATGTCTGCTGCTATTCCCATTAACCCTGAGGAGCTAAGGGACAGACACTGTTCATACAATTTGTAAGTCGCTCTGGATAAGAGCGTCTGCTAAATGACTTAAATGTAAAATGTAAATGTATGTGACCAATAAAATTAGATTTGATTTGACTAAATCATGGCATTAGTAAATTCTATCCACAAACCAACAATAAATTTTAGTCATTTAGCAGACGCTCTTATCCAGAGCGACTTACAGTTAGTGCATACATTTTTATATATATATTTTTTTCATACTGGCCCCCCATGGGAATCGAACCCACAACCCTGGCGTTGCAAACGCCATGCTCTACCAACTGAGATACATCCCTGCCGGCCATTCCCTCCCCTACCCTGGACGAATTGTGCGCCGCCCCATGGGTCTCCCGGTCGCGGCCGGCTACGACAGAGTGTTGCTGTCTGACTCCCCGTATTGCTTAATCCTCTGCTTGTCTGCCCCAGTGATTACCGTTCTCTGATCCTGTGCCTGTGACCTCGACTACGACTAAGCCCGCTCCTTTGGTACCCCTGCCTGTCTATGCCTGGCCCGGTTTTGACCACAGCCCGCCCGACCACGATTAAGCCTTTCCCTTGTCTGTACTTTAATAAAGCATCGTTATTCTGCGATTGGATCTTACCACTCTGTCCGAGTATTCATTACAGAATACCTCGCCCTTACCATGGATCCAGCGGAATTACAGAGGCGATGGGAGATACAGGAGAAAGGCATGGATGAACTCCTACAGCTACTCAACGCTGGTGCGGCTGAAGGCACCACCCCGAGTACGGTCAGTCCTCGTCATGCACCTCCGATTTCTATACCGACAAGGTACGACGGGGAACCTGGCAAATGTCAGGGGTTTCTACTCCAGATGTCCCTGTATATGTCGTATAATCATTCCATGTTTTCCGATGACCGTAGCAGGGTGGATTTCATGATTTCTCTGCTAACGGGAAGAGCACTGGATTGGGCTACTGCGCTTTGGGCAGCTGAGGTCCCCGAGCTGAATGAGGAAGTTCAGTTCAAGAGACTGTTTCAAGAGGTGTTCGACCACCCAGTATCTGGGCGTAGTGTGGGAGATCAGCTATGCGAACTTCAGCAGGGCCGTCGCACAGTAGCCGACTACGCTTTAGAGTTCCGTACTATAGCAGCCGGTAGCGGATGGAGCGAGACTGCTTTGCTCACAGTTTTCCGTAGAGGGCTGCGCAAAGACGTACAGACTGAGTTGGCTTGTCGAGGAGATATCACTACGCTACATGAGTTTATCAAAATTGCCATCTCTATTGATAATCTTATAGTGCAACACAAGGCATCCACAGTTCGGGAGCCCTCGATCACTGGTCCTATGCAAGCGACAGAGCGGAGGAGAGAATCTGAGGAGGAACCTATGCAACTGGGACGGTCACCTCTACAAGGGTCGGTGAGACAACAACGTCGGCAAGACGGACTATGCCTGTATTGTGGTCAGTCGGGTCATTTCGTGCGTCAATGTCCGGTACGACCTAACCGTACCTCAGGATATCGCCTCGGAACTGCCAAACCGGTGAGTGAGACTCCCGTGTTGAACATTACAGCTAAACAAATGTATGTACCTGTTACCTTATCTGTCGGAGAGAAAGTGCGCAGGTTGGAAGGACTTATTGATTCCGGAGCGGCAGCCAGCTTTCTGGATATGGGTCTTGCTGAGGAGTTGGGAGTTCAACTTATTCCTATTCAACCTCCCCTGCGAGTCAACGCGCTAGACGGTGAGCCCATGGGCACTGGGTTCATTACGCACCGTACCGGGGAGATCAAGTTACAAGTGGGCGCCATACACCAGGAGAACATCTTTTTTTTCGTCATCTCCGCTCCACGGGAGCCACTAGTTCTCGGCCACCCCTGGCTCGTCCTCCATGATCCGGTCATCTCCTGGAAATCTGGCGATATCACAGCTTGGAGTGAGGTATGTAGGGCAGAGTGCCTCAATTTACCGTGCAAAACGTCTACTGTGGAGGATGCGCAGGGTGCGGTGTCTACTGTGGTCCCTACAGAATACCAGGATTACGCGCAGGTGTTCTCCAAGGAGAGGGCTACCGTGTTACCACCTCATCGGGCCTGGGACTGCGGTATTGATCTACTATCCGGAGCTACACCTCCTCGTGGAAGAATCTACCCGTTGTCACAGCCTGAACGAGAAGCGATGAGTCAGTATGTTGATGAGGCGCTACAGCAAGGGGCCATTCGCCCATCGACGTCTCCCGCCGCATCCAGTTTTTTCTTTGTGAAGAAAAAGGATGGCGGACTGCGTCCTTGTATCGACTATCGAGGGTTGAACGATATAACCATAAAAAATCGTTATCCCCTTCCTTTGATTCCAGCCGCCCTTGAACAGGTGGGACAGGCCTCCATGTACAGTAAACTGGACCTCAGGAGTGCGTACAATCTGGTGCGTATTAGAGAGGGGGATGAATGGAAGACCGCCTTCATCACACATCGAGGACACTACGAATATTGTGTCATGCCCTATGGACTTACCAACGCGCCCTCAGTATTTCAGGCGTTCATGAATGACATTTTCAGAGACATGATTGATCGATTTGTCATTGTATACATTGATGACATCCTCATATATTCTAACTCGCTGAGTGAACATGTGTCCCATGTACGACAGGTTCTGGATCGGCTCCTACAACATTCTCTGTTTGTGAAGGCAGAAAAAAGCGAATTCCACGTCACTACGATTTCCTTCCTTGGGGCCATACTCACTCCCGACGGTGTTAAACTGGATGAATCCAAGGTGCAAGCGGTACAAGACTGGCCTCAACCCAAGACGGTGAAGGAGCTCCAGAGGTTCTTAGGGTTTGCCAATTACTATAGACGGTTCGTGCGTAATTTCAGCACAACCGCAGCGCCTCTGTCGGCGATGACCAGCTACAAGGGTCGCGGTCTGAACTGGACGGAGGGGGCAGTGCGTGCGTTTGAGACGCTGAAGCAACGTTTTACCACCGCTCCTATTCTATGTCAGCCGGACCCTACCTTACCGTTTATCGTGGAAGTGGACGCATCGGAGGTTGGAGTTGGAGCCGTGTTATCCCAACGCCAAGGTGAGCCGCCTAAATCACGACCCTGTGCTTTCTTTTCCCGGAAATGGAATGCTGCCGAGCAGAACTATGACGTGGGTAATCGGGAATTACTGGCGGTGAAGTTAGCCCTGGAGGAGTGGAGACATTGGTTGAAGGGAGCAGAGCATCCGTTCCAGGTGCTCACGGACCACCGCAACCTGGAGTATCTTCACAGCGCCAAACGACTGAACTCCCGACAGGCCAGGTGGTCTTTATTCTTCAACCGGTTCCGATTCACTGTGTCTTATATCCCCGGGTCCAAGAATGGTAAGGCGGATGCGCTTTCCCGACGGTTCGAGCGCACGGAAAGACCCGTGGAGCCAGAAACTATTCTCCCCATGAGTTACCGTGCTGGACCGGTGAGGTGGGCTATTGATGACACGATTCAGGAGAGCTTACAAGCGGAACCAGCCCCTCCAGAAACCCCGGAGTCTAAGGTGTTTGTGCCAGCTTCTCTTCGCCCTCAACTGATGGAATGGTGCCACACGTCGCTGGGATCTGGTCATCCTGGAATCACTCGAACTACACGACTCATCAGCCGAAAATACTGGTGGGATTCCCTCGCAGATGACGTCAGAGACTATGTCTTATCCTGTCCAGTATGTGCCCAGTCCAAGGTACCTCGTGCACTACCGGAGGGTAAGCTGATGCCATTGCCAACTCCTCAACGACCATGGTCGCACATCGCTATGGACTTTATTACCGACCTACCTGAATCAGAGGGCCATACTGTAATTCTCGTGGTCATCGATCGTTTCTCCAAGATGTGTCGGTTAGTACCTATGACCCGTTTGCCTAACGCCACTCAGATGGCTGAGACTATGTTTACCCAGGTGTTCCGGCAGTTTGGTGTCCCGGAGGATATTGTTTCCGACTGGGGACCCCAGTTTGTATCCCGGGTATGGAAGGCGTTCTGCGAACGCTTGGGCATTTCGGTTAGCCTAACCTCTGGATATCATCCCCAGGCCAATGGGCAGACAGAACGGCTCAACCAGGAAATTGGGAAATATCTACGGCAACAATGTTCGCGGCAACCGCAAGAGTGGAGTCGATTCCTTCCTTGGGTAGAGTATGCTCAGAACTCACTCATTCACACCTCCCTACGTTTAACGCCCTTCCAGTGTGTTCTAGGGTATCAACCTCCCCTGTTTCCGTGGGATACCGCATCAGGGATGGTACCGGCGGTGGACGAGTGGTTCCGTCGGAGTGCGCAGGTCTGGGAGACGGCCCATCAACATCTCAGCCAAGCCTCACAACAACAAAAGACCTACGCCGACCGACGCCGGAGACCTACTCCCATTTATCAACCCGGGCAACGAGTGTGGCTGTCTACCCGAGACCTGCGGTTCCGACGGAGCTGCAAGAAGCTCCAACCCAGGTACATTGGTCCCTTCAAAGTACAGAGGCGTATTAACCCTGTCACCTACCGTCTGTTCCTCCCTCGACACTACAGGATAAACCCTACGTTCCACGTCTCCCTGCTGAAACCTGTCCATTATAGCCTGATGTATCCACCAATCGCTCAACAACCTACTACACCACCTTTGGAGGATGAACAGGACACCATCTATACAGTCCACGAGATACTGGAGTCAAGACGGAGACGAGGGGGCATCGAATATCTCGTGGACTGGGAGGGATATGGACCTGAGGAACGGTCCTGGGTTCCGGCTAAGGATATACTGGATCCCGCTCTCAAGGTCACTTTCCACGCTGAGCACCCAGATCAGCCAGGACCCCGACCCAGAGGAAGACCACCCGGTAGAGGTAGAAGGCCGTCAGGAGCCGGCCCTGGGGAGGGGGATACTGTAAGGGATCGGGGGTTGGCTGGGTCTAGACAGAGTCTGACACTTCCCCGATCTACAGAGAGGGGGAGTCATCAGACTCGATCTGGTTCACCTGAGTTCTGAGCACACCTGTCAGTAATTAGTATAGGATTTAAGGTGTGCTCAGAAGCTCAGTCGGCGCGAGGTATTGTTCCATTGTGACTTGCTAAGCGTTTTGTTCTGAGTGAGAGAGAGAGAGTTTGTTGTTTTGATTACCCGTGTATCCGACCTGTGCCTTGTTATTTGACTCCCCGTATTGCTTAATCCTCTACTTGTCTACCCCAGTGATTACCGTTCTCGGATCCTGTGCCTGTGACCTCGACTACGACTAAGCCCGCTCCTTTGGTACCCCTGCCTGTCTATGCCTGGCCCGGTTTTGACCACAGCCCGCCCGACCACGATTAAGCCTTTCCCTTGTCTGTACTTTAATAAAGCATCGCTATTCTGCGATTGGATCTTACCACTCTGTCCGAGTATTCATTACACAGAGCCTGGATTCGAACCAGGCTCTCTAGTGGCACAGCTAGCACTGCGATGCAGTGCCTTAGACCACTGCGCCACTCGGGAGACAATACCTACTAACATATTTGCATTCACATTACTATAAAGCATTATTTTAATACCAGTCTACTCAAACAATCCAATTCAATATTTCTCATTTCCCAATTAACCTACTTTCCTTTTAACCCAGAACACCCTCTACAATCTCTATTATCCTCTACCTCTGTCTTTCCATCTAACGGTACTTTAGCAGGTGACAAATTATTGTTAAATTGTATTCAAAACAAACAAAACATCTATTCACAGGGAGGCCACTTTAATTACTATGTTATCCAGGGAGGCCACTTTAATTACTATGTTATCCAGGGAGGCCACTTTAATTACTATGTTATCCTAGGCCGCCATGGGTTGGTAGGACAATCCCTTTCCTATAATCTAATCAATGCAACCAGTGATCCGGGTCAAACAGCATCAATGTAACAGCGTGGCTTCCGTCCCTCTCCTCGCCCCTACCTGGGCTTGAACCAGGGACCCTCTGCACACATCGACAACAGTCACCCTCGAAGCACCGTTACCCGTCGCTCCCCAAAAGCCGAGGAAAACAACTACTTCAAGGTCTCAGAGGGAGTGACGTCACCGATTGAAACGCTACTAGCGCGCACCGCTAACTAGCTAACCGTTTCACACTCACCCACCTTCGACCTTCTCCTTTTCCGCAGCAACCAGTGATCCACTACACCAAACTGAACCCATTATGTCCCTTCCAGCCTGCTGTAATTCAGCGAGCCCCAGTCGCTTTCACCCGCAGACCAACACCTGGAAACTCTCCTATTCTTACTAGCAGACAAAAAATAAAACCCATTCTCAAACAGCGTTCTGCGTTTACCTCTATCGTAGGGTTAAAACACTAACAACTTAGACAACTTGACAACTTTCCCAATCCTAGATTGCTGTTGTAGCTTCGTGTTTTGGTTCAGTGTCTCTGTTACGATATTGGGTCTGTAATATTTCTGTAGTGATCTCAGCTAAAGGTTTCTATGTTCCTCAGTTAATGGTATATTTCAGACTCTGCTTCTTTCCAACAGCTTTTTTATCCCTGCTGTTTTTTAATACTATTTTTATTCTCTTTGTCCCATTGCTTCACTTCCCATTAAGATAAGACATGTGTGTGTGTGTGTGTGTAGTGGCAGTGTGCATGTGTGTGCATGTTGTGTGTGTGTGTTGGCATATGTAGTGTGTGTGTGGGTAGAGTCCAGTGTGTGGCAGAGTCCAGTGTGTGGGTAGAGTCCAGTGTGTGGGTAGAGTCCAGTGTGTGGGTAGGGTCCAGTGTGTGGGTAGAGTCCAGTGTGTGGGTAGAGTCCAGTGTGTGGGTAGAGTCCAGTGTGTGGGTAGAGTCCAGTGTGTGGGTTGAGTCCAGTGTGTAACTAGAGTCCAGTGTGTGGGTAGAGTCCAGTGTGTGGGTAGAGTCCAGTGTGTGGGTTGAGTCCAGTGTGTAACTAGAGTCCAGTGTGTTGGTAGAGTCCAGTGTGTGGGTAGAGTCCAGTGTGTGGGGTAGAGTCCAGTGTGTGGGTAGAGTCCAGTGTGTGGGTAGGGTCCAGTGTGTGGGTAGAGTCCAGTGTGTGGGTAGAGTCCAGTGTGTGGGTAGAGTCCAGTGTGTGGGTAGAGTCCAGTGTGTGGGTAGAGTCCAGTGTGTGGGTAGAGTCCAGTGTGTGGGTTGAGTCCAGTGTGTAACTAGAGTCCAGTGTGTGGGTAGAGTCCAGTGTGTGGGTAGAGTCCAGTGTGTGGGTAGAGTCCACTGTGTGGGTAGAGTCCAGTGTGTGGGTAGAGTCCAGTGTGTGGGTAGAGTCCAGTGTGTGGGTAGAGTCCAGTGTGTGGGTAGAGTCCAGTGTGTGGGTAGAGTCCAGTGAGTGGGTAGAGTCCAGTGTGTGGGTAGAGTCCAGTGTGTGGTAGAGTCCAGTGTGTGGGTAGAGTCCAGTGTGTGGGTAGGGTCCAGTGTGTGGTAGGGTCCAGTGTGTGGTAGAGTCCAGTGTGTGGGTAGAGTCCAGTGTGTGGGTAGAGTCCAGTGTGTGGGTAGAGTCCAGTGTGTGGGTAGAGTCCAGTGAGTGGGTAGAGTCCAGTGTGTGGGTAGAGTCCAGTGTGTGGGTAGAGTCCAGTGTGTGGTAGAGTCCAGTGTGTGGGTAGAGTCCAGTGTGTGGGTAGAGTCCAGTGTGTGGTAGAGTCCAGTGAGTGGGTAGAGTCCAGTGTGTGGGTAGAGTCCAGTGTGTGGGTAGAGTCCAGTGTGTGGGTAGAGTCCAGTGTGTGGGTAGAGTCCAGTGTGTGGGTAGGGTCCAGTGTGTGGGTAGAGTCCAGTGTGTGGGTAGGGTCCAGTGTGTGGGTAGAGTCCAGTGTGTGGGTAGAGTCCAGTGTGTGGGTAGAGTCCAGTGTGTGGGTAGAGTCCAGTGTGTGGGTAGAGTCCAGTGTGTGGTAGAGTCCAGTGTGTGGGTAGAGTCCAGTGTGTGGGTAGAGTCCAGTGTGTGGGTAGACTCCAGTGTGTGGTAGAGTCCAGTGTGTGGGTAGAGTCCAGTGTGTGGGTAGAGTCCAGTGTGTGGGTAGAGTCCAGTGTGTGGGTAGAGTCCAGTGTGTGGTAGAGTCCAGTGTGTGGGTAGAGTCCAGTGTGTGGGTAGAGTCCAGTGTGTGGTAGAGTCCAGTGTGTGGGTAGAGTCCCAGTGTGTGGGTAGAGTCCAGTGTGTGGTAGAGTCCAGTGTGGGGGTAGAGTCCAGTGTGTGGGTAGAGTCCAGTGTGTGGGTAGAGTCCAGTGTGTGGGTAGAGTCCAGTGTGTGGGTAGAGTCCAGTGTGTGGGTAGAGTCCAGTGTGTGGTAGGGTCCAGTGTGTGGGTAGAGTCCAGTGTGTGGGTAGAGTCCAGTGTGTGGGTAGAGTCCAGTGTGTGGGTAGAGTCCAGTGTGTGGGTAGAGTCCAGTGTGTGGTAGAGTCCAGTGTGTGGGTAGAGTCCAGTGTGTGGGTAGAGTCCAGTGTGTGGTAGAGTCCAGTTTGTGGGTAGGGTCCAGTGTGTGGTAGAGTCCAGTGTGTGGGTAGAGTCCAGTGTGTGGGTAGGGTCCAGTGTGTGGGTAGTCCAGTGTGTGGCAGAGTCCAGTCTTATGGCTTGGGGGTAGAAGCTGTTCAGGGTCCTGTTGGTTCTAGACTTGGTGCTCTGGTACCGCTTGCCGTGTTGTAACAGAGAGAACAGTCTGGGCCTTCCTCTGACACCGCCTGGTATAGAGGTCCTAGATGGCTCTGATCTGGTCCCATCTTAGTTAATGTCCGGTAATATGGTCAGGTGCAGCAAAGAAAGACCTAGCAAAGCTGCAGCTGACTAAAACAACAGAGCAGCACGCCTTTCCCTTCACTGCACACACAGAACTAACATCAACAACATGCATGATAGTCTTTCATGGTTGAGGGTTGAGGAGAAATTGACTACTTCTCTTCTAGTCTTTTTAAGAAACGTCTGTGTGTTGAAAATGCCTAACCACTTCTATAATCTATTTACACTTCAAACAGACATACATCAGACACGCCATGTGGGTTTCTTCACTATACCCAAAACATAAACAGATTTAATACATCACTCAGTGATGTATAGAGCCATGTCATCGTAGAACGCTCTGCCACCAGAGGATACTCAGGCAAAAAGCAAGTTTAGCTTTAAAAAACAGATAGAAAACACATTGTATCTAATTTAACTGTATATAAGAACATGAATATGTACAGTGTCTTCAGAAAGTATTCATACCCCTTGACTTATTCCACATTTTGTTGTTGTTCCAGCCTGAATTCAAAATGTATTCAAAATATTATTTTTCTTCTCACCCATCTACACACAATACCCCATAATGACAAAGTGAAAATATGTATTTATTTTTGTACAAATGTATTGAAAATTAAATACAGAAATATATAATTTACATAAGTATTCAAACCCCTGAGTCAATACATGTTAGAATCACCTTTGGCAGCGATTACAGCGGTGAGTCTTTCTGGGTAAGTCTCTAAGAGCTTTCCACACCTGGATTGTGCAACATTTGCCCATTATTCTTTTCAAAATTATTCAAGCTCTGTCAAATTGGTTGTTGATCATTGCTAGACAACCATTTTCATGTCTTGCCATAGATTTTCAATTATTAAGTAAAAACTGTAACTCGGCCACTCAGGTAAGCAACTCCAGTGTATATTTGGCCTTGTGTTTTAGGTTATTGTCCTGCTGAAAGGTGAATTCATATCCCAGTGTCTGGTGGAAAGCAGACTGAACCAGATTTTCCTCTAGGATTTTGCCTGTGCTTAGCGCCATTCCGTTTCTTTTTTATCCTGAAAAAATCCCCAGTCCTTAACGATTACAAGCATACCAATAACAGGATGCAGCCACCACTATGCTTGAAAATATGGAGAGTGGTACTCAGTAATGTGTTGTATTTGGATTTGCCCCAAACTTAACACTTTGTATTCAGTTAATTGCTTTGCCAATTTTTTTGCAGTATTACTTTAGTGCCTTGTTGCAAACAGGATTCATGCTTTGGAATATTTGTATTCTGTACAGGCTTCCTTCGTTTCCCTCTGTCATTTAGGTAAGTATTGTGGAGTAACTACAATGTTGTTGATCCATCCTCAGATTTCTCATATAATAGCCATTAAACTCTGTAACTGTTTTAAAGTCACCATTGGCCTCATGGTGAAATCCCTGTAAGGTTTCTTATTTGACCTATTTTTTCCCCATCCAACTCACATACGAGGTGGTGATTTTAGCATGTAAATCTTGGAGGGGCAAAACATAATAAAGTGGGATGCGTGTCAGCAAAGCCGCTGTTAGGGCCTCCATAAAGCTGTCCTGTTAGGGCCTCCATAAAGCTGTCCTGTTAGGGCCTCCATAAAGCTGTCCTGTTAGGGCCTCCATAAAGCTGTCCTGTTAGGGCCTCCATAAAGCTGTCCTGTTAGGGCCTCCATAAAGCTGTCCTGTTAGGGCCTCCATAAAGCTGTCCCGTTAGGGCCTCTATAAAGCTGTCCTGTTAGGGCCTCCATAAAGCTGTCCCATTAGGGCCTCTATAAAGCTGTCCCGTTAGGGCCTCCATAAAGCTGTCCTGTTAGGGCCTCCATAAAGCTGTCCTGTTAGGGCCTCCATAAAGCTGTCCTGTTAGGGCCTCCATAAAGCTGTCCTGTTAGGGCCTCCATAAAGCTGTCCCGTTAGGGCCTCTATAAAGCTGTCCTGTTAGTTCCTCCATAAAGCTGTCCTGTTAGGGCCTCCATAAAGCTGTCCCGTTAGGGCCTCCATAAAGCTGTCCCGTTAGGGCCTCCATAAAGCTGTCCTGTTAGGGCCTCCATAAAGCTGTCCTGTTAGAGCCTCCATAAAGCTGTCCTGTTAGGGCCTCCATAAAGCTGTCCTGTTAGGGCCTCCATAAAGCTGTTCCGTTAGGGCCTCCATAAAGCTGACCCGTTAGGGCCTCCATAAAGCTGTCCCGTTAGGGCCTCTATAAAGCTGTCCCGTTAGTTCCTCCATAAAGCTGTCCTGTTAGGGCCTCCATAAAGCTGTCCTGTTAGGGCCTCCATAAAGCTGTCCTGTTAGGGCCTCTATAAAGCTGTCCTGTTATGGCCTCCATAAAGCTGTCCTGTTATGGCCTCCATAAAGCTGTCCTGTTAGGGCCTCCATAAAGCTGTCCTGTTAGGGCCTCCATAAAGCTGTCCTGTTAGGGCCTCCATAAAGCTGTCCTGTTAGGGCCTCCATAAAGCTGTCCCAACAGAAGTCTGCTACACCTGGCTATCAGAGGAGCCTTGTCTGGCAGCGAAACAGTTAATCCAGCCTCATTTACTGGCTTTAAAAAAAAACATAGCTGATATGGCTGACATGCTTAAACAAATGTGGTTTCTAATGACAATTGAGATGTACAAACTATGGCATAAGGGGACGACGAGCGGATAAGAGGCAATCCGTAATTTCGACATTAATTAGCGATCTAGGACGGACGTAGTCAATATAACTATTTGTTCAGCACGTTTGAAATGTACAGCGACAGAATTCAGAACATGGGCCGTCCTTACAGTGTTCTCCCTGTACACCAAGTCAGAACTGTAGGATAAATAAAGGGGGAATATAAGCAGACAATGAAAGCTCTTACAATATTCAATGATTACATTTCTCTAAAACAGGTTATAGGCTACATGTGCAGCACCAAGTCAAATCAAATCAAATCAAATGTTATTTGCTACATGTGCCAAATACAACAGGTGTAGACATTACAGTGAAATGCTTACTGACAAGCCCTTAACCAACAATGCATAAAAATAAAAATAAAAATAAAATAGTGCAAATAGTCTGGGTAGCCATGATTAGCTGCTCAGGAGTCTTATGGCTTGGGGGTAGAAGCTGTTGAGAAGCCTTTTGGACCTAGACTTGGCGCTCCGGTACCGCTTGCCATACGGTAGCAGAGAGAAAAATCTATGACTAGCGTCTTTGACAATTCTTAGGGCCTTCCTCTGACACCGCCTGGTATAGAGGTCCTGGATGGCAGGAAGCTTGGCCCCAGTGATGTACTGGGCAGTACGCACTACCCTCTGTAGTGCCTTGCGGTCGGAGGCTGAGCAGTTGCCATAGCAGGCGGTGATGCAACCAGTCAGGATGCTCTCGATGGTGCAGCTGTAGAACTTTTTAAGGATCTGAGGACCCATGCCAAATCGTTTCAGTCTCCTGAGGGGGAATAGGCTTTGTCGTCAGAACAGTAGGCGAAATTAAGAGGGGTAAATAGACCAAATTATTAGGGTGAGGCACATGGGCTATTAACAGCTTACTACACAACATACACTTAGTATTACTTTCTTAGCTACAGTATACATATCTCCCTGGCATATTACATCATTTATGCAGCAGCATACTATACATTTTTGGACTCACCTTGTTGTGCTGTGCTCACTTGATCAGGAAGGAGGCGTGGCCACTTGAACAGGAAGGAGGCGTGGCCACTTGAACAGGAAGGAGGCGTGGCCACTTGAACAGGAAGGAGGCGTGGCCACTTGAACAGGAAGGAGGCGCGGCCACTTGAACAGGAAGGAGGCGTGGCCACTTGAACAGGAAGGAGGCGTGGCCACTTGAACAGGAAGGAGGCGTGGCCACTTGAGCAGGAAGGAGGCGTGGCCACTTGAACAGGAAGGAGGCGGTCCTTATTGGGCATCAAAGAAAGAGAAAGACGCCGGATTTACATTTCTGAGTTGGAACCGTTCAAAACGTCTCCGTCGGAGCTGGTTTATTCCTGACTTCCCAGTTGTCTTGAACTCACTGAAGTCACATTTTCGCAGTTCTGAGTTCACAGTTGTTTCGAGCGCGGCACAAATCATGCTTAATTTACAGCATGGCCAATGTCGACTGTTTATCATTTAAAACTTGGAAAATAGCACTTAGTCCCAGATTTGGGACCACACAGCCACTCCACTGAAAAGCAGACTAGTGATTGCTTTGCAATGCTTGCAGTTAGCCACTGATTCCTTCCAAACCACTCATTGTTGATTTTTCGATTTACAACTTGTTGTGTAATGTTTATGTCCAATGGCCGATGAGCACCAATACATTTTATCTATAATTTCTCTACATATGACAAGGATTGAAAAGGATTTGCCAGTAAATTGTCTACTTGATTCATGATGATGACTGCTAGCTAAGATTTTGAAAGTATGATGTTGACATGATCAGTCCAATCAAAGCTACGGTAGATATAACGTGATTTGACGTCATTTTATCTCTGCCCAATGACCTTGAGCCTTCTTGGATGTGCACTTCTAATGTAACTCTATGGCAGCACCCAAGGGGCTTGAATGTTCTAGCTCTACCCTTAGATTGGGCGGTGACGTAGTGTCCCCATGAGTGACAGAACACTGAGCCAATCACGGCGCAACGCTCCGTATTTTCTGCTGGCTTGCCCCACCACCACAGAAAGCACTGAGCTAGGCTGAAACACCTGCATTTTGGAGCTGCCTTACTCAAGAAAACAAAAAAGAGACCATGTTTGTAAGCGGCTTTAATAACTCAGTGATATATATATATATATATTTTTTGTTGCTGGTTTTGGTTTCTTGTACTTCTTGTACGTTTTGGTTTCTTGTGCTTCTGAGGATCAGAAGAAACGTGTGTTGCGTCTCACCCGATTTGATCCGTTTGAAGTGTGGTGTGTGTCCCTTAGGAACAGGGCACCCCTCAAGGGGGTCATATCTGGACTCTCCTGGGAAGTAGATGTTGAAGAGATGAAAAATATTCCTGGAGTGATTGATGCACGTTGGATGAATCGGGTGGTGAATGAAGAAAAAGTGAAGAGTCTATCTGTTCTTTTGTTTTTTGATATGGAGTCTCTCCCTACTCAAGTGCAGTTGGGGTATATTAACTACAGAGTCAGAGCATCTATCCCAAGACCAATGCAGTGTGACACCTCGAAAGCTTTTGGTCATGTTTCAAGTGTTTGCAGAAGGGAGAAACCGAAATGTCCAAGTTGTGGAAAAGATCATATCATGTGTTATAAAAGTGATGAAAACGTGACATGTTGCCATTGTTTAATAATTAATAATAAATTGTGGTGGGAACCATGAAGCCACGTCTTCTGAATGCCCCACAAGGGTGAAAGAGAATGAGGTGGCCCTAGTCAGGGCTGTCCAGAACATTTCATATGCAGCAGCTGTTAAAAGGGTTGAAGGTTTGAGTGTTGCACCAGAAGAGTCCATGGTGGCGGATAGGCCTTCACTGCAGGCTGCAGGGGTTGCCTTTCACCAGCAGGATCCTGACATTTTAAAGGTTAAGAAGGTGGACTTTGTGGCCTTTATAGCTATGGTGATTAATAGCACTGCCAAGGTGGAGAGAAGGTCCAGGAAGATAGAAATCATTGTGGATGCGGCGGAGCGGTTCCTGGGGCTGAAAGATTTCTCTGCGAAGGAGTTACATGGAATATTGTCACAAGCCGTACCACCGTCTCAGGCCCTAGAGTCTGAGAAGGGAGATATGGAGATTTGAAAGAAGGAAGAAGTGGGAGTTTTGTTAATGTACTATTTTTATTTGGGTGGATTAAGTTAGTTTCCATGTCACCTATGGATTTTCTTTTTTTACCTTGTTTTGGTTTCAACCCGTCCAGTTGGTGGCGGCAATACACCTTTTCGGGTTGTAGTCCGCCATAAAACCGTCAGAAGAAGAAGAAGAAGAAGAAGAAGAACGAAGTGGAGGACAATGTGTGTGAGCGACGTGCCCGGCGCCGATTGGGACGGAGGTGTGAGTTTGGTGCGGAGAGCTCGAGTAAAGGACGACTAGGTAGCGAAGAAGGACTGAAGTTTGTTGCTCATATTTTATCGAAAGCGCTGTGATATAAGTGTAGAAAGGGAGAGTAGGAAGGTAAATGGAGTCCCTTGAGAAAGCAAGAAACAGATGTACAGTGGGGAGAACAAGTATTTGATACACTGCCGATTTTGCAGGTTTTCCTACTTACAAAGCATGTAGAGGTCTGTCATTTTTATCATAGGTACACTTCAACTGTGAGAGACGGAATCTAAAACAAAAATCCAGAAAATCACATTGTATGATTTTAAATAATTAATTTGCATTTTATTGCATGACATAAGTATTTGATACATCAGATAAGCAGAACTTAATATTTGGTACAGAAACCTTTGTTTGCAATTACAGAGATCATACGTTTCCTGTAGGTCTTGACCAGGTTTACACACACTGCAGCAGGGATTTTGGCCCACTCCTCCATACAGACCTTCTCCAGATCCTTCAGGTTTCGGGGCTGTCGCTGTGCAATACGGACTTTCAGCTCCCTCCAAAGATGTTCTATTGGGTTCAGGTCTGGAGACTGGCTAGGCCACTCCAGGACCTTGAGATGCTTCTTACGGAGCCACTCCTTAGTTGCCCTGGCTGTGTGTTTCGGGTCGTTGTCATGCTGGAAGACCCAGCCACGACCCATCTTCAATGCTCTTACTGAGGGAAGGAGGTTGTTGGCCAAGATCTTGCGATACATGACCCCATCCATCCTCCCCTCAATACGGTGCAGTCGTCCTGTCCCCTTTGCAGAAAAGCATCCCCAAAGAATGATGTTTCCACCTCCATGATTCACGGTTGGGATGGTGTTCTTGGGGTTGTACTCATCCTTCTTCTTCCTCCAAACACGGCAAGTGGAGTTTAGACCAAAAAGCTCTATTTTTGTCACATCAGACCACATGACCTTCTCCCATTCCTCCTCTGGATCATCCAGATGGTCATTGGCAAACTTCAGACGGGCCTGGACATGCGCTGGCTTGAGCAGGGGGACCTTGCGTGCGCTGCAGGATTTTAATCCATGACGGCGTAGTGTGTTACTAATGGTTTTCTTTGAGATTGTGGTCCCAGCTCTCTTCAGGTCATTGACCAGGTCCTGCCGTGTAGTTCTGGGCTGATCCCTCAACTTCCTCATGATCATTGATGCCCCACGAGGTGAGATCTTGCATGGAGCCCCAGACCGAGGGTGAATGACCGTCATCTTGAACTTCTTCCATTTTCTAATAATTGCGCCAACAGTTGTTGCCTTCTCACCAAGCTGCTTGCCTATTGTCCTGTAGCCCATCCCAGCCTTGTGCAGGTCTACAATTGTATCCCTGATGTCCTTACACAGCTCTCTGGTCTTGGCCATTGTGGAGAGGTTGGAGTCTGCTTATTTCTGGTATTTCTTTATTTTATGTTTCAAGCAAAATATAAGGTTTGCGCTTCTACTTCTAAAAATCCACCTTTCCAGAAATAAGTCTCTCACTGTTGCCGCTTGCTACAGACCCCCCTCAGCCCCGAGCTGTGCCCTGGACACAATATGTGAACTGATCGCCCCCCATCTATCCTCAGAGTTCGTACTGCTTGGTGACCTAAACTGGGATATGCTTTACACCCCGGCCATCATACAATCTAAACTAGATGCCCTCAATCTCACACAAATTATCAACGAACCTACCAGGTACAACCCAAAATATGTTAACATGGGCACCCTCATAGATATCATCCTGACTAATTTACCCTCTAAATACACCTCCGCTGTCTTCAACCAGGATCTCAGCGATCACTGCCTTATTGCCTGCGTCCGTAATGGGTCCGCGGTCAAACGACCACCCCTCATCACTGTCAAACGCTCCCTAAAACACTTTAGCGAGCAGGCCTTTCTAATTGACCTGGCCCGGGTATCCTGGATGGATATTGACCTCATTCCGTCAGTAGAGTATGCCTGGTTGTTCTTTAAAAGTGCTTTCCTCTCCATCTTAAATAAACTTGCCCCATTCAAAAAATTCAGAACTAAGAACAGATATAGCCCCTGGTTCTCCTCAGACTTGACTGCCCTTGACCAGCACAAAAACATCCTGTGGCGTACGGCATTAGCATCGAGCAGCCCCCGCGATGTGCAACTTCTCAGGGAAGTCAGGAACCAATATACACAATCAGATAGGAAAGCAAAAGCTAGCTTTTTCAAACAGAAATGTGCATCCTGTAGCACTAACTCCAAAAAGTTTTGGGACACTGTAAAGTCCATGGAAAATAAGAGCACCTCCTCCCAACTGCCCACTGCACTGAGGCTAGGAAACACTATCACCACCGATAAATCTACAATAATCGAAAATTTCAACAAGCATTTTGCTACAGTTGGCCATGCTTTCCACCTGGCTACCACTACCCCAGCCACCAGCTCTGCACCCTCCGCTGCAACTTGTCCATGCCCCCCCCCCCCCCCCCCCCCCCCCCGCTTCTCCTTCACACAAATTCAGACAGCTGATGTTCTGAAAGAGCTGAAAAATCTGGACCCCTACAAATCAGCTGGGCTAGAGGGGCTGTTGTCTGGACCTATGGCCGTCTCTATGGGGGTGCCACAGGGTTCAATTCTTGGGCCGACTCTTTTCTCTGTGTATATCAATGATGTCGCTCTTGCTGCTGGTGACTCTCAGATCCACCTCTACCAGATGACACCATTTTGTATACATCTGGCCCTTCATTGGACACTGTGTTAACAAACCTCCAAACGAGCTTCAATGCCATACAACACTCCTTCAGTAGCCTCCAACTGCTCTTAAACACTAGTAAAACTAAATGCATGCTTTTCAATCGAACGCTGCTGGCACCCGCCCACCCGACTAGAATCACCACTCTCGACGGGTCTGACCTAGAGTATGTGGACAACTATAAATATCTAGGTGTCTGGTTAGACTGTAAACTCTCCTTCCAGACTCACATTAAGCATCTCCAAACCAAAGTTAAATCTAGAATCAGCCTCCTATTTCGCAACAAAGCCTCCTTCTCTCATGCTGCCAAACATGCCCTCGTAAAACTGACTATCCTACCGATCCTTGACTTCGGCGATATCATTTACAAAATAGCCTCCAACACTCTACTCAGCAAATTGGATGTAGTCTATCACAGTGCCATCCGTTTTGTCACCAAAGCCCCATATACTACCCACCATTGTGACCTGTACGCTCTTGTTGGCTGGCCCTCACTACATATTTGTCGCCAAACCCACTGGCTCCAGGTCATCTATAAATCACTGCTAGGCAAATCCCCATCATATCTTAGCTCACTGGTCACCATAGCAACACCCACCCGTAGTCTGCGCTCCAGCAGGTATATCTCACTGGTCATCCCCAAAGCCAACACCTCCTTTGGCCGCCATTCCTTCCAGTTCTCTGCTGCCAATGACTGGAACGAACTGCAAAAATCTCTGAAGCTGGAGACTCTTATCTCCCTCACTAACTTTAAGCATCAGTTGTCAGAGCAGCTTACCGATCACTGCACCTGTACACAGCCATTCATCTTCTGCACATCTATCATTCCAGTGTTAATACTAAATTGTAATTATTTTGCACTATGGCCTATTTATTGCCTTACCTCCATAACTTGCTACATTTGCACACTGTATATATATTTTCTGTTGTATTTTTGACTTTATGTTTTGTTTACCCCATATGTAACTCTGTGTTGTTGTTTTTATCGCACTGCTTTGCTTTATCTTGGCCAGGTCGCAGTTGTAAATGAGAACTTGTTCTCAACTGGCTTACCTGGTTAAATAAAGGTGAAATATACACTGCTCAAAAAAATAAAGGGAACACTAAAATAACACATCCTAGATCTGAATGAATGAAATAATCTTATTAAATACTTTTTTCTTTACATAGTTGAATGTGCTGACAACAAAATCACACACAAATTATCAATGGAAATCAAATGTATCAACCCATGGAGGTCTGGATTTGGAGTCACCCTCAAAATTAAAGTGGAAAACCACACTACAGGCTGATCCAACTTTGATGTAATGTCCTTAAAACAAGTCAAAATGAGGCTCAGTAGTGTGTGTGGCCTCCACGTGCCTGTATTTCATTTACATTTTAGTCATTTAGCAGACGCTCTTATCCAGAGCGACTTACAGTTAGTGAGTGCATACAGTGGGGAATAAAAGTATTTAGTCAGCCACCAATTGTGCAAGTTCTCCCACTTAAAAATATGAGAGAGGCCTGTAATTTTCATCATAGGTACACGTCAACTATGACAGACAAATTGAGGAGAAAAAATCCAGAAAATCACATTGTAGGATTTTTTATGAATTTATTTTCAAATTATGGTGGAAAATAAGTATTTGGTCACCTACAAACAAGCAAGATTTCTGGCTCTCACAGACCTGTAACTTCTTCTTTAGGAGGCTCCTCTGTCCTCCACTCGTTACCTGTATTAATGGCACCTGTTTGAACTTGTTATCAGTATAAAAGACACCTGTCCACAACCTCAAACAGTCACACTCCAAACTCCACTATGGCCAAGACCAAAGAGCTGTCAAAGGACACCAGAAACAAAATTGTAGACCTGCACCAGGCTGGGAAGACTGAATCTGCAATAGGTAAGCAGCTTGGTTTGAAGAAATCAACTGTGGGAGCAATTATTAGGAAATGGAAGACATACAAGACCACTGATAATCTCCCTCGATCTGGGGCTCCACGCAAGTTCTCACCCCGTGGGGTCAAAATGATCACAAGAACGGTGAGCAAAAATCCCAGAACCACACGGGGGGACCTAGTGAATGACCTGCAGAGAGCTGGGACCAAAGTAACAAAGCCTATTATCAGTAACACACTACGCCGCCAGGGACTCAAATCCTGCAGTGCCAGACGTGTCCCCCTGCTTAAGCCAGTACATGTCCAGGCCCGTCTGAAGTTTGCTAGAGTGCATTTGGATGTTCCAATAGAGGATTGGGAGAATGTCATATGGGCAGATGAAACCAAAATAGAACCTTTTGGTAAAAACTCAACTCGTCGTGTTTGGAGGACAAAGAATGCTGAGTTGCATCCAAAGAACACCATACCTACTGTGAAGCATGGGGGTGGAAACATCATGCTTTGGGGCTGTTTTTCTGCAAAGGGACCAGGACGACTTATCCGTGTAAAGGAAAGAATGAATGGGGCCATGTATTGTGAGATTTTGAGTGAAAACCTCCTTCCATCAGCAAGGGCATTGAAGATGAAACATGGCTGGGTCTTTCAGCATGACAATGATCCCAAACACACCGCCCGGGCAACGAAGGAGTGGCTTCGTAAGAAGCATTTCAAGGTCCTGGAGTGGCCTAGCCAGTCTCCAGATCTCAACCCCATAGAAAATCTTTGGAGGGAGTTGAAAGTCCGTGTTGCCCAGCGACAGCCCCAAAACATCACTGCTCTAGAGGAGATCTGCATGGAGGAATGGGCCAAAATACCAGCAACAGTGTGTGAAAACCTTGTGAAGACTTACAGAAAACGTTTGACCTGTGTCATTGCCAACAAAGGGTATATTACAAAGTATTGAGAAACTTTTGTTATTGACCAAATACTTATTTTCCCCCATAATTTGCAAATAAATTCATTAAAAATCCTACAATGTGATTTTCTGGATTTTTTTTCCTCATTTTGTCTGTCATAGTTGACGTGTACCTATGATGAAAATTACAGGCCTCTCTCCTCTTTTTAAGTGGGAGAACTTGCACAATTGGTGGCTGACTAAATACTTTTTTTTCCCCACTGTACATTATATATATTTGTCATACTGGCCCCCCGTGGGAATCGAACCCACAACCCTGGCATTGCAAACGCCATGCTCTACCAACATCCCTGCCGGCCATTCCCTCCCCTATCCTGGACGACGCTGGGCCAATTGTGTGCCGCCCCATGGGTCTCCCGGTCGCGGCCGGCTACGACAGAGCCTGGATTCGAACCAGGATCTCTAGTGGCACAGCTAGCACTGCGATGCAGTGCCTTAGACCACTGCGCCACTCGGGATGACCGCCCTACAACGCCTGGGCATGCTCCAGATGAGGTGGCGGATGGTCTCCTGAGGGATCTCCTCCCAGACCTGGACTAAAGCATCCGCCAACTCCTGGACAGTCTGTGGTGCAACGTGGCATTGGTGGATGGAGCGAGACATGATGTCCCAGATGTGCTCAATTGGATTCAGGTCTGGGGAACGGGCAGGCCAGTCCATAGCATCAATGCCTTCCTCTTGCAGGAACTGCTGACACACTCCAGCCACATGAGGTCTAGCATTGTCTTGCATTAGGAGGAACCCAGGGCCAACCGCACCAGCATATGGTCTCACAAGGGGTCTGAGGATCTCATCTCGGTACCTAATGGCAGTCAGGCTACCTCTGGCGAGCACATGGAGGGCTGTGCGGCCCCCCAAAGAAATGCCACCCCACACCATGACTGACCCACCGCCAAACCGGTCATGCTGGAGGATGTTGCAGGCAGCAGAACGTTCTCCACGGCGTCTCCAGACTCTGTCACATGTGCTCAGTGTGAACCTGCTTTCATCAGTGAGAGCACAGGGCGCCAGTGGTGAATTTGCCAATCTTGGTGTTCTCTGGCAAATGCCAAACGTCCTGCATGGTGTTGGGCTGTGAGCACAACCCCCACCTGTGGACGTCGGGCCCTCATACCACCCTCATGGAGTCTGTTTCTGACCGTTTGAGCAGACACATGCACATTTGTGGCCTGCTGGAGGTCATTTTGCAGGGCTCTGGCAGTGCTCCTCCTGCTCCTCCTTGCACAAAGGTGGCAGTAGCAGTCCTGCTGCTGGGTTGTTGCCCTCCTACGGCCTCCTCCACGTCTCCTGATGTACTGGCCTGTCTCCCGGTAGCGCCTCCATGCTCTGGACACTACGCTGACAGACACAGCAAACCTTCTTGCCACAGCTCGCATTGATGTGCCATCCTGGATGAGCTGCACTACCTGAGCCACTTGTGTGGGTTGTAGACTCCGTCTCATGCTACCACTAGAGTGAAAGCACCGCCAGCATTCAAAAGTGACCAAAACATCAGCCAGGAAGCATAGGAACTGAGAAGTGGTCTGTGGTCACCGCCTGCAAAACCAGTCCTTTATTGGGGGGTGTCTTGCTAATTGCCTATAATTTCCACCTGTTGTCTATTCCATTTGCACAACAGCATGTGACATTTATTGTCAATCAGTGTTGCTTCCTAAGTGGACAGTTTGATTTCACAGAAGTGTGATTGACTTGGAGTTACATTGTGTTGTTTAAGTGTTCCCTTTATTTTTTTGAGCAGTGTATATTATTGAGCAGTGTATTATTATTATATTATATTATATTTATATATATTTTTTAAAGGGAGCTGTACTCCAGTCTAGTAGGTGGCGGTAATGCAACAAATTGGATGCCAACCGCCGTTAAACCTCATCGAAGAAGAAGAACCCGAAGAACAAGCGAAAGAGCGACCCGAACGTTTTCGTTTTGATCCGTTCCTCAGCAAGCAGGCTACCCATTCAAAGCCTGTATGCCTGCTTGTGACATCTCGATATTAACTTTGTAATGGACTCAGACGAGGGCTATAACTATGAATTCGACGAAGACGAGGAATGCAGCGAAGATAGCGGCGCAGGGGAACCAGGGGACTACCGCTTCGAAGTGCTGACTGCCGAGCAGATCCTCCAGCATATGGTGGAGTGTATCAGGGAGGTCAACGATGTGATCCAGGTGAGGTATTATTAGGCATGTCGGTGCAGGAAAGACTGGGGACGGTGGAAAGTTGACAGGCCACTACTACGCTGATGTTAGTTAGCCGTTAGTTCCTTAGTTGATCCATGGGAACTAAGGAACTAACCCAGGACAAATATGTTTGGCTAACATCTTGCATGTTGTCCAGTAAAGTTGTTTATCTGGCTTTTAGCTAAGTTAGTTAGCTATCAAACCAGCCAACAAGCTGGTTAGTTAAGTTAGCTAGCTACCTAGCTAGCGATGCCTGCTTTAGATTTGTATTATTATTTATCTGGAAAGAAACCTAGATGTGAACTAACCACCTAGGTAGCCAACTCATGCTAACTAACATGTATTGGTGCCTCCAAAACAAACTTTCTGTCATCAAGGTATCTGCCAGCTAGCCTGCCCGCCTCCAACATAACTATCATTTTGTAAGACTTCCAAGGATGTGCTGAGCTGACTGCGCCTCACTGCCCCTAGTCAGTTTCATAATAGCCCGCGTACAGAGGAACAGCATCATGTAGTGCCTCTGGTCTGATGAAAGAATCTAAGACCTAACACAGTCTGACCCACTAGTCTCTCTAGATGACTGGTTGCCTCCCAACAATGTAAATTATCAATGTTCCTCTGAGGTCTGGCGTTCTGAGACTAGATAACCAGGAGTTGGAATACTAGAAGTGTCCAGTATGCACCCTAGGTATGGTCCAGTATGCACCCTAGGTATGGTCCAGTATGCACCCTAGGTATAGTCCAGTATGCACCCTAGGTATAGTCCAGTATGCACCCTAGGTATGGTTCAGTATGCACCCTAGGTATGGTCCAGTATGCACCCTAGGTATGGTTCAGTATGCACCCTAGCTATGGTCCAGTATGCACCCTAGGTATCTGGATATTCCTCCCAGTGAATCAGAGAAAAACCAAAGGTTTCTGTAAAACTGTCATCTTGATACGAAGCAGTTGATGACTCCTCACTTCCCTTTTCTCATGCACAGGGGCGGGCCTAATGTGTAAGTCTCTACAGCAGAAGTCTCTCCACTTCTTTTAGATGCCAGATTCCCCATGCTGCTCCAACTGCTGCCTTCCTACATATCTACATATACACTACCCCTTTATGTGGGATGTCCATCCACATAGCCTGTGTAGCAATGCAATGATCCAGAGTGAACCAACCAAGCAGCTGGTCTGACCCCACATGATAGAAGCACATGTCCATGTTGATCAGTGTCATCTTACTAGCCTGGTTCCAGATCAGTGTCATCTTACTAGCCTGGTTCCAGATCAGTGTCATCTTACTAGCCTGGTTCCAGATCAGTGTCATCTTACTAGCCTGGTTCCAGATCTACTTGTGCTGTCATAACAATGACCATAGGAATTTGCAGCAAGACAGCTGATAGATAAATTTTGTATTTTAAGAATAATGACTAAAGGATTTCACCCCAAATACAGTATAAATGTGTGAACGGTGACAACAGCGGAAACAGATCTGAGACCTGGTCTTAACAAGACAGCACAAACAGATCTGAGACCTGGTCTTAACAAGACAGCAGAAACAGATCTGAGACCAGGTCTTAACCCTGGTTGTAGTGTAATACCCTGGTTGTAGTGTAATACCCTGGTTGTAGTGTAATACCCTAGTGTAATACCCTGGTTGTAGTGTAATACCCTGGTGTAATACCCTGGTTGTAGTGTAATACCCTGGTTGTAGTGTAATACCCTGGTGTAATACCCTGGTTGTAGTGTAATACCCTGGTTGTAGTGTAATACCCTGGTTGTCTGGTTGTAGTGTAATACCCTGGTTGTAGTGTAATACCCTGGTTGTAGTGTAATACCCTAGTGTAATACCCTGGTTGTAGTGTAATACCCTGGTTGTAGTGTAATACCCTGGTTGTAGTGTAATACCCTGGTTGTAGTGTAATACCCTGGTTGTAGTGTAATACCCTGGTGTAATACCCTGGTTGTAGTGTAATACCCTGGTTGTAGTGTAATACCCTGGTTGTAGTGTAATACCCTGGTTGTAGTGTAATACCCTGGTTGTAGTGTAATACCCTGGTGTAATACCCTGGTTGTAGTGTAATACCCTGGTTGTAGTGTAATACCCTGGTTGTAGTGTAATACCCTGGTTGTAGTGTAATACCCTGGTGTAATACCCTGGTTGTAGTGTAATACCCTGGTTGTAGTGTAATACCCTGGTTGTAGTGTAATACCCTGGTTGTAGTGTAATACCCTGGTTGTAGTGTAATACCCTGGTTGTAGTGTAATACCCTAGTGTAATACCCTGGTTGTAGTGTAATACCCTGGTTGTAGTGTAATACCCTAGTGTAATACCCTGGTTGTCACTGACAGTGTTGACACCAGAGACACCAGCGTGACACAGTACGTATGTCCCAAATAGCACCCTATTCCCTATATAGTGCACTCATTTGAGAGTTTTGGGACACTGTAAAGTCCATGGAGAATAAGAGCACTTCCTCCCAGCTGCCCACTGCACTGAGGCTAGGAAACACTATCACCACTGATAAATCTACAATAATCGAGAATTTCAACAAGCATTTTGCTACGGCTTGCCATGCTTTCCACCTGGCTACCACTACCCCGGCCACCAACTCTGCACCCTCCGCTGCAACTTGCCCATGCCCCCCCCCGCTTCTCCTTCACACAAATTCAGACAGCTGATGTTCTGAAAGAGCTGCAAAATCTGGACCCCTACAAATCAGCTGGGCTAGACAATCTGGACCCTTTCTTTCTAAAACTAGCAGCCGAAATTGTCGCAACCCCTATTACTAGTCTGTTCAACCTCTCTTTCGTATCGTCTGAGATCCCCAGAGATTGGAAAGCTGCCGCGGTCATCCCCCTCTTCAAAGGGGGTGACACTCTAGATCCAAACTGCTACAGACCTATATCCATCCTGCCCTGCCTTTCGAAAGTATTTGAAAGCCAAGTTAACAAACAGATCACCGACCATTTCGAATCCCACCGTACCTTCTCCGCTATGCAATCCGGTTTCCGAGCTGGTCATGGGTGCACTTCAGCCACGCTCAAGGTCCTAAACGATATTATAACCGCGATCGATAATAGACAGTACTGTGCAGCCGTCTTCATCGACCTGGCCAAGGCTTTCGACTCTGTCAACCACCGCATTCTAATTGGCAGACTAAATAGCCTTGGTTTCTCAAATGACTGCCTCGCCTGGTTCACCAACTACTTCTCAGATAGAGTTCAGTGTGTCAAATCGGAGGGCCTGTTGTCTGGACCTATGGCAGTCTCTATGGGGGTGCCACAGGGTTCAATTCTTGGGCCGACTCTTTTCTCCGTGTATATCAATGATGTCTGTTTCACCTAAATAAAGGTGAAATAAAATAAAAAATAAAAAAATAAAATTGGAAGAAGTAGTGCACTATATAGGGACTAGTGTACCATTTGGGATGAATTCAGTGTTGAGCCTCTCCTTAAATAGAGCAGGCAGTTCATCACCTGACCAGGTGGGTCATTGACAATGCTTTGCAAACAGTAGAAAGGAAATCTGCAACCCAAATCTATAACCTAGGGAACTTCTCAACCAAAAGTGGAAGCCCAGTGTCATCTAAACTACCTCCCTCTGTCATAATGCACAGCAGGTTTGGGATCAATCAATCCCATTTCTTTTATAAAGTGCAGAAACCTGAAGTGCCTAAAACCCCAAAGACCAGTGGCGAGGAAACCTGGACAGGAACCAGGCTCTGAGGGGTGGCCAGTCCCCTTCTGGCTGTACTGGGTAGAGAGGAACCAGGCTCTGAGGGGTGGCCAGTCCTCTACTGGCTGTACTGGGTAGAGAGGAACCAGGCTCTGAGGGGTGGCCAGTCCTCTACTGGCTGTACTGGGTAGAGAGGAACCAGGCTCTGAGGGGTGGCCAGTCCCCTTCTGGCTGTACTGGGTAGAGAGGAACCAGGCTCTGAGGGGTGGCCAGTCCTCTTCTGGCTGTACTGGGTAGAGAGGAACCAGGCTCTGAGGGGTGGCCAGTCCTCTACTGGCTGTACTGGGTAGAGAGGAACCAGGCTCTGAGGGGTGGCCAGTCCTCTACTGGCTGTACTGGGTAGAGAGGAACCAGGCTCTGAGGGGTGGCCAGTCCTCTACTGGCTGTACTGGGTAGAGAGGAACCAGGCTCTGAGGGGTGACCAGTCCTCTACTGGCTGCACTGGGTAGACCAGAGGAACCAGGCTCTGAGGGGTGGCCAGTCCCCTTCTGGCTGTACTGGGTAGAGAGGAACCAGGCTCTGAGGGGTGGCCAGTCCTCTTCTGGCTGTACTGGGTAGAGAGGAACCAGGCTCTGAGGGGTGGCCAGTCCTCTACTGGCTGTACTGGGTAGAGAGGAACCAGGCTCTGAGGGGTGGCCAGTCAATTCAGGAAGTCATTTGAAGTACAATTTTTAAAAAAAATGGAAGGACCTTTTAAATAAATAGCTTCAACTTTTCAGTTGAGAAATTATTGAAAATAGATGCCATTGAGTTGGAATTTCAGTTTAAGCTGCATCCTGAATTGACTGCCTTAAATTCGAATTGACCCAACCAGTCCTGAACCATGTCCAAAGGGAGGATTGAACTGTTCATAGGAAGGTTTGCTGGCACTCACATATCAACAATGTTATGAGTTATTTTTCAGAGTCGGATTTGTCAGGCACTCACAAAGATCATCAATTTTATAATAATGACTAGTGTTTTAATTATGTAATAACTGCACTATACGTATAAACCAGTCCTAGTAAACAGATCTGTGGTCAACTGTTACACAACAGTCATTCTGTGGACCCTTTTCCTAGTGTATCCCAGGATTATAAACTGGGTAGTTTGGGTCCTGGATGCTGATTGGCTGAAAGCCGTGCTTTATCAGACAATATTTTGTATTTATTATGGATCCCCATTAGTTCCTGCCAAGGCAGCAGCTACTCTTCCTGGGGTTTATTATGGATCCCCATTAGTTCCTGCCAAGGCAGCAGCTACTCTTCCTGGGGTTTATTATGGATCCCCATTAGTTCCTACCAAGGCAGCAGCTACTCTTCCTGGGGTTTATTATGGATCCCCATTAGTTCCTGCCAAGGCAGCAGATACTCTTCCTGGGGTTTATTATGGATCCCCATTAGTTCCTGCCAAGGCAGCAGCTACTCTTCCTGGGGTTTATTATGGATCCCCATTAGTTCCTGCCAAGGCAGCAGCTACTCTTCCTGGGGTTTATTATGGATCCTCATTAGTTCCTGCCAAGGCAGCAGCTACTCTTCCTGGGGTTTATTATGGATCCCCATTAGTTCCTGCCAAGGCAGCAGCTACTCTTCCTGGGGTTTATTATGGATCCCCATTAGTTCCTACCAAGGCAGCAGCTACTCTTCCTGGGGTTTATTATGGATCCCCATTAGTTCCTACCAAGGCAGCAGCTACTCTTCCTGGGGTTTATTATGGATCCCCATTAGTTCCTGCCAAGGCAGCAGCTACTCTTCCTGGGGTTTATTATGGATCCCCATTAGTTCCTGCCAAGGCAGCAGCTACTCTTCCTGGGGTTTATTATGGATCCCCATTAGTTCCTGCCAAGGCAGCAGCTACTCTTCCTGGGGTATATTACGGATCCCCATTAGTTCCTGCCAAGGCAGCAGCTACTCTTCCTGGGGTCCAGCAAAATTAAGGCAGTTACACAATTTTAAAAACATTACCATACATTCACAACATATTTCACAGCACATTAAGTGTGTGCTCTCAGGCCTCTACTCTAATACCACATATATACAACACAAAATGCATGTGTACATGTGTGTATAGTGTGTATGTTATCGTGTGTGTGTATGCATGTGTCTGTGCCTGTGTGTGTCTCTTCAGTCCCCGCTGTTCCATAAGGTGTATTTTTATCTGTTTTTGAAATCTGATTCTACTGCTTGCACCAGTTACCTGATGTGGAATAGAGTTCCCTGTAGTCATGGCTCTATGTAGTACTGTGCACCTCCCATAGTCTGTTCTGGACTTGGGGACTGTGAAGAGACCTCTGGTGGCATGTCTTGTGGGGTATGCATGGGTGTCCGAGCTGTGTGCCAGTAGTTCAAACAGACAGCTCGGTGCATTCAACATGTCAATACCTCTCACAAATACAAGTAGTGATGAAGTCAATCTCTCCTCCACTTTGAGCCAGGAGAGATTGACATGCATATTATTAATATTAGCTCTCTGTGTACATCCAAGGGCCAGCCGTGCTGCCCTGTTCTGAGCCAATTGCAATGTTCCTAAGTCCCTCTTTGTGGCACCTGACCACACAACTGAACAGTAGTCCAGGTGCGACAAAGCTAGGGCCTGTAGGACCTGCCTTGTTGATAGTGCTGTTAAGAAGGCAGAGCAGAGCTTTATTATGGACAGACTTCTCCCCATACTAGCTACTGTTGTATCAATATGTTTTGACTGTGACCGTTTACAGTCCAGGGTTACTCCAAGCAGTTTAGTCTCCTCAACTTGCTCAATTTCCACATTTGTTTATTACAAGATTTAGTTGAGGTTTAGTGAATGATTTGTCCCAAATACAATGCTTTTAGTTTTAGAAATATTTAGGACTAACTTATTCCTTGCCACCCATTCTGAAACTAACTGCAGCTCTTTGTTTAGTGTTGCAGTCATTTCAGTCACTGTAGCTGACGTGTATAGTGTTGAGTCATCCACATACATAGACACACTGGCTTTACTCAAAGCCAGTGGCATGTCGTTAGTAAAAATTGAAAAAAGCAAGGGGCCTAGACAGCTGCCCTGGGGAATTCCTGATTCTACCTGGATTATGTTTGAGAGGCTTCCATTAAAGAACACCCTCTGTGTTCTGTTAGACAGGTAACTCTTTATCCACATTATAGCAGGGGGTGTAAAGCCATAACACATACGTTTTTTTCCAGCAGCAGACTATGATCGATAATGTCAAAAGCCGCACTGAAGTCTAACAAAACAGCCCCCACAATCATTTTATCATCCATTTCTGTCAGCCAATAATCAGCCATTTGTGTAAGTGCTGTGCTTGTTGAATGTCCTTCCCTATAAGTGTGCTGAAAGTCTGTTGTCAATTGGTTTACTGTAAAATAGCATTTTATCTGGTCAAACACCATTTTTTCCAAAAGTTTACTAAGGGTTGGTAACAGGCTGATTGGTCAGCTATTAAAGGGGGCTTTACTATTCTTAGGTAGAGGAATGGTCTTGTATGTCTTCCATTTCCTAATAATTGCTCCCACAGTTGATTTCTTCAAACCAAGCTGCTTACCTATTGCAGATTCAGTCTTCCCAGCCTGGTGCAGGTCTACAATTTTGTTTCTGGTGTCCTTTGACTGCTCTTTGGTCTTGGCCATAGTGGAGTTTGGAGTGTGACCGTTTGAGGTTGTGGACAGGTGTCTTTTATACTGATAACAAGTTCAAACAGGTACCATTAATACAGGTAACGAGTGGAGGACAGAGGAGCCTCTTAAAGAAGAAGTTACAGGTCTGTGAGAGCCAGAAATCTTGCTTGTTTGTAGGTGACCAAATACTTATTTTCCACCATAATTTGAAAATAAATTCATAAAAAATCCTACAATGTGATTTTCTGGAGAAAAAAAATCTCAATTTGTCTGTCATAGTTGACGTGTACCTATGATGAAAATTACAGGCCTCTCTCATCTTTTTAAGTGGGAGAACTTGCACAATTGGTGGCTGACTAAATACATTTTTTCCCCACTGTATGGCAAAAAGGAGTGGCAATATTGTCCACTATTATCCTCAGTAATTCTCCATCCAAGTTGTCAGACCCCGGTGGCTTGTCATTGTTGATCGACAACAATACTTCTTTCACCTCCTCTACACACACTTTACAGAATTCAAAATTACGATGCTTGTCTTTACTAATTTGTTCAGATGTACTTGGATGTGTAGTGTCTGCGTTTGTTGTCATGTCATGCCTAAGTTTGCTAATCTTGCCAATGAAAAAATAATTAAAGTAGTTGGCAATATCAGTGGGTTTTGTGATGAATGAGCCGTCTGATTCAATGAATGATGGAGCTGAGTTAGCCTTTTTTCCCAAAATGTAATTTAAGGTGCTCCAAAGCTTTTACATTTTGCAGACGCTCTTATCCAGTACATACATTATTTTTTATTATATATATATTTGTTTCATACTGGCCCCCCGTGGGAATCGAACCCACAACCCTGTCGTTGCAAACGCCATGCTCTACCAACTGAGCTACATCCGGCCATTCCCTCCCCTACCCTGGACGACGAAGTTATCTATAAAAGTGATGCCAACAGGGCTACATTAGTATTTTAGTGTGTAATGCTGAATCTTTCACAGCTGACGATGGTACTGGACCTGAAATAATTGGCCTCTTTTTGGAATCTTTCGGAGCTAGAATCAGTTCTTTAAAATCCATTTTTTACCAGTCCTCCTGATGTCGTTTGACCCCACAGTGTCTCTGTGCGTCTCCCAAAAGGTTGTAAGTCTTTTGGGATTTAAGTAACAGACAGAGTCTCGATCTGCATAGTCAGAATTCTCAATGAATAAATCTCTGACATCACAATTTCAGAGTCAGTGGTCCTCTGTAGCTCAGCTGGTAGAGCACGGCGCTTGTAACGCCAAGGTAGTGGGTTCGATCCCCGGGACCACCCATACACAAAAATGTATGCACGCATGACTGTAAGTCGCTTTGGATAAAAGCGTCTGCTAAATGGCATATTATTATTATTATTATTATTATACTCATACGTCATACAAAAAAATCCCTCCCCTCTGTAGGCGGGCTGTAGTTTTCCACTCTAAAACCGCTCTCCTGACCATCAGTTCACACACACACACACACACACACACACAAGCCTAACAGTTTCTCTACTCCCTAAATTCCTCAGTTATCAGTTGTCTGTAGCCAGTTCTCCTTGTTTTTTGTTGTCTGGCCTAACTCTTACTCACATTGCTAAATAGTAACACAATGTCATAATCTTTACTACACTCACACGTTCTAACATATTTCACACAGTTTCAGGGTGTAATAATTAGTCATTAATAATGAATCTATCAATAACCAGTTTATAACACCAGTACGGCACCTCGGGGGGCCAACATTTTATTTGTATTGTGTGATGCCTAAGATCAGCCTGTAGCCATATCCCACTAGCCATGGTATATTGGCCATATACCACGCGCCCACAGGCCTAATTGTTTAATTAGCCATCTGGTAATCACAGAATACCTCTACAGTCTGGAATAGCAAATCAACTTTTAGGTTTGTTATTTGGTAAAAGAGCAGAGAGCATAGTGCTCGCTTACTTAGTTCTACAACACAACCAGTTCTCTCTCTCTCTAGAATCCTGCAACCATTACCAGAATACTTCTTAGTCACTTCAACTGGGACAAAGAGAAGCTCATGGAGAGGTATGTATCTTCTCCTGTTAACATTTTCTGTTTCATTCTGCTTTATCCAAGTTCAAAGATGCTGGTAATGTGTTTTGGCAGAGGTCTTTGTCAAAGCTTGAGTTTTGATCTCACTTTTTCTCTCTCTCTCTCCCTCTCTCCCTTCCTCTCCTCTGTAACCATCCGGTTCCTCCTCTGCAGGTATTTTGATGGCAACGTGGATAAGCTGTTTTCAGAGTGCCATGTCATCAACCCCAGTAAAACGTTGACGACGCGACCAATGAGCACCAGATCCTCTGCTCAGGACCTGCCATGTCAGATCTGCTATCTAAACCACCCTAACTCAGTCAGTATCAATCTAAACCACCCTAACTCAGTCAGTATCAATCTAAACCACCCTAACTCAGTCAGTATCAATCTAAACCACCCTAACTCAGTCAGTATCAATCTAAACCACCCTAACTCAGTCATATCAATCTAAACCACCCTAACTCAGACAGTATCAATCTAAACCACCCTAACTCAGACAGTATCAATCTAAACCACCCTAACTCAGACAGTATCAATCTAAACCACCCTAACTCAGACAGTATCAATCTAAACCACCCTAACTCAGACAGTATCAATCTAAACCACCCTAACTCAGACAGTATCAATCTAAACCACCCTAACTCAGTCAGTATCAATCTAAACCACCCTAACTCAGTCAGTATCAATCTAAACCACCCTAACTCAGACAGTATCAATCTAAACCACCCTAACTCAGTCATATCAATCTAAACCACCCTAACTCAGTCATATCAATCTAAACCACCCTAACTCAGTCAGTATCAATCTAAACCACCCTAACTCAGTCAGTATCAATCTAAACCACCCTAACTCAGACAGTATCAATCTAAACCACCCTAACTCAGTCAGTATCAATCTAAACCACCCTAACTCAGTCAGTATCAATCTAAACCACCCTAACTCAGACAGTATCAATCTAAACCACCCTAACTCAGACAGTATCAATCTAAACCACCCTAACTCAGACAGTATCAATCTAAACCACCCTAACTCAGTCATATCAATCTAAACCACCCTAACTCAGACAGTACTCTCAGATGAAGAGGGTTTTTACATTATAAAGATTTGTTGCTTCTGTTGAGATTGTGGTATGTTTTTTTTTTTAAGCACGTTTGTTATCAGATGTTTCATTTAACTTTCTTGAGGACCAAGGCTCTTCTCACCTGATGCTTCAGTGTTACATCTGTGAGTGTGTTCAAGAGTAGGGCTTGCTAGACCTGGACCAGCGGTTCGAATCCCGCATGGCACGTGAATAGATTGTGGTTGTTCATTTCAAACTGCAGTACTGAACAGTGTCCTGTTGTCCATGACTCCACAGACAGTGATACTGGTGCTCACCGACAGAACCTAACAAGTTATTGGGCTTCCTGTGCGATGGTTCCAGACAATTTATCAATATCACCGACAGGACCTAACAAGTTATTGGGCTTCCTGTGCGATGGTTCCAGACAATTTATCAATATCACCGACAGGACCTAACAAGTTATTGGGCTTCCTGTGCGATGGTTCCAGACAATTTATCAATACCACCGACAGGACCTAACAAGTTATCAATCCCTATAGGACATCATCATCTAACACGTACGCACACAAAACACGTACGCACACAAAACACGTACGCACACAAAACACGTACGCACACAAAACACGTACGCACACAAAACACGTACGCACACAAAACACGTACGCACACAAAACACGTACGCACGCAAAACACGTACGCACGCAAAACACGTACGCACGCAAAACACGTACGCACGCAAAACACGTGCATACAAATTGTGTTGTTGAAGATTAGTCTTGTGTTTCTCAGTTGGCATTAGTAACAGCAAGGTTGTGGGTTCAATTCCTTCAGGGATCACTATCTGTAGTAATGTGTTGTGATTGGGCCTACACTGCTCCGTGCATTGCAACAGTATAGAGTCTGGACCTTTTTAGGGAAGGTTTCTAATGATCTGCTTTCACCACTTCCTAATCACTAGATTACTACAACTAGGCTGTATTTGGACACAAAGCATTAACGCTGAGGAACAGGAGGTGTTTGAAAAGCGACTGACAGGAGTTGGTCGATCAGGGGCTCGCGTCTCGTGACAGTCCTGGGCTAGGTCGCGGCGTGTTCCACAGCGTCTAACCTGTTATGCACTAGTCTGTGGGTAAACTGTGACCTGACTAACTGATCTACAAATAACAGTGACTACTGAGAGTTATTTATGATCAAGGTGATTTGTAGATCTCTCTTGGTTGCGACTCACCCTGCAATGCTGGGCGGCTGCAATGGAACAAACCCATAATGTCTGTAAGAAAAACAGGTGAGAACCGAACAGGTCCATCAGTTTCTAGAACGGTCTTCTCATCTCCTGAGAGTCAAGGCGTGTACTGTAGTCTGCATCCCAAATAGCACCCTATTCCCTTCGTAGTGCACTACTTTTGACCAGGGCCCAGAAGGAATAGGGTGACGTTTGGGATGCAGATGAAGCTGTGACAAACGGCGTGCTCTGGAAGGATGATCCTCTCTGGTTGGAGACCTGAGGCTCAGCTGTTTGGTGTGGTGGAAGGATTGCCCTCTCTGGTTGGAGACCTGAGGCTCAGCTGTTTGGTGTGGTGGAAGGATTGCCCTCTCTGGTTGGAGACCTGAGGCTCAGCTGTTTGGTGTGGTGGAAGGATTGCCCTCTCTGGTTGGAGACCTGAGGCTCAGCTGTTTGGTGTGGTGGAAGGATTGCCCTCTCTGGTTGGAGACCTGAGGCTCAGCTGTTTGGTGTGGTGGAAGGATTGCCCTCTCTGGTTGGAGACCTGAGGCTCAGCGGTTTGGTGTGGTGGTGTCTAAAGGAATGGGTTTCTGTTTTCCACAGTATTTCACTGGCCTGGAGTGTGGACACAAGTTCTGCATGCAGTGCTGGGGAGATTACCTGACGACCAAAATCATGGAGGAGGGGATGGGACAGGTACTGACGCGTCCTACAATATCATTCTACATTATCATTCATTATCAACCAGAACTTATGTGTAACTAAATGTGTCATCTCGTTTCAGACCATTTCGTGTCCTGCCCATAGTTGTGATATTTTAGTGGATGACAACTCAGTCATGTGAGTATTCTACATTCTAGAACATAGTAGACTGAACATTCTAGAACATAGTAGACTGAACATTCTAGAACATAGTAGACTGAACATTCTAGAACATAGTAGACTGAACATTCTAGAACAGAGTAGACTGTATTGAAGATATGACTGTTAATCTGTAGCGTCTTGATCCAGGGGGCAGATCTAAGGCTAACTAACAGTAATAGTCTTACCCTATATTACAGTAATCAATCAATCAATCAATTTTATTTTATATAGCCCTTCTTACATCAGCTAATATCTCGAAGTGCTGTACAGAAACCCAGCCTAAAACCCCAAACAGCTAGTAATGCAGGTGTAGAAGCACGGTGGCTAGGAAAAACTCCCTAGAAAGGCAAAACCTAGGAAGAAACCTAGAGAGGAACCAGGCTATGAGGGGTGGCCAGTCCTCTTCTGGCTGTGCCGGGTGGAGATTATAACAGAACCATGCCAAGATGTTCAAAAATGTTCATAAGTGACAAGCATGGTCAAATAATAATCAGGAATAAATCTCAGTTGGCTTTTCATAGCCGATCATTAGAGTTTAAAACAGCAGGTCTGGGACAGGTAGGGGTTCCATAACCGCAGGCAGAACAGTTTAAACTGGAATAGCAGCAAGGCCAGGCGGACTGGGGATAGCAAGGAGTCACCACGGCCGGTAGTCCCGACGTATGGTCCTAGGGCTCAGGTCTCTCAGTTGGCTTTTCATAGCCGATCATTTAGAGTTGAAAACAGCAGGTCTGGGACAGGTAGGGGTTTCGTAGCCGCAGGCAGAACAGTTGAAACTGGAATAGCAGCAAGGCCAGGCGGACTGGGGGCAGCAGGGTGTCATCATGCCCGGTAGTCCTGACGTATGGTCCTAGGGCTCAGGTTCTCAGAGAGAAAGAGAGAACGAGAGAATTAGAGAGAGCATACTTAAATTCACACAGGACACTGGATAAGACAGGAGAAGTACTCCAGGTATAACCAACTAACCCCAGCCCCCCGACACATAAACTACTGCAGCATAAATACTGGAGGCTGAGACAGGAGCGGTCCGGAGACACTGTGGCCCCATCCGAAGAAACCCCCGGACAGGGCCAAACAGGAAGGATATAACCCCACCCACTCCGCCAAAGCACAGCCCCCGCACCACTAGAGGGATATCCCCAACCACCAACTTACAATCCTGAGACAAGGCCGAGTATAGCCCACAGAGGTCTCCACCACAGCACAAACCAAGGGGGGGGGGGCGCCAACCCAGACAGGAAGATCACGTCAGTAACTCAACCCACTCAAGTGACGCACCCCTCCCAGGGACGGCATGAAAGAGCACCAGCAGGCCAGTGACTCAGCCCCTGCAACAGGGTTAGAGGCAGAGAACCCCAGTGGAGAGGGGAACCGGCCCGGCAGAGACAGCAAGGGCTGTTCGTTGCTCCAGCCTTTCCGTTCACCTTCACACTCCTGGGCCAGACTACACTCAATCATATGACCTACTGAAGAGATAAGTCTTCAGTAAAGACTTAAAGGTTGAGACCGAGTCTGCGTCTCTCACATGGGTAGGCAGACTGTTCCATAGAAATGGAGATCTATAGGAGAAAGCCCTGCCTCCCGCTGTTTGCTTAGAAATTCTAGGGACAATTAGGAGGCCTGCGTCTTGTGACCGTAGCGTACGTATTGGTATGTACGGCAGGACCAACTCGGAAAGATAGGTAGGAGCAAGCCCATGTAACGCTTTATAGGTTAACAGTAAAACCTTGAAATCAGCCCTTGCCTTAACAGGAAGCCAGTGTAGGGAAGCTAGCACTGGAGTAATATGATCAAATTTCTTGGTTCTAGTCAGGATTCTAGCAGCCGTATTTAGCACTAACTGAAGTTTATTTAGTGCTTTATCCGGGTAGCCGGAAAATAGAGCATTGCAGTAGTCTAATCTAGAAGTAACAAATGCATGGATTAATTTTTCTGCATCATTTCTGGACAGAAAATTTCTGATTTTTGCAATGTTACGTAGATGGAAAAAAGCTGTCCTTGAAACAGTCTTGATATGTTCGTCAAAAGAGAGATCAGGGTCAAGAGTAACGCCTAGGTCCTTCACAGTTTTATTTGAGACGACTTTACAACCATCAAGATGAATTGTCAGATTTAACAGAAGATCTCTTTGTTTCTTGGGACCTAGAACAAGCATCTCTGTTTTGTCCGAGTTTAAAAGTAAAAAGTTTTCAGCCATCCACTTCCTTATGTCTGAAACACAGGCTTCTAGCGAGGGCAATTTTGGGGCTTCACCATGCTTCATTGAAATGTACAGCTGTGTGTCATCCGCATAGCAGTGAAAGTTAACATTATGTTTTCGAATAACATCCCCAAGAGGTAAAATATATAGTGAAAACAATAGTGGTCCTAAAACGGAACCTTGAGGAACACCGAAATGTACAGTTGATTTGTCGGAGGACAGACCATTCACAGAGACAAACTGATATCTTTCCGACAGGTAGGATCTAAACCAGGCCAGAACTTGTCCGTGTAGACCAATTTGGGTTTCCAGTCTCTCCAAAAGAATGTGGTGATCGATGGTGTCAAAGGCAGCACTAAGGTCTAGTAGCACGAGGACAGATGCAGAGCCTCGGTCTGACGCCATTAAAAGGTCATTTACCACCTTCACAAGTGCAGTCTCAGTGCTATGATGGGGTCTAAAACCAGACTGAAGCATTTCGTATACATTGTTTGTCTTCAGAAAGGCAGTGAGTTGCTGCGCAACAGCTTTTTCTAAAATTTTTGAGAGGAATGGAAGATTCGATATAGGCCGATAGTTTTTTATATTTTCCGGGTCAAGGTTTGGCTTTTTCAAGAGAGGCTTTATCACTGCCACTTTTAGTGAGTTTGGTACACATCCGGTGGATAGAGAGCTGTTTATTATGTTCAACATAGGAGGGCCAAGCACAGGAAGCAGCTCCTTCAGCAGTTTAGTAGGAATAGGATCCAGTATGCAGCTTGAAGGTTTAGAGGCCATGATTATTTTCATCATTGTGTCAAGAGATATAGTATTAAAACACTTAAGTGTCTCTCCCGATCCCAGGCCCTCGCAGAGCTGTGCAGATCCAGGACAGCTAAGCCCTGGAGGAATACGCAGATTCAAAGAGGAGTCCGTAATTTGCTTTCTAATGGTCATGATCTTTTCCTCAAAGAAGTTCATGAATTTATCACTGCTGAAGTGAAAACCATCCTCTCTTGGGGAATGCTGCTTTTTAGTTAGCTTTGCAACAGTATCAAAAAGAAATTTTGGATTGTTCTTATTTTCCTCGATTAATTTGGAAAAGTAGGATGATCGAGCAGCAGTGAGGGCTCTTCGGTACTGCACGGTACTGTCTTTCCAAGCTAGTCGGAAGACTTCCAGTTTGGTGTGGCGCCATTTCCGTTCCAATTTCCTGGAAGCTTGCTTCAAAGCTCGGGTATTTTCTGTATACCAGGGAGCTAGTTTCTTATGACAAATGTTTTTCGTTTTTAGGGGTGCAACTGCATCTAGGGTATTGCGCAAGGTTAAATTTAGTTCCTCAGTTAAGTGGTTAACTGATTTTTGTCCTCTGACGTCCTTGGGTAGGCAGAAGGAGTCTGGAAGGGCATCAATGAATTTTTGTGTTGTCTGAGAATTTATAGCACGACTTTTGATGCTCCTTGGAGCAGTAATAGTCTTACCCCACATTACAGTAATAGTCTTACCCTATATTACAGTAATAGTCTTACCCTACATTACAGTAATAGTCTTACCCCATATTACAGTAATAGTCTTACCCTACATTACAGTAATAGTCTTACCCCATATTACAGTAATAGTCTTACCCTACATTACAGTAATAGTCTTACCCCATATTACAGTAATAGTCTTACCCTATATTACAGTAATAGTCTTACCCTACATTACAGTAATAGTCTTACCCCATATTACAGTAATAGTCTTACCCTACATTACAGTAATACTTACCCTATATTACAGTAATAGTCTTACCCTATATTACAGTAATAGTCTTACCCAATATTACAGTAATAGTCTTACCCTACATTACAGTATAGTCTTACCCAATATTACAGTAATAGTTGTACCCTACATTACAGTAATAGTTGTACCCTACATTACAGTAATAGTCGTACCCTACATTACAGTAATAGTTGTACCCTACATTACAGTAATAGTCGTACCCTACATTACAGTAATAGTCTTACCCTACATTACAGTTATAGTCTTACCCCACATTACAGTAATAGTCTTACCCCATATTACAGTAATAGTCTTACCATACATTACAGTAATAGTCTTACCCTACATTACAGGAATAGTCGTACCCTATATTACAGTAATAGTCTTACCCCACATTACAGTAATAGTCTTACCCCACATTACAGTAATAGTCTTACCCTACATTACAGTAATAGTCTTACCCCACATTACAGTAATAGTCTTACCCCATATTACAGTAATAGTCTTACCATACATTACAGTAATAGTCTTACCCTACATTACAGGAATAGTCGTACCCTATATTACAGTAATAGTCTTACCCCACATTACAGTAATAGTCTTACCCCACATTACAGTAATAGTCTTACCCTACATTACAGTAATAGTCTTACCCTATATTACAGTAATAGTCTTACCCCACATTACAGTAATAGTCTTACCCCACATTACAGTAATAGTCTTACCCTATATTACAGTAATAGTCTTACCCCATATTACAGTAATAGTCTTACCCTACATTACAGGAATAGTCTTACCCTATATTACAGTAATAGTCTTACCCCATATTACAGTAATAGTCTTACCCTACATTACAGTAATAGTCTTACCCTACATTACAGGAATAGTCTTACCCTACATTACAGTAATAGTCTTACCCCATATTACAGTAATAGTCTTACCCTACATTACAGTAATAGTCTTACCCTATATTACAGTAATAGTCTTACCCCACATTACAGTATAGTCTTACCTCATATTACAGTAATAGTCGTACCCTACATTACAGTAATAGTCTTACCTGCATTACAGTAATAGTCTTACCCTATATTACAGTAATAGTCTTACCCTACATTACAGTAATAGTCTTACCCTACATTACAGGTATAGTCGTACCCTATATTACAGTAATAGTCTTACCCCACATTACAGTAATAGTCTTACCCTACATTACAGTAATAGTCTTACCCTATATTACAGTAATAGTCTTACCCTATATTACAGTAATAGTCTTACCCTATATTACAGTAATAGTCTTACCCCTCATTACAGTAATAGTCTTACCCCACATTACAGTAATAGTCTTACCCTATATTACAGTAATAGTCTTACCCCATATTACAGTAATAGTCTTACCCTACATTACAGGAATAGTCTTACCCTATATTACAGTAATAGTCTTACCCCATATTACAGTAATAGTCTTACCCTACATTACAGGAATAGTCTTACCCTACATTACAGGAATAGTCGTACCCTATATTGCAGTAATAGTCTTACCCCATATTACAGTAATAGTCTTACCATACATTACAGTAATAGTCTTACCCTATATTACATTAATAGTCTTACCCCATATTACAGTAATAGTCTTACCCTACATTACAGTAATAGTCTTACCCCACATTACAGTAATAGTCTTACCCTATATTACAGTAATAGTCTTACCCTATATTACAGTAATAGTCTTACCCCACATTACAGTAATAGTCTTACCCTATATTACAGTAATAGTCTTACCCCACATTACAGTAATAGTCTTACCCCACATTACAGTAATAGTCTTACCCTATATTACAGTAATAGTCTTACCCTACATTACAGTAATAGTCTTACCCTATATTACAGTAATAGTCTTACCCCACATTACAGTAATAGTCTTACCCCATATTACAGTAATAGTCGTACCCTACATTACAGTTATAGTCTTACCCTACATTACAGTAATAGTCGTACCCTACATTACAGTAATAGTCGTACCCTACATTACAGTATAGTCTTACCCCATATTACAGTAATAGTCTTACCCCACATTACAGTAATAGTCTTACCCTATATTACAGTAATAGTCTTACCCTACATTACAGTAATAGTCGTACCCTACATTACAGTAATAGTCTTACCCCATATTACAGTAATCTGGGCTATGTGGTCATTTACCCACTAGATGGTAGTAATATACACATTTTGCTGACTAAATGCATTTCATGTGAGCTCATGTTCTGTATGTTTGTTTTGTGAACTAGGGGTGTGCAGAGGACTCGGACAAAACCAGTATCGTAATGGATATGGATCATTTTCCGAATATGATTATGACACAAGTTTTTTTTGTAATTATCTGTGATCGGAAAAAAGTCATCTGCATCTCTCTTTCACTCAAACAGTGTGAAGAGCTGTGTGCTTCAAACAACTATTGGCTAGTTCTTCTGTCTGTAAAGAAAGGGGCTGGGTATCGGTTGAGCCTGCTGCAACGATTGGATTAGAACAAGCCACTCTCCTCTGCTCTCATTCGCCAGACAGACACGGCTCTGTTTCACTCAGTCACTCGTCTCAGGGCACACGTCTCCACTTCTCCAAACATCCTGTATGAATCAGAATGCGTAGCTAGTCATTGTTGTTCAATCTAGTTCTATTGTGTGTCTACTTGGCTGAGGCCATATGGTTGTCTGCTTGGCTGAGGCCATATGGTTGTCTGCTTGGCTGAGGCCATATGGTTGTCTGCTTGGCTGAGGCCATATGGTTGTCTACTTGGCTGAGGCCATATGGTTGTCTGCTTGGCTGAGGCCATATGGTTGTCTGCTTGGCTGAGGCCATATGGTTGTCTGCTTGGCTGAGGCCATATGGTTGTCTGCTTGGCTGAGGCCATATGGTTGTCTACTTGGCTGAGGCCATATGGTTGTCTGCTTGGCTGAGGCCATATGGTTGTCTGCTTGGCTGAGGCCATATGGTTGTCTGCTTGGCTGAGGCCATATGGTTGTCTACTTGGCTGAGGCCATATGGTTGTCTACTTGGCTGAGGCCATATGGTTGTCTGCTTGGCTGAGGCCATATGGTTGTCTGCTTGGCTGAGGCCATATGGTTGGCTACTTGGCTGAGGCCATATGGTTGTCTACTTGGCTGAGGCCATATGGTTGGCTACTTGGCTGATGCCATATGGTTGTCTGCTTGGCTGAGGCCATATGGTTGTCTGCTTGGCTGAGGCCATATGGTTGGCTACTTGGCTGAGGCCATATGGTTGGCTACTTGGCTGAGGCCATATGGTTGTCTACTTGGCTGAGGCCATATGGTTGGCTACTTGGCTGAGGCCATATGGTTGGCTACTTGGCGTGTTTAGAAGCCTACGGTGTCTGTCAGTATAATTACTGACCTGTTCTCTCCCAGGTATGTTTACCGAGCGACACATCATTAGACAATGAAATGACAAATGTAGATAGTTAATTTTGACTGTACAAATGTTGTGGTGTAAGTGTCAGGAGAGAAGTTTTGCTCCTCTCTAAAGTGAACCAATGGGGAAAAAAAGTATTTGTAATTGGTGGCTGACTAAATACTTTTTTTCCCCACTGTATGGGTCCAGTGAATGGTCCTACCTTCATCTAAATGTGTCTGGAGTAAATGCAGGCAGTTGTAGCCAGCCATGCATTAGGCTATTTATTAACCTATTTCCTTGATCATTCAATAGGACTAAGTAAGTAAATCATGCATTTTCATCTGTCGGGGTCATTTTAACAATGTGTGAAGGACCATAACGATGCCCTCTGAGTGATGGAGCAGTAATGTTAGTGAAGGGCCATAACGATGCCCTCTGAGTGATGGAGCAGTAATGTTAGTGAAGGACCATAACGATGCCCTCTGAGTGATGGAGCAGTAATGTTAGTGAAACCCCATAACGATGCCCTCTGAGTGATGGAGCAGTAATGTTAGTGAAGGACCATAACGATGCCCTCTGAGTGATGGAGCAGTAATGTTAGTGAAGACCATAACAATGCCCTCTGAGTGATGGAGCAGTAATGAAGGACCATAACGATGCCCTCTGAGTGATGGAGCAGTAATGTTAGTGAAGGACCATAATGATGCCCTCTGAGTGATAGAACAGTAATGTTAGTGAAGGACCATAACGATGCCCTCTGAGTGATGGAGCAGTAATGTTAGTGAAGGACCATAACGATGCCCTCTGAGTGATGGAGCAGTAATGTTAGTGAAGGACCATAACGATGCCCTCTGAGTGATGGAGCAGTAATGTTAGTGAAGGACCATAACGATGCCCTCTGAGTGATGGAGCAGTAATGTTAGTGAAGGACCATAACGATGCCCTCTGAGTGATGGAGCAGTAATGTTAGTGAAGGACCATAACGATGCCCTCTGAGTGATGGAGCAGTAATGTTAGTGAAGGACCATAACGATGCCCTCTGAGTGATGGAGCAGTAATGTTAGTGAAGGACCATAACGATGCCCTCTGAGTGATGGAGCAGTAATGTTAGTGAAGGACCATAACGATGCCCTCTGAGTGATGGAGCAGTAATGTTAGTGAAGGACCATAACGATGCCCTCTGAGTGATGGAGCAGTAATGTTAGTGAAGGACCATAACGATGCCCTCTGAGTGATGGAGCAGTAATGTTAGTGAAGAACCATAACGATGCCCTCTGAGTGATGGAGCAGTAATGTTAGTGAAGGACCATAACGATGCCCTCTGAGTGATAGAGCAGTAATGTTAGTGAAGGACCATAACGATGCCCTCTGAGTGATGGAGCAGTAATGTTAGTGAAGGACCATAACGATGCCCTCTGAGTGATGGAGCAGTAATGTTAGTGAAGGACCATAACGATGCCCTCTGAGTGATGGAGCAGTAATGTTAGTGAAGGACCATAACGATGCCCTCTGAGTGATGGAGAAGTAATGAAGGACCATAACGATGCCCTCTGAGTGATGGAGCAGTAATGTTAGTGAAGGACCATAACGATGCCCTCTGAGTGATGGAGCAGTAATTTTAGTGAAGGACCATAACGATGCCCTCTGAGTGATGGAGCAGTAATGTTAGTGAAGGACCATAACGATGCCCTTTGAGTGATGGAGCAGTAATGAAGGACCATAACGATGCCCTCTGAGTGATGGAGCAGTAATGTTAGTGAAGGACCATAACGATGCCCTCAGTGATGGAGCAGTAATGTTAGTGAAGGACATAACGATGCCCGCTGAGTGATAGAACAGTAATGTTAGTGAAGGACCATAACGATGCCCTCTGAGTGATGGAGCAGTACTTTTAGTGAAGGACCATAACGATGCCCTCTGAGTGATGGAGCAGTAATGTTAGTGAAGGACCATAACGATGCCCTCTGAGTGATGGAGCAGTAATGTTAGTGAAAGACCATAACGATGCCCTCTGAGTGATGGAGCAGTAATGTTAGTGAAGGACCATAACGATGCCCTCTGAGTGATGGAGCAGTAATGTTAGTGAAGGACCATAACGATGCCCTCTGAGTGATGGAGCAGTAATGTTAGTGAAGGACCATAACGATTCCCTCTGAGTGATGTAGCAGTAATGTTAGTGAAGGACCATAACGATGCCCTCTGAGTGATGGAGCAGTAATGAAGGACCATAACGATGCCCTCTGAGTGATGGAGCAGTAATGTTAGTGAAGGACCATAACGATGCCCTCTGAGTGATGGAGCAGTAATGTTAGTGAAGCACCATAACGATGCCCTCTGAGTGATGGAGCAGTAAAGTTAGTGAAGGACCATAACGATGCCCTCTGAGTGATGGAGCAGTAATGTTAGTGAAGGACCATAACGATGCCCTCTGAGTGATGGAGCAGTAATGTTAGTGAAGGACCATAATGATGCCCTCTGAGTGATGGAGCAGTAATGTTAGTGAAGGACCATAACGATGCCCTCTGAGTGATGGAGCAGTAATGTTAGTGAAGGACCATAACGATGCCCTCTGAGTGATGGAGCAGTAATGTTAGTGAAGGACCATAACGATGCCCTCTGAGTGATGGAGCAGTAATGTTAGTGAAGGACCATAACGATGCCCTCTGAGTGATGGAGCAGTAATGTTAGTGAAGGACCATAACGATGCCCTCTGAGTGATGGAGCAGTAATGTTAGTGAAGGACCATAACGATGCCCTCTGAGTGATGGAGCAGTAATGTTAGTGAAGGACCATAACGATGCCCTCTGAGTGATGGAGCAGTAATGTTAGTGAAGGACCATAACGATGCCCTCTGAGTGATGGAGCAGTAATGTTAGTGAAGGACCATAACGATGCCCTCTGAGTGATGGAGCAGTAATGTTAGTGAAGGACCATAACGATGCCCTCTGAGTGATGGAGCAGTAATGTTAGTGAAGGACCATAACGATGCCCTCTGAGTGATGGAGCAGTAATGTTAGTGAAGCTAACCCCTACCTGTCCCAGACCTGCTGTTTTCAACTCTTAATGATCGGCTATGAAAAGCCAACTGCGAGACCTGAGCCCTAGGACCATACGTCGGGACTACCGGCCGTGGTGACTCCTTGCTGTCCCCAGTCCGCCTGGCCTTGCTGCTATTCCAGTTTCAACTGTTCTGCCTGCGGTTATGGAACCCCTACCTGTCCCAGACCTGCTGTTTTCAACTCTTAATGATCGGCTATGAAAAGCCAACTGAGATTTATTCCTGATTATTATTTGACCATGCTTGTCACTTATGAACATTTTTGAACATCTTGGCATGGTTCTGTTATAATCTCCACCCGGCACAGCCAGAAGAGGACTGGCCACCCCTCATAGCCTGGTTCCTCTCTAGGTTTCTTCCTAGGTTTTCGCCTTTCTAGGGAGTTTTTCCTAGCCACCGTGCTTCTACACCTGCATTACTAGCTGTTTGGGGTTTTAGGCTGGGTTTCTGTACAGCACTTCGAGATATTAGCTGATGTAAGAAGGGCTATATAAAATAAAATTGATTGATTGATTGATTGAAGCGCGCTTCCGGATTTTCCGATCACAAGTAAATCCGATCACAAGTATCAAGTGTGATAAAACCGATCCGATTAGGAATATGGAGAGATCTGCACACCCCTGCTGTGAATGGCTGTACTGTTTAGCTAACACTATATTAATAGTAGGTCTTGTTCTTAGGAAATGCTCTCTGTCATAACATGGATTGTATTAACAGTGTGTTTTGTAATTCCTCCTCAAGGCTCCTCATAACCGACTCTAAAGTCAAGCTGAAGTACCAACATTTAATTACCAATAGTTTTGTACAGGTAAGCTTGTTTTACCTTCCAGGGGTCGCGTTAACGCACAATTCTGCCTTTTCACACAAAAAAAAAGAAAAAAGAAACGCATAAGAAATATCTTGCTGCATTTTGTAAACGCAGATGTAAAATGCTTCTTTCTGTAATTTCTGCTCGGCATCAGACTGTTGTGCTTCAGTTGCACTTCTCCACTCGGGTGAGAATTCACCAACGGGTATTCTATTGGCAGACAGCATTGCATCAGGTATTCTATTGGCAGACAGCATTGCATCAGGTATTCTATTGGCAGACAGCATTGCATCAGGTATTCTATTGGCAGACAGCATTGCATCAGGTATTCTATTGGCAGACAGCATTGCATCAGGTATTCTATTGGCAGACAGCATTGCATCAGGTATTCTATTGGCAGACAGCATTGCAAGTTTAACTTTAAGCAGAACATTAGGGAATGTAGCTGGCTACATTCTACAGCCTGGTTGTTTTGACTGACTGACTGACTGACTGACTGTATTGGTAGCCTGGTTGTTTTGACTGACTGACTGACTGACTGTATTGGTAGCCTGGTTGTTTTGACTGACTGACTGACTGACTGACTGTATTGGTAGCCTGGTTGTTTTGACTGACTGACTGACTGTATTGGTAGCCTGGTTGTTTTGACTGACTGACTGACTGACTGTATTGGTAGCCTGGTTGTTTTGACTGACTGACTGACTGACTGTATTGGTAGCCTGGTTGTTTTGACTGACTGACTGACTGACTGTATTGGTAGCCTGGTTGTTTTGACTGACTGACTGACTGTATTGGTAGCCTGGTTGTTTTGACTGACTGACTGACTGACTGACTGTATTGGTAGCCTGGTTGTTTTGACTGACTGACTGACTGTATTGGTAGCCTGGTTGTTTTGACTGACTGACTGACTGACTGACTGTATTGGTAGCCTGGTTGTTTTGACTGACTGACTGACTGACTGACTGTATTGGTAGCCTGGTTGTTTTGACTGACTGACTGACTGTATTGGTAGCCTGGTTGTTTTGACTGACTGACTGACTGTATTGGTAGCCTGGTTGTTTTGACTGACTGACTGACTGTATTGGTAGCCTGGTTGTTTTGACTGACTGACTGACTGACTGACTGTATTGGTAGCCTGGTTGTTTTGACTGACTGACTGACTGTATTGGTAGCCTGGTTGTTTTGACTGACTGACTGACTGACTGACTGTATTGGTAGCCTGGTTGTTTTGACTGACTGACTGACTGACTGACTGTATTGGTAGCCTGGTTGTTTTGACTGACTGACTGACTGTATTGGTAGCCTGGTTGTTTTGACTGACTGACTGACTGTATTGGTAGCCTGGTTGTTTTGACTGACTGACTGACTGACTGTATTGGTAGCCTGGTTGTTTTGACTGACTGACTGACTGACTGTATTGGTAGCCTGGTTGTTTTGACTGACTGACTGACTGACTGACTGTATTGGTAGCCTGGTTGTTTTGACTGACTGACTGACTGTATTGGTAGCCTGGTTGTTTTGACTGACTGACTGACTGTATTGGTAGCCTGGTTGTTTTGACTGACTGACTGACTGACTGTATTGGTAGCCTGGTTGTTTTGACTGACTGACTGACTGACTGTATTGGTAGCCTGGTTGTTTTGACTGACTGACTGACTGACTGACTGTATTGGTAGCCTGGTTGTTTTGACTGACTGACTGACTGACTTTATTGGTAGCCTGGTTGTTTTGACTGACTGACTGACTGACTGTATTGGTAGCCTGGTTGTTTTGACTGACTGACTGACTGACTGTATTGGTAGCCTGGTTGTTTTGACTGACTGACTGACTGACTGACTGTATTGGTAGCCTGGTTGTTTTGACTGACTGACTGACTGACTGTATTGGTAGCCTGGTTGTTTTGACTGACTGACTGACTGACTGTATTGGTAGCCTGGTTGTTTTGACTGACTGACTGACTGACTGACTGTATTGGTAGCCTGGTTGTTTTGACTGACTGACTGACTGACTGACTGTATTGGTAGCCTGGTTGTTTTGACTGACTGACTGACTGACTGTATTGGTAGCCTGGTTGTTTTGACTGACTGACTGACTGACTGTATTGGTAGCCTGGTTGTTTTGACTGACTGACTGACTGACTGACTGTATTGGTAGCCTGGTTGTTTTGACTGACTGACTGACTGACTGTATTGGTAGCCTGGTTGTTTTGACTGACTGACTGACTGTATTGGTAGCCTGGTTGTTTTGACTGACTGACTGTATTGGTAGCCTGGTTGTTTTGATTGACTGACTGTATTGCTAGCCTGGTTGTTTTGATTGACTGACTGTATTGGTAGCCTGGTTGTTTTGATTGACTGACTGTATTGCTAGCCTGGTTGTTTTGACTGACTGACTGTATTGGTAGCCTGGTTGTTTTGATTGACTGACTGTATTGGTAGCCTGGTTGTTTTGACTGACTGACTGTATTGGTAGCCTGGTTGTTTTGATTGACTGACTGTATTGCTAGCCTGGTTGTTTTGACTGACTGACTGTGTTGGTAGCCTGGTTGTTTTGACTGACTGACTGACTGACTGTATTGGTAGCCTGGTTGTTTTGATTGACTGACTGTATTGCTAGCCTGGTTGTTTTGATTGACTGACTGACTGTATTGGTAGCCTGGTTGTTTTGACTGACTGACTGACTGACTGTATTGGTAGCCTGGTTGTTTTGATTGACTGACTGTATTGCTAGCCTGGTTGTTTTGACTGACTGACTGACTGTATTGGTAGCCTGGTTGTTTTGACTGACTGACTGACTGACTGACTGTATTGGTAGCCTGGTTGTTTTGATTGACTGACTGTATTGGTAGCCTGGTTGTTTTGACTGACTGACTGACTGACTGTATTGGTAGCCTGGTTGTTTTGACTGACTGACTGACTGACTGTATTGGTAGCCTGGTTGTTTTGATTGACTGACTGAATTGGTAGCCTGGTTGTTTTGATTGACTGACTGTATTGCTAGCCTGGTTGTTTTGATTGACTGACTGACTGTATTGGTAGCCTGGTTGTTTTGACTGACTGACTGACTGTATTGGTAGCCTGGTTGTTTTGATTGACTGACTGTATTGCTAGCCTGGTTGTTTTGACTGACTGACTGACTGTATTGGTAGCCTGGTTGTTTTGACTGACTGACTGACTGACTGACTGTATTGGTAGCCTGGTTGTTTTGATTGACTGACTGTATTGGTAGCCTGGTTGTTTTGACTGACTGACTGTATTGCTAGCCTGGTTGTTTTGACTGACTGACTGTATTGGTAGCCTGGTTGTTTTGACTGACTGACTGACTGACTGTATTGGTAGCCTGGTTGTTTTGATTGACTGACTGAATTGGTAGCCTGGTTGTTTTGATTGACTGACTGTATTGCTAGCCTGGTTGTTTTGATTGACTGACTGTATTGGTAGCATGGTTGTTTTGATTGACTGACTGTATTGCTAGCCTGGTTGTTTTGACTGACTGACTGACTGTACTGGTAGCCTGGTTGTTTTGACTGACTGACTGACTGTATTGGTAGCCTGGTTGTTTTGACTGACTGACTGACTGACTGTATTGGTAGCCTGGTTGTTTTGACTGACGGATTGACTGACTGTATTGGTAGCCTGGTTGTTTTGACTGACTGACTGTATTGCTAGTCTGGTTGTTTTGACTGACTGACTGACTGTATTGGTAGCCTGGTTGTTTTGACTGACTGACTGACTGACTGACTGTATTGGTAGCCTGGTTGTTTTGATTGACTGACTGACTATTGGTAGCCTGGTTGTTTTGACTGACTGACTGACTGTATTGGTAGCCTGGTTGTTTTGACTGACTGACTGACTGACTGTGTTGGTAGCCTGGTTGTTTTGATTGACTGACTGTATTGGTAGCCTGGTTGTTTTGACTGACTGACTGTATTGGTAGCCTGGTTGTTTTTGATTGACTGACTGTACTGCTAGCCTGGTTGTTTTGACTGACTGACTGACTGTGTTGGTAGCCTGGTTGTTTTGACTGACTGACTGACTGTATTGGTAGCCTGGTTGTTTTTGATTGACTGACTGTATTGCTAGCCTGGTTGTTTTGACTGACTGACTGACTGTGTTGGTAGCCTGGTTGTTTTGACTGACTGACTGACTGTATTGGTAGCCTGGTTGTTTTTGATTGACTGACTGTATTGCTAGCCTGGTTGTTTTGACTGACTGACTGACTGACTGTGTTGGTAGCCTGGTTGTTTTGACTGACTGACTGTATTGGTAGCCTGGTTGTTTTGACTGACTGACTGACTGTATTGCTAGCCTGGTTGTTTTGACTGACTGACTGACTGACTGTATTGCTAGCCTGGTTGTTTTGACTGACTGACTGACTGTATTGGTAGCCTGGTTGTTTTGACTGACTGACTTTATTGGTAGCCTGGTTGTTTTGACTGACTGACTGACTGACTTTATTGGTAGCCTGGTTGTTTTGACTGACTGACTGACTGTATTGGTAGGCTGGTTGTTTTGACTGACTGACTTTATTGGTAGCCTGGTTGTTTTGACTGACTGACTGACTGACTGTATTGGTAGCCTGGTTGTTTTGACTGACTGACTGACTGTATTGGTAGCCTGGTTGTTTTGACTGACTGACTGACTGTATTGGTAGCCTGGTTGCCAGTCTGTCTCTGCTCTCTTGCTAACTGGCAAGGGCACAAGCATATCTGGGACCAGGTACTGAATTGGTGTTGCTGTTGTAATCTTTCCTTGTCTCTTTCTCCAGTGTAATAGACTGTTGAAGTGGTGTCCTGCACCAGACTGCCATCACGTTGTCAAAGTCCACTACCCCGATGCCAAGCCTGTCAGGTGCAAGTGTGGTCGAATGTTCTGGTAAGACAACTCTCCTAAATGAACATGTCATTATTAGGTAACTCAGTACTATTTCCTGTGTGCTGCTGCTGAAGCTAATGTTGTCTAGATCTGTATTGATGGCTGTCAGCCCATGACCGAAGTACTGTCAATCTGTTGATCTGTCGTTGTGCCCTTGAGCAAGGCACTTAACCCTAATTTGCTCCAGGGGCACCGTACTACTATGGCTGACCCTGTAAAACAACACCTATCATACTACTATGGCTGACCCTGTAAAACAACACCTATCATACTACTATGGCTGACCCTGTAAAACAACACCTATCATACTACTATGGCTGACCCTGTAAAACAACACCTATCATACTACTATGGCTGACCCTGTAAAACAACACCTATCATACTACTATGGCTGACCCTGTAAAACAACACCAATCATACTACTATGGCTGACCCTGTAAAACAACACCAATCATACTACTATGGCTGACCCTGTAAAACAACACCAATCATACTACTATGGCTGACCCTGTAAAACAACACCAATCATACTACTATGGCTGACCCTGTAAAACAACACCAATCATACTACTATGGCTGACCCTGTAAAACAACACCTATCATACTACTATGGCTGACCCTGTAAAACAACACCAATCATACTACTATGGCTGACCCTGTAAAACAACACCTATCATACTACTATGGCTGACCCTGTAAAACAACACCTATCATACTACTATGGCTGACCCTGTAAAACAACACTGGACCTATCTGGTGTCCGGGACAGTACACCTTCTAGGACATTGGATTCACTGTCATTGTGTATCTTTGTGATCCATGTGGACTGTATGTTTTTTATGTATCGTACTAACACTGCTGTTTAACCAATTGCCCTCTGGGACAAATAAAGTTGAAACTTCAACTAAATGATGGCCAAATGACGGCCAGATGATGACTAAATGTGGAATATTCTAGAAAAGATAGGTAGCCTACTGTGTAATGTGTTGTATGTTAACTTACTGTGATGTGTTTTATTGTATTGTAATGTACTGCGGTGTGTTTTATTGTATTGTAACGTACTGCGGTGTGTTTTTCATTCTAGTTTCAACTGTGGGGAGAACTGGCACGATCCTGTCAAGTGTAAGGTATGTTTGAATAAACAGCCAGAGAGAAGGGCAGACTGCCTGTCACCAGATCTTCCCACTAACTCTGGGGAAAGTCTCTAGAGACCTGGCTTCTTATTGTTTCTGGTAGCAACAGAGCTGGGCTGGCACTGCTCAGTCCGTCCTGCTGGCAGCAACAGAGCTGGGCTGGCACTGCTCAGTCCGTCCTGCTGGCAGCAACAGAGCTGGGCTGGCACTGCTCAGTCCGTCCTGCTGGCAGCAACAGAGCTGGGCTGGCACTGCTCAGTCCGTTCTGCTGGCAGCAACAGAGCTGGGCTGGCACTGCTCAGTCCGTCCTGCTGGCAGCAACAGAGCTGGGCTGGCACTGCTCAGTCAGTCCTGCTGGCAGCAACAGAGCTGGGCTGGCACTGCTCAGTCCGTCCTGCTGGCAGCAACAGAGCTGGGCTGGCACTGCTCAGTCCGTCCTGCTGGCAGCAACAGAGCTGGGCTGGCACTGCTCAGTCCGTCCTGCTGGCAGCAACAGAGCTGGGCTGGCACTGCTCAGTCCGTCCTGCTGGCAGCAACAGAGTATGCCTCTGGTCCCATGGCTCATTCTGAGTGGACATACTGACAACTGAGTCACTAACCCGCCAAAGGCTGTAAATATAGGTCATTATAAGAATGTATTACCTCTGTTGCTCTGCAGTGGCTGAGAAAGTGGATGAAAAGGTGTGATGATGACAGTGAAACATCCAACTGGATCGCAGCTAATACCAAGGTATGGTTATAATGCTACATAACAGAACACCAAGGTATGGTTATAATGCTACATAACATAATACCAAGGTATGGTTATAATGCTACATAACAGAATACCAAGGTATGGTTATAATGCTACATAACAGAATACCAAGGTATGGTTATAATGCTACATAACATAATACCAAGGTATGGTTATAATGCTACATAACATAATACCAAGGTATGGTTATAATGCTACATAACATAATACCAAGGTATGGTTATAATGCTACATAACAGAATACCAAGGTATGGTTATAATGCTACATAACAGAATACCAAGGTATGGTTTTAATGCTACATAACAGAATACCAAGGTATGGTTATAATGCTACATAACAGAATACCAAGGTATGATTATAATGCTACATAACAGAATACCAAGGTATGGTTTTAATGCTACATAACAGAATACCAAGGTATGGTTTTAATGCTACATAACAGAATGCCAAGGTATGGTTATAATGCTACATAACAGAATACCAAGGTATGGTTATAATGCTACATAACAGAATACCAAGGTATGGTTATAATGCTACATAACATAATACCAAGGTATGGTTATAATGCTACATAACAGAATACCAAGGTATGGTTATAATGCTACATAACATAATACCAAAGGTATGGTTTTAATGCTACATAACAGAATACCAAGGTATGGTTATAATGCTACATAACATAATACCAAAGGTATGGTTATAATGCTACATAACAGAATACCAAGGTATGGTTATAATGCTACATAACATAATACCAAGGTATGGTTATAATGCTACATAACATAATACCAAGGTATGGTTATAATGCTACATAACATAATACCAAGGTATGGTTATAATGCTATGAGATCTACAGAACTCAGCTCTCTACATGACATCAGAGGCCGTAGTCATAAAGCTTCTCGGAGTAGGAGTCCTCATCTGGGAACACGTTTAGCCTTTTAGATTGTAGTGAAGGCTAAGGGCTGGTCCTAGATCAGCAGTGTGAATACCTTTTAGATTGTAGTGAAGGCTAAGGGCTGGTCCTAGATCAGCAGTGTGAATACCTTTTAGATTGTAGTGAAGGCTAAGGGCTGGTCCTAGATCAGCAGTGTGAATACGGGCCCAGGTCAATGTGATCTAGATCGAGGTTTTCATACCTTGGTATTGGCTGCGCTGCACTAGGGGGGTTCACTGTCCTCCTCACACTTTTTTCCACAGGAGTGTCCAAAGTGTCATGTGACCATTGAGAAGAACGGCGGCTGTAACCACATGGTCTGTCGGAACCAGAACTGTCAAGCTGAGTTCTGTTGGGTCTGTCTGGGGCCCTGGGAGCCACACGGCTCGGCATGGTGAGTAGGGAGGAACACACCAGTGTTCATTTCATCTACAAAAATAGTGACAAATATTCATCAAACGCTTATTTTTCAGTGGCATGTGATGAGAATATAACTGACTAAATAGAGCCAGAGGAAACCAATTAAACTAAAATGAGAGGAGACCAAATGATCTCTGAGACTAAATGGACTGGACAAGATCTGACGAGCACAATTAATATTAACAGCACAGTTCTGCTCAGCACAGTTCTGCTCAGCACAGTTCTGCTCAGCACAGTTCTGCTCAGCACAGTTCTGCTCAGCACAGTTCTGCTCAGCACAGTTCTGCTCAGCAGTAGGAAGGACGTGTCCGGCAAACACAGCCTGGTGAGGACAGACAGGAAGCAGGTGATGAGGGCAGACAGGAAGCAGGTGATGAGGGCAGACAGGAAGCAGGTGATGAGGGCAGACAGGAAGCAGGTGATGAGGGCAGACAGGAAGCAGGTGATGAGGGCAGACAGGAAGCAGGTGATGAGGGCAGACAGGAAGCAGGTGATGAGGGCAGACGGGAAGCAGGTGATGAGGGCAGACAGGAAGCAGGTGATGAGGGCAGACGGGAAGCAGGTGATGAGGGCAGACGGGAAGCAGGTGATGAGGGCAGACAGGAAGCAGGTGATGAGGGCAGACAGGAAGCAGGTGATGAGGGCAGACAGGAAGCAGGTGATGAGGGCAGACAGGAAGCAGGTGATGAGGGCAGACAGGAAGCAGGTGATGAGGGCAGACAGGCAGCAGGTGATGAGGGCAGACAGGAAGCAGGTGATGAGGGCAGACAGGAAGCAGGTGATGAGGGCAGACAGGAAGCAGGTGATGAGGGCAGACAGGAAGCAGGTGATGAGGGCAGACAGGAAGCAGGTGATGAGGGCAGACAGGCAGCAGGTGATGAGGGCAGACAGGCAGTAGGTGATGAGGGCAGACAGGCAGCAGGTGATGAGGGCAGACAGGAAGCAGGTGATGAAGGCAGACAGGCAGCAGGTGATGAGGGCAGACAGGAAGCAGGTGATGAGGGCAGACAGGAAGCAGGTGATGAGGGCAGACAGGCAGCAGGTGATGAGGGCAGACAGGAAGCAGGTGATGAGGGCAGACAGGAAGCAGGTGATGAAGGCAGACAGGCAGCAGGTGATGAGGGCAGACAGGAAGCAGGTGATGAGGGCAGACAGGAAGCAGGTGATGAGGGCAGACAGGCAGCAGGTGATGAGGGCAGACAGGAAGCAGGTGATGAGGGCAGACAGGAAGCAGGTGATGAAGGCAGACAGGCAGCAGGTGATGAGGGCAGACAGGCAGCAGGTGATGAGGGCAGACAGGCAGCAGGTGATGAGGGCAGACAGGCAGCAGGTGATGAGGGCAGACAGGAAGCAGGTGATGAGGGCAGACGGGCAGCAGGTGATTAGGGCAGACAGGCAGCAGGTGATGAGGGCAGACAGGCAGCAGGTGATGAGGGCAGACAGGCAGCAGGTGATGAGGGCAGACAGGCAGCAGGTGATGAGGGCAGACAGGCAGCAGGTGATGAGGGCAGACAGGCAGCAGGTGATGAGGGCAGACGGGCAGCAGGTGATGAGGGCAGACGGGCAGCAGGTGATGAGGGCAGACGGGCAGCAGGTGATGAGGGCAGACAGGAAGCAGGTGACGAGGGCAGACGGGCAGCAGGTGATTAGGGCAGACAGGCCACTTAGCCCTTCTGGGGGCTGTCTGTGTGCTGCAGAATAAGCCAGAAGGTAGCCTCCGCTAACCAGTGTGCTAGTTGTTGTTTGGAAAGGGCTCGGCCCACTGCCTGAGTCCCGTAGCAGACGAATAACTGTTCTGACCTGCCGTGAAGCTTTTTCTCTGACCCAAAAGCTTTTAGTTCTAGAACTCTCGTCCTTCAGTGGGACATAATAACGCCGGGTTTAGCTGAAACATCAACAGAATCCCCCGCCTGATAAAGCCAGTCTATAGTCCAGGTAGCGGATAATGGACCTTATGAAACATCAACAGAATCAGAAACAGCCAGAATCCCCCGCCTGATAAAGCCAGTCTATAGTCCAGGTAGCAGATAATGGACCTTATCAGATAATGCAATAATTTCAAAAATGTTACTAAGTTACAGTTCATAAATGGAAATCGGTGAATTTTAATTAATTAGGCCCTAATCTATGGATTCCACATGACTGGGAATACAGATATGCATCGGTTGGGCACAGACACCTTAAGAAAAGGTAGGGGTGTGGATCAGAAAACCAGTCAGTATCTGGTGTGACCACCATTGGCCTCATGCAGCGCAACACATCTCCTACTCATAGAGTTGATCAGGCTGTTGATTGTGGCCTGTGGAATGTTTGTAGTCTCTCAACTGTTCAAAGGCTCAATTCTTAAATCATTTCAAGAAATCCAGGAGGAATTAATTATATCCAATACACATTTTTATAGGTACTCTTAGAAAAAAAGGTGCTATCTAGTACCTAAAAGGATTCTTCGGCTGTCCCCAAAGGAGAACCCTTTTAAAGAACCCCTTTTGGTTCCAGTTAGAACCTTTTTGGGTTCCATGTAGGACCCTTTCCACAGAGTGTTCTACATGGAACCCAAAAGGGTTCTACCTGGAACCAAAATAGTTATCCTATGGGGACAGCTGAAGAACCCTTTTGGAACCATTTTTTCTAAGAGTGTACCTTAAAGTAAGGCAATTCATTGTCAAAAAAGGATTGTTACAAAAAATATATTGTCACAATATCCTTAACGTGCAAATATTATCTTTAGATAATCATAGGAACTCATGGCAGGGTCAATTACAGGTGCAGCTATCAGAGGAGAGTTGGGGTGAATGTATAGAAAACTCTATAGAAAGAGATGGGGGGGAATGTATAGAAAACACTATAGAAAGAGACAGAGGGAATGTATAAAAAACACTATAGAAAGAGACAGAGGGAATGTATAGAAAACACTATAGAAAGAGATGGGGGGGAATGTATGGAAAACACTATAGAAAGAGACAGAGGGAATGTATAGAAAACACTATAGAAAGAGATGGGGGGGAATGTATAGAAAACACTATAGAAAGAGACAGAGGGAATGTATAGAAAACACTATAGAAAGAGATGGGGGGAATGTATAGAAAACACTATAGAAAGAGATGGGGGGAATGTATAGAAAACACTATAGAAAGAGACAGAGGGAATGTATAGAAAACACTATAGAAAGAGACAGAGGGAATGTATAGAAAACACTATAGAAAGAGATGGGGGGGAATGTATAGAAAACACTATAGAAAGAGATGGGGGGGAATGTATAGAAAACACTATAGAAAGAGACAGAGGGAATGTATAGAAAACACTATAGAAAGAGATGGGGGGAATGTATAGAAAACACTATAGAAAGAGATGGGGGGGAATGTATAGAAAACACTATAGAAAGAGATGGGGGGGAATGTATAGAAAACACTATAGAAAGAGATGGGGGAATGTATAGAAAACACTATAGAAAGAGATGGGGGGAATGTATAGAAAACACTATAGAAAGAGATGGGGGGGAATGTATAGAAAACACTATAGAAAGAGACAGAGGGAATGTATAGAAAACACTATAGAAAGAGACAGAGGGAATGTATAGAAAACACTATAGAAAGAGATGGGGGGGAATGTATAGAAAACACTATAGAAAGAGACAGAGGGAATGTATAGAAAACACTATAGAAAGAGATGGGGGGGGGAATGTATAGAAAACACTATAGAAAGAGACAGAGGGAATGTATAGAAAACACTATAGAAAGAGATGGGGGAATGTATAGAAAACACTATAGAAAGAGATGGGGGGGAATGTATAGAAAACACTATAGAAAGAGATGGGGGGGAAATGTATAGAAAACACTATAGAAAGAGACAGAGGGAATGTATAGAAAACACTATAGAAAGAGATGGGGGGGAATGTATAGAAAACACTATAGAAAGAGACAGAGGGAATGTATAGAAAACACTATAGAAAGAGATGGGGGGAATGTATAGAAAACACTATAGAAAGAGATGGGGGGGGAATGTATAGAAAACACTATAGAAAGAGACAGAGGGAATGTATAGAAAACACTATAGAAAGAGATGGGGGGGAATGTATAGAAAACACTATAGAAAGAGACAGAGGGAATGTATAGAAAACACTATAGAAAGAGATGGGGGGAATGTATAGAAAACACTATAGAAAGAGATGGGGGGGAATGTATAGAAAACACTATAGAAAGAGATGGGGGGGAATGTATAGAAAACACTATAGAAAGAGACAGAGGGAATGTATAGAAAACACTATAGAAAGAGATGGGGGGGAATGTATAGAAAACACTATAGAAAGAGACAGAGGGAATGTATAGAAAACACTATAGAAAGAGATGGGGGGGAATGTATAGAAAACACTATAGAAAGAGATGGGGGGAATGTATAGAAAACACTATAGAAAGAGACAGAGGGAATGTATAGAAAACACTATAGAAAGAGACAGAGGGAATGTATAGAAAACACTATAGAAAGAGATGGGGGGGAATGTATAGAAAACACTATAGAAAGAGATGGGGGAATGTATAGAAAACACTATAGAAAGAGATGGGGGGGAATGTATGGAAAACACTATAGAAAGAGATGGGGGGGAATGTATAGAAAACACTATAGAAAGAGATGGGGGGAATGTATAGAAAACACTATAGAAAGAGATGGGGGGGAATGTATAGAAAACACTATAGAAAGAGACAGAGGGAATGTATAGAAAACACTATAGAAAGAGATGGGGGGGAATGTATAGAAAACACTATAGAAAGAGACAGAGGGAATGTATAGAAAACACTATAGAAAGAGATGGGGGGGAATGTATAGAAAACACTATAGAAAGAGATGGGGGGGAATGTATAGAAAACACTATAGAAAGAGACAGAGGGAATGTATAGAAAACACTATAGAAAGAGATGGGGGGGAATGTATAGAAAACACTATAGAAAGAGACAGAGGGAATGTATAGAAAACACTATAGAAAGAGATGGGGGGAATGTATAGAAAACACTATAGAAAGAGATGGGGGGGAATGTATAGAAAACACTATAGAAAGAGACAGAGGGAATGTATAGAAAACACTATAGAAAGAGATGGGGGGGAATGTATAGAAAACACTATAGAAAGAGACAGAGGGAATGTATAGAAAACACTATAGAAAGAGATGGGGGGAATGTATAGAAAACACTATAGAAAGAGACAGAGGGAATGTATAGAAAACACTATAGAAAGAGATGGGGGGGAATGTATAGAAAACACTATAGAAAGAGACAGAGGGAATGTATAGAAAACACTATAGAAAGAGACAGAGGGAATGTATAGAAAACACTATAGAAAGAGATGGGGGGGAATGTATAGAAAACACTATAGAAAGAGACAGAGGGAATGTATAGAAAACACTATAGAAAGAGATGGGGGGGGGGAATGTATAGAAAACACTATAGAAAGAGACAGAGGGAATGTATAGAAAACACTATAGAAAGAGATGGGGGAATGTATAGAAAACACTATAGAAAGAGATGGGGGGAATGTATAGAAAACACTATAGAAAGAGATGGGGGGAATGTATAGAAAACACTATAGAAAGAGATGGGGGGAATGTATAGAAAACACTATAGAAAGAGATGGGGGGAATGTATAGAAAACACTATAGAAAGAGATGGGGGGGAATGTATAGAAAACACTATAGAAAGAGATGGGGGGGAATGTATAGAAAACACTATAGAAAGAGATGGGGGGAATGTATAGAAAACACTATAGAAAGAGACAGAGGGAATGTATAGAAAACACTATAGAAAGAGACAGAGGGAATGTATGGAAAACACTATAGAAAGAGACAGAGGGAATGTATAGAAAACACTATAGAAAGAGATGGGGGGGAATGTATAGAAAACACTATAGAAAGAGACGGGGGGGAATGTATAGAAAACACTATAGAAAGAGATGGGGGGAATGTATAGAAAACACTATAGAAAGAGACAGAGGGAATGTATAGAAAACACTATAGAAAGAGACGGGGGGGAATGTATAGAAAACACTATAGAAAGAGATGGGGGGAATGTATAGAAAACACTATAGAAAGAGATGGGGGGAATGTATAGAAAACACTATAGAAAGAGACGGGGGGGAATGTATAGAAAACACTATAGAAAGAGACAGAGGGAATGTATAGAAAACACTATAGAAAGAGATGGGGGGGAATGTATAGAAAACTCTATAGAAAGAGATGGGGGGAATGTATAGAAAACACTATAGAAAGAGATGGGGGGAATGTATAGAAAACACTATAGAAAGAGACAGAGGGAATGTATAGAAAACACTATAGAAAGAGACAGAGGGAATGTATAGAAAACACTATAGAAAGAGATGGGGGGAATGTATAGAAAACACTATAGAAAGAGACAGAGGGAATGTATAAAAAACACTATAGAAAGAGATGGGGGGGAATGTATAGAAAACACTATAGAAAGAGATGGGGGGAATGTATGGAAAACACTATAGAAAGAGACAGAGGGAATGTATAGAAAACACTATAGAAAGAGACAGAGGGAATGTATAGAAAACACTATAGAAAGAGATGGGGGAATGTATAAAAAACACTATAGAAAGAGATGGGGGGGAATGTATAGAAAACACTATAGAAAGAGATGGGGGGAATGTATAGAAAACACTATAGAAAGAGACAGAGGGAATGTATAGAAAACACTATAGAAAGAGATGGGGGAATGTATAAAAAACACTATAGAAAGAGATGGGGGGGAATGTATAGAAAACACTATAGAAAGAGATGGGGGGAATGTATAGAAAACACTATAGAAAGAGATGGGGGGGAATGTATAGAAAACACTATAGAAAGAGACAGAGGGAATGTATAGAAAACACTATAGAAAGAGATGGGGGAATGTATAAAAAACACTATAGAAAGAGATGGGGGGGAATGTATAGAAAACACTATAGAAAGAGATGGGGGGAATGTATAGAAAACACTATAGAAAGAGATGGGGGAATGTATAGAAAACACTATAGAAAGAGATGGGGGGAATGTATAGAAAACACTATAGAAAGAGATGGGGGGAATGTATAGAAAACTCTATAGAAAGAGACAGAGGGAATGTATAGAAAACACTATAGAAAGAGACAGAGGGAATGTATAGAAAACACTATAGAAAGAGATGGGGGGGAATGTATAGAAAACACTATAGAAAGAGATGGGGGGGAATGTATAGAAAACACTTTAGAAAGAGATGGGGGGAATGTATAGAAAACACTATAGAAAGAGATGGGGGGAATGTATAGAAAACACTATAGAAAGAGATGGGGGGAATGTATAGAAAACACTTTAGAAAGAGATGGGGGGAATGTATAGAAAACACTATAGAAAGAGATGGGGGAATGTATAGAAAACACTATAGAAAGAGATGGGGGGAATGTATAGAAAACACTATAGAAAGAGATGGGGGGGAATGTATAGAAAACACTTTAGAAAGAGATGGGGGGAATGTATAGAAAACACTATAGAAAGAGACAGAGGGAATGTATAGAAAACACTATAGAAAGAGACAGAGGGAATGTATAGAAAACACTATAGAAAGAGATGGGGGGAATGTATAGAAAACACTATAGAAAGAGATGGGGGGGAATGTATAGAAAACACTATAGAAAGAGATGGGGGGAATGTATAGAAAACACTATAGAAAGAGACAGAGGGAATGTATAAAAAACACTATAGAAAGAGATGGGGGGGAATGTATAGAAAACACTATAGAAAGAGATGGGGGGGGAATGTATAGAAAACACTATAGAAAGAGACAGAGGGAATGTATAGAAAACACTATAGAAAGAGACAGAGGGAATGTATAGAAAACACTATAGAAAGAGATGGGGGGGAATGTATAGAAAACACTATAGAAAGAGACAGAGGGAATGTATAGAAAACACTATAGAAAGAGATGGGGGGGAATGTATAGAAAACACTATAGAAAGAGATGGGGGGGAATGTATAGAAAACACTATAGAAAGAGATGGGGGGAATGTATAGAAAACACTATAGAAAGAGATGGGGGGAATGTATAGAAAACACTATAGAAAGAGATGGGGGGAATGTATAAAAAACACTATAGAAAGAGATGGGGGGGAATGTATAGAAAACACTATAGAAAGAGACAGAGGGAATGTATAGAAAACACTATAGAAAGAGATGGGGGGAATGTATAGAAAACACTATAGAAAGAGATGGGGGGGAATGTATAGAAAACACTATAGAAAGAGATGGGGGGGAATGTATAGAAAACACTATAGAAAGAGATGGGGGGAATGTATAGAAAACACTATAGAAAGAGATGGGGGGAATGTATAGAAAACTCTATAGAAAGAGACAGAGGGAATGTATAGAAAACACTATAGAAAGAGACAGAGGGAATGTATAGAAAACACTATAGAAAGAGATGGGGGGGAATGTATAGAAAACACTATAGAAAGAGATGGGGGGGAATGTATAGAAAACACTTTAGAAAGAGATGGGGGGAATGTATAGAAAACACTATAGAAAGAGATGGGGGGAATGTATAGAAAACACTATAGAAAGAGATGGGGGGAATGTATAGAAAACACTTTAGAAAGAGATGGGGGGAATGTATAGAAAACACTATAGAAAGAGATGGGGGGAATGTATAGAAAACACTATAGAAAGAGATGGGGGGAATGTATAGAAAACACTATAGAAAGAGATGGGGGGAATGTATAGAAAACACTTTAGAAAGAGATGGGGGGAATGTATAGAAAACACTATAGAAAGAGACAGAGGGAATGTATAGAAAACACTATAGAAAGAGACAGAGGGAATGTATAGAAAACACTATAGAAAGAGATGGGGGGGAATGTATAGAAAACACTATAGAAAGAGATGGGGGGAATGTATAGAAAACACTATAGAAAGAGACAGAGGGAATGTATAGAAAACACTATAGAAAGAGATGGGGGGAATGTATAGAAAACACTATAGAAAGAGATGGGGGGAATGTATAGAAAACTCTATAGAAAGAGATGGGGGGGAATGTATAGAAAACACTATAGAAAGAGATGGGGGGAATGTATAGAAAACACTATAGAAAGAGATGGGGAGGAATGTATAGAAAACACTATAGAAAGAGATGGGGGGAATGTATGGAAAACACTATAGAAAGAGACAGAGGGAATGTATAGAAAACACTATAGAAAGAGATGGGGGGAATGTATAGAAAACACTATAGAAAGAGATGGGGGAATGTATAGAAAACACTATAGAAAGAGACAGAGGGAATGTATAGAAAACACTATAGAAAGAGATGGGGGGAATGTATAGAAAACACTATAGAAAGAGACAGAGGGAATGTATAGAAAACACTATAGAAAGAGACAGAGGGAATGTATAGAAAACACTATAGAAAGAGATGGGGGGGAATGTATAGAAAACACTATAGAAAGAGATGGGGGGAATGTATAGAAAACACTATAGAAAGAGATGGGGGGAATGTATAGAAAACACTATAGAAAGAGATGGGGGGGAATGTATAGAAAACACTATAGAAAGAGATGGGGGGAATGTATAGAAAACACTATAGAAAGAGATGGGGGGGAATGTATAGAAAACACTATAGAAAGAGATGGGGGGAATGTATAGAAAACACTATAGAAAGAGATGGGGGGGAATGTATAGAAAACACTATAGAAAGAGATGGGGGGAATGTATAGAAAACTCTATAGAAAGAGATGGGGGGGAATGTATAGAAAACACTATAGAAAGAGATGGGGGGGAATGTATAGAAAACACTATAGAAAGAGATGGGGGGGAATGTATAGAAAACACTATAGAAAGAGATGGGGGGAATGTATAGAAAACACTATAGAAAGAGATGGGGGGAATGTATAGAAAACACTATAGAAAGAGATGGGGGGAATGTATAGAAAACACTATAGAAAGAGACAGAGGGAATGTATAGAAAACACTATAGAAAGAGATGGGGGGGAATGTATAGAAAACACTATAGAAAGAGATGGGGGGAATGTATGGAAAACACTATAGAAAGAGACAGAGGGAATGTATAGAAAACACTATAGAAAGAGATGGGGGGGAATGTATAGAAAACACTATAGAAAGAGATGGGGGGAATGTATAGAAAGAGATGGGGGGAATGTATAGAAAACACTATAGAAAGAGATGGGGGAATGTATAGAAAACACTATAGAAAGAGATGGGGGGGAATGTATAGAAAACACTATAGAAAGAGATGGGGGGAATGTATAGAAAACACTATAGAAAGAGATGGGGGAATGTATAGAAAACACTATAGAAAGAGATGGGGGGAATGTATAGAAAGAGATGGGGGGAATGTATAGAAAACACTATAGAAAGAGATGGGGGAATGTATAGAAAACACTATAGAAAGAGATGGGGGGAATGTATAGAAAACACTATAGAAAGAGATGGGGGGGAATGTATAGAAAACACTATAGAAAGAGATGGGGGGGAATGTATAGAAAACACTATAGAAAGAGACAGAGGGAATGTATAGAAAACACTATAGAAAGAGATGGGGGGGAATGTATAGAAAACACTATAGAAAGAGATGGGGGGAATGTATAGAAAACACTATAGAAAGAGATGGGGGAATGTATAGAAAACACTATAGAAAGAGATGGGGGGAATGTATAGAAAACACTATAGAAAGAGATGGGGGGAATGTATGGAAAACACTATAGAAAGAGATGGGGGAATGTATAGAAAACACTATAGAAAGAGATGGGGGGAATGTATAGAAAACACTATAGAAAGAGATGGGGGGAATGTATGGAAAACACTATAGAAAGAGATGGGGGAATGTATAGAAAACACTATAGAAAGAGATGGGGGGGAATGTATAGAAAACACTATAGAAAGAGATGGGGGGAATGTATAGAAAACACTATAGAAAGAGATGGGGGAATGTATAGAAAACACTATAGAAAGAGATGGGGGGAATGTATAGAAAACACTATAGAAAGAGATGGGGGAATGTATAGAAAACACTATAGAAAGAGATGGGGGGAATGTATAGAAAACACTATAGAAAGAGATGGGGGAATGTATAGAAAACACTATAGAAAGAGATGGGGGGAATGTATAGAAAACACTATAGAAAGAGATGGGGGGGAATGTATAGAAAACACTATAGAAAGAGATGGGGGGGAATGTATAGAAAACACTATAGAAAGAGACTACATGTAACCGAACAAGGGAATTCCAATTCAAAGTTCTACACTGAACAAAGATGTAAACGCAACAATTTAAAAGATTTGACTGAGTTACAGTTCAAATAAGGAAATCAGTCAATTGAAATACATTCATTAGGCCCTAATCTATGGATTTCAGATGACTGGGAATACAGATATGCATCTGTTGGTCACAGATCAGAAAACCAGTCAGTATCTGGTGTGACCACCATTTGCCTCATGCAGTGCGACACATCTCCTTCTCATAGAGTTGATCAGGCTGTTGATTGTGGCCTGTGGAATGTTGTCCCACTCCTCTTCAATGGCTGTAAAGTTGCTGGATATTGGCAGGAACTGGAACACGCTGTCGTACACGTCAATCCAGAGCATCCCAAACGTGCTCAATGGGTGACATATCTGGTGAGTATGCAGGCCATGGAAGAACTGGGACATTTTCAGCTTCCAGGAACTGTGTACAGATCCTTGCGACATGGAGCCGTGCATTATCATGCTGAAACATGAGGTGATGGTGGAGGATGAATGGCACGACAATGTGCCTCAGGATCTCATCACGGTATCTCTGTGCATTCAAATTGCCATTGATAAAATGCAATTGTGTTCGTTGTCCGTAGCTTATGCCTGCCGATATCGTAACCCCACTGCCACCATGGGTCACTCTGTTCACATCGTTGACATCAGCAAACTGCTGCCATCTGCCCTGTACAGTTGAAACCGATATTCTGTGAAGAGCACACGTCTCCAGTGTGCCAGTGGCCATCAAAGGTGAGCCTTTGTCAACTGAAGTCTGTTACGACACTAAACTGCAGTCAGGTCAAGACCCTGGTGAGGATGACGAGCATGCAGATGAGCTTCCCTGAGATGGTTTCTGACAGTTTGTGCAGAAATTCTTTGGTTGTGCAAAACCACAGTTCCATCAGCTGTCTGGGTGGCTGGTCTCAAACGATCCCGCAGGTGAAGAAGCCGGATGTGGAGGTCCTGGGCTGGCGTGGTTACACGTGGTCTGCGGTTGTGAGGCCAGGTGGACGCACTGCCAAATTCTCTAAAACAATGTTTGATGCGGCTTATGGTAGAAAAATTAACATTCAATTCTCTGGCAACAGCTCTGGTTGACATTCCTGGAGTCACCATGCCAATTGCACACTCCCTCAAAACTTGAGACATCTGTGGCATTGTGTTGTGTGACAAAACTGCACATTTTAGAGTGGCCTGTTATTGTCCCCAGCACAAGGTGCACCTGTGTAATGATTATGCTGTTTAATCAGCTTCTTGATATGACACACCTGTCAGGTGGATGGATTATCTTGTCAAGGGGAAATGTTCACTAACAGGGATGTAAATAAATTTGTCCACAGCATTTGAGAGAAATAAGCTTTTTGTGCGAATTGACATTTTCTTTGATTTTAGCTCATGAAACATGGAACCAACACTATACATGTTGCGTTTATATTTTTATTCAGTATATGTAGGCTGAATTAAGAATTTACATGGCCAGATCATTCTTGTATAATTTTATTCTCTATACACTGAGTGTACAAAACATTAGGAACACCTTCTTAATATTGAGTTGCACCCCCTTTTGCCCACAGAACAGCCTCAATTCGTTGGGGCACGGACTCTACAAGGTGTAGAAAGCGTTCCCCAGGGACGCTGGCCCACGTTGGCTGGATGTCCTTTGGGTGGTGGACCATTCTTGATACACACAGGAAACTTTTGAAAGGGAAAAACCCAGCAGCGTTGCAGTTCTTGACACACACAAACCGGTGTTCCTGGCACCTACTACCATACCCCATTTGTCTTGCCCATTCACCCTCCGAATGCCAAACATACACAATCCATGTCTCAATGGTCTCAAGGCTTAAAAGTCCTACTTTGACCCATCTCCTCCCCTTCATTTACACTATTAAAGTGGATTTAACAGGTGACATCAATAAGGGATCATAGCTTCCACCTGGATTCATCTGGTCAGTCTATGTCATGGAAAGAGCAGGTGTTCCCAATGTTTTGTAGACTGTGTATATGTTGGTCATATTTTTACTGTTGGGAAGAATAGGATGTTATGCAGAACAATATGTTGGCAGGACAAGGATATGTATGTTTGTTCACATGGAAGTCAGTGATTTATGTTTACTATAGTTAATGAGGCAATACCAATGTGATGGGACTAAAATGAAAGGGCATTTAGTTGACAATAACAAGACTAAACCATTATTCAAATTAGTCAAATTTTTGTAAGACTTAATGATATTTCAGTCAAAATGATTAAGACTAGACTAAATCTTAAAGAGTGCCAAAATGAACACACACACGAGTTGTTAGGTCTGTCTGGGGCCCAGTGAGCCACACTGCTCAACATGGTGGGTAGGGAGGAAATCGCACACAGCAGAGATAAGGAAGTGATTGAAATGCATCTTGCTATGATGATGTTGTCCTGCAGGTACAACTGCAATCGCTACAATGAAGACGATGCCAAGGCAGCCAGAGACTCTCAGGAGGTTATTATCTGGCCATTCTGGGACTAATACTACATTACATTTACGTCATTTAGAAGACTAGTACTTTTACTACTACTATTATTATTACTACTATTATTATTACTACTATTATTATTACTACTACTATTATTATTATTACTACTATTACTATTACTACTACTACTATTACTACTACTATTATTACTACTACTATTATTACTACTACTATTATTATTATTACTACTATTATTATTACTGCTGCTACTACTACTACTAATAGTACTACTGCTATGGCTATTACTAGCCTACTACTACTATGACTTACTACTGCTATTACTAATATTAATATTACTATTACTACTACTTCCGCTACTACTATTCTGCTGCTGCTGCTATTACTAGCCTAGTACTAGTCTACTATTACTAGCGATGTTCCCTCTAATTCTTATCGGCACTGAGCAAATGTCAGGTCTGCTGAGTGCAAACTTGAACGTTGTGAGCGGGCGTTTACTGTGAACACTGAGGCTGGACCCGCTTTAAGTTACAGTTTCAGACAGTGGTCAAGTAGGCTACTGTGGCTATTTGATCATAATGTAGGCCTACCAGAGTGGCCTACCATCAAAAACTATGGAGAAAATGCATCCCATAAAATATTTTAACGTGGAAATAGCTGTTCTATCATTCAGCCTACAGTAGCAGCCAATGTGTGGTGTTCAATGTAGGGCTACATTCCATGAGACTTTAGAACAAAACATGCAGGGCTTGACATTAACCTGTTTATCCACTTGTCCTTCAGATAAGGAGGTGACTTAAAATGTTGTGTTGTTTGATGCAAGAAACCACTTTACAAAATAAAATGCATCATTATTCCCATACCATTATTACAGAGAATCAGACATTATGCTACCCTCTGCCTATTGGCTACTTCGCTTATTCAAGCCTGTCTCAAAATACAGCACTGCCCCTTTAAGACAAAAAAAAAGCTCTTTACCTGACTCGCTTTTCAAAGATGTCTAGAAATGTACATGTTTTCTTGTAGGAAGCAATCACTCCCTTATTGCTGACTACAAATGATCTATAACTGGGATAATAACTCACTAACTAGCAAAGGATATGAACAAATGATCTATAACTGGGATAATAACTCACTAACTAGCAAAGGATATGAACAAATGATCTATAACTGGGATAATAACTCACTAACTAGCGAAGGATATGAACAAATGATCTATAACTGGGATAATAACTCACTAACTAGCAAAGGATATGAACAAATGATCTATAACTGGGATAATAACTCACTAACTAGCGAAGGATATGAACAAATGATCTATAACTGGGATAATAACTCACTAACTAGCAAAGGATATGAATGAATGATCTATAACTGGGATAATAACTCACTAACTAGCAAAGGATATGAACAAATGATCTATAACTGGGCTAATAACTCACTAACTAGCAAAGGATATGAACAAATGATCTATAACTGGGATAATAACTCACTAACTAGCAAAGGATATGAACAAATGATCTATAACTGGGATAATAACTCACTAACTAGCAAAGGATATGAACAAATGATCTATAACTGGGATAATAACTCACTAACTAGCAAAGGATATGAACTAAATGTGTACACGTGGCTGGCTACATGCAGCTCTCGATTTGATCTCAAAACAAGCGCATCTACTCACGACCGCTCATGCTGTAAACACAGTCCAGTTCAAAGTAAATGGCACAGATCCATATATGAATGATCAGAGGCCATCTGCGCTCTTTTAAGGTCCTTACTACTGAAAAGTGTCTGTTCCAGGTGCAGGAGTAGGAGTCAAAATAAGAATACTGGACGAGATGGAGACCCACACACTGTTGAAAAAAGGAATCTATCCAAAACGGAGGCTTGAATGCAAAATCAAGATGTTTATTGAAACATCATGGTACCCAAAGAATATACACTGCTCAAAAAAATAAAGGGAACACTTAAACAACACAATGTAACTCCAAGTCAATCACACTTCTGTGAAATCAAACTGTCCACTTAGGAAGCAACACTGATTGACAATAAATTTCACATGCTGTTGTGCAAATGGAATAGACAACAGCTGGAAATTATAGGCAACTAGCAAGACACCCCCAATAAAGGACTGGTTTTGCAGGTGGTGACCACAGACCACTTCTCAGTTCCTATGCTTCCTGGCTGATGTTTTGGTCACTTTTGAATGCTGGCGGTGCTTTCACTCTAGTGGTAGCATGAGACGGAGTCTACAACCCACACAAGTGGCTCAGGTAGTGCAGCTCATCCAGGATGGCAAATCAATGCGAGCTGTGGCAAGAAGGTTTACTGTGTCTGTCAGCGTAGTGTCCAGAGCATGGAGGCGCTACCAGGAGACAGGCCAGTACATCAGGAGACGTGGAGGAGGCCGTAGGAGGGCAACAACCCAGCAGCAGGACTGCTACCTCCGCCTTTGTGCAAGGAGGAGCAGGAGGAGCACTGCCAGAGCCCTGCAAAATGACCTCCAGCAGGCCACAAATGTGCATGTGTCTGCTCAAACAGTCAGAAACAGACTCCATGAGGGTGGTATGAGGGCCCGATGTCCACAGGTGGGGGTTGTGCTTACAGCCCAACACCGTACAGGACGTTTGGCATTTGCCAGAGAACACCAAGATTGCCAAATTCGCCACTGGCGCCCTGTGCTCTTCACAGATGAAAGCAGGTTCACATTGAGCACATGTGACAAACGTGACCGAGTCTGGAGACACCGTGGAGAACGTTCTGCTGCCTGCAACATCCTCCAGCATGACCGGTTTGGCGGTGGGTCAGTCATGGTGTGGGGTGGCATTTCTTTGGGGGGCCGCACAGCCCTCCATGTGCTCGCTAGAGGTAGCATGATTGCCATTAGGTATCGAGATGAGATCCTCAGACCCATTGTGAGACCATATGCTGGTGCTGTTGACCCTGGGTTCCTCCTAATGCAAGACAATGCTAGACCTCATGTGGCTGGAGTGTGTCAGCAGTTCCTGCAAGAGGAAGGCATTGATGCTATGGACTGGCCCGCCCGTTCCCCAGACCTGAATCCAATTGAGCACATCTGGGACATCATGTCTCGCTCCATCCACCAACGCCACGTTGCACCACAGACTGTCCAGGAGTTGGCGGATGCTTTAGTCCAGGTCTGGGAGGAGATCCCTCAGGAGACCATCCGCCACCTCATCAGGAGCATGCCCAGGCGTTGTAGGGAGGTCATACAGGCACGTGGAGGCCACACACACTATTGAGCCTCATTTTGACTTGTTTTAAGGACATTACATCAACGTTGGATCAGCCTGTAGTGTGGTTTTCCACTTTAATTTTGAGGGTGACTCCAAATCCAGACCTCCATGGGTTGATAAATTTGATTTCCATTTGATAATTTTTGTGTGATTTTGTTGTCAGCACATTCAACTATGTAAAGAAAAAAGTATTTAATAAGATTATTTCATTCATTCAGATCTAGGATGTGTTATTTTAGTGTTCCCTTAATTTTTTTGAGCAGTGTAAAGTGCCTAAATGAAAGATGAAATCATCAGTGGAAATTGTCGGAACACACCTGGTTTCTATTCCAATGATAATTGCATATGTCACATGATCGTGCAAGAAAATACATCAGAAAAATCTCTAAATCAGAACCTAGTACAATAGAATGCATGATCTAAATATATACGATCCAGATCCATATATGGCAATGGTCTATTTGCATATAGGCCTCCTGCAGCTCTGATTGGTTATGGGGTACCGGTCTGCAGAGTAAGGGCTGAGTAGTGCTCAATAGAATCCTACTCCACTGCGTTCTGCCTACAACAAAATCTCTTGCGTAGGTCGTTTTGGTTGCGGTATGTTGCATTGAAAGTAGCTAATTTTGCATTGATTCGATCACAATTCCCACAGTGGAGGGAAACTTTGATAGTGTTAACGAAAGAGGAAAACTAGGAAGTTCAATGAAGTTCAATCTCGTGCTTCTCTCCGTGGACTGATATTTATTCTGGAGTCTCTGGGCTACTGCGCCCGCACGCAGTTTAGAGGGAACGTTGATCACTAGTACTAGCCTACTACTATTACTACTACTACTACTACTACTACTACTACTACTACTACTACTACTGTAATTAAGTGAAGGCTTGTGCGTTGCAGCGCTCCAGAGCGATGTTGCAGCGGTACCTGTTCTACTGCAACCGCTACATGAACCACATGCAGTCGCTCCGCTTCGAGCACAAGCTGTACGCCGGGATCAAGGCCAAGATGGATGAGATGCAGCAGCACAACATGTCCTGGATCGAGGTGCAGTTCCTGAAGAAGGCCGTGGACGTGCTGTGTCAGTGTCGCTCCACGCTCATGTTCACATACGTCTTCGCCTTCTACCTCAAGAAGAACAACCAGTCCATCATCTTTGAGGTACACTATGGTATTAACCCTAATCCTATAGCTAACTCTAACCCTGGTAGCTAGCTAACCCTTCTACCTCAAGAAGAACAACCAGTCCATCATCTTTGAGGTACACTATGGTATTAACCCTAATCCTATAGCTAACTCTAACCCTGGTAGCTAGCTAACCCTTCTACCTCAAGAAGAACAACCAGTCCATCATCTTTGAGGTACACTATGGTATTAACCCTAATCCTATAGCTAACTCTAACCCTGGTAGCTAGCTAACCCTTCTACCTCAAGAAAAACAACCAGTCCATCATCTTTGAGGTACACTATGGTATGAACCCTAATCCTATAGCTAACTCTAACCCTGGTAGCTAGCTAACCCTTCTACCTCAAGAAAAACAACCAGTCCATCATCTTTGAGGTAGAGTACGGTATGAACCCTAATCCTATAGCTAACTCTAACTATCTGGATAAAGGCGTCCGCATGCTTCCCAGCTGAAACAGTTCGGAAGAGTTTGTGCATATATTATCATGACATTTTGTGACGTTTTTGTTTGTTTTTGGACTTTCGGTGAGGGTTTTTTCAGCTGTTCGGGCACACGACAAGCCGAAGTCAGTAGCCGAAGTCTATGCCCCTTCGTCGGTGATTGGTCAGCAGTAGGGATTCTTCAATAAAGTCTTTGTCATTCAACGAGAGACGACTTGTTTTCGTGCATATTTTTTCATTGAGAAATAATGCACCAAACATCTTCGATGTAATATTTTGCGACTAAGATCTCCTCTGCAAAAACGTCAAAATTCATGACATTTCTTGAGTTATATTATATTAATTCTGACTATTTTGAGGAAGCATATACTGGCTATAGCGTAACAAGATGGACAAACTGTACTATTGCCGCTTTTTTCTAGTTTTTCAAGCAAAGGTCTTTTAAGGGATTGTGATTACTGCATTGTAGGGAAAGAGCAAGAAATGCATTTCACTGTACTTGTGCACGTGACAAAAAATAAGAACTTGGGGCATGTGGTAGCAAAAAGTTGTGCAGTGGAAACAAGGATTTCCTGTTGGACAAATTATGAACACGACCCTGCTGTGGTGGTGAATGCAGGGATTCAAATTCTCTATCACTGCATCCGTCATATGGATTGTGGAGAGGTGTTTTTTTGAGATCGGTGTAGATCTGCTGGTTTGGAGAAGACGGCCTAATACAGGGAGAAGCATGTCTGTTCTACTAAATAGATTTACAAATAAATGTATTCTCAAATATGTTATTTTCTCTGTTACGCTGTGTGCACTGAACTGACATGCAGGAGGTTGTTGATGAAACTCCGATGTTCAGATGAAGGGAATTAAATAGTCTATAATGAGCACCACAGCAGCCTCAACTCAGACAGAGGTGGAACCTACTGTAGCTGCTGGTAAAGACTCAGACAGAGGTGTGTAACCTACTGTAGCTGCTGGTAAAGACTCAGACAGAGGTGTGTAACCTACTGTAGCTGCTGGTAAAGACTCAGACAGAGGTGTGTAACCTACTGTAGCTGCTGGTAAAGACTCAGACAGAGGTGGAACCTACTGTAGCTGCTGGTAAAGACTCAGACAGAGGTGTGTAACCTACTGTAGCTGCTGGTAAAGACTCAGACAGAGGTGTGTAACCTACTGTAGCTGCTGGTAAAGACTCAGACAGAGGTGTGTAACCTACTGTAGCTGCTGGTAAAGACTCAGACAGAGGTGTGTAACTGCTGGTAAAGACTCAGACAGAGGTGTGTAACCTACTGTAGCTGCTGGTAAAGACTCAGACAGAGGTGTGTAACCTACTGTAGCTGCTGGTAAAGACTCAGACAGAGGTGTGTAGCTGCTGGTAAAGACTCAGACAGAGGTGTGTAACCTACTGTAGCTGCTGGTAAAGACTCAGACAGAGGTGTGTAACCTACTGTAGCTGCTGGTAAAGACTCAGACAGAGGTGTGTAACCTACTGTAGCTGCTGGTAAAGACTCAGACAGAGGTGTGTAACTTACTGTAGCTGCTGGTAAAGACTCAGACAGAGGTGTGTAACCTACTGTAGCTGTTGGTAAAGACTCAGACAGAGGTGTGTAACCTACTGTAGCTGCTGGTAAAGACTCAGACAGAGGTGTGTAACCTACTGTAGCTGCTGGTAAAGACTCAGACAGAGGTGTGTAACCTACTGTAGCTGCTGGTAAAGACTCAGACAGAGGTGTGTAACCTACTGTAGCTGCTGGTAAAGACTCAGACAGAGGTGTGTAACCTACTGTAGCTGCTGGTAAAGACTCAGACAGAGGTGGAACCTACTGTAGCTGCTGGTAAAGACTCAGACAGAGGTGTGTAGCTGCTGGTAAAGACTCAGGCAGAGGTGTGTAACCTACTGTAGCTGCTGGTAAAGACTCAGACAGAGGTGTGTAACCTACTGTAGCTGTTGGTAAATACTCAGACAGAGGTGTGTAACCTACTGTAGCTGCTGGTAAAGACTCAGACAGAGGTGTGTAACCTACTGTAGCTGCTGGTAAAGACTCAGACAGAGGTGTGTAACCTACTGTAGCTGCTGGTAAAGACTCAGACAGAGGTGGAACCTACTGTAGCTGCTGGTAAAGACTCAGACAGAGGTGTGTAGCTGCTGGTAAAGACTCAGACAGAGGTGTGTAGCCTACTGTAGCTGCTGGTAAAGACTCAGACAGAGGTGTGTAGCCTACTGTAGCTGCTGGTAAAGACTCAGACAGAGGTGGAACCTACTGTAGCTGCTGGTAAAGACTCAGACAGAGGTGTGTAGCTGCTGGTAAAGACTCAGACAGAGGTGTGTAGCCTACTGTAGCTGTTGGTAAAGACTCAGACAGAGGTGTGTAGCTGCTGGTAAAGACTCAGACAGAGGTGTGTAGCCTACTGTAGCTGTTGGTAAAGACTCAGACAGAGGTGTGTAGCTGCTGGTAAAGACTCAGACAGAGGTGTGAAGCCTACTGTAGCTGCTGGTAAAGACTCAGACAGAGGTGTGTAACCTACTGTAGCTGCTGGTAAAGACTCAGACAGAGGTGTGTAACCTACTGTAGCTGTTGGTAAAGACTCAGACAGAGGTGTGTAGCCTACTGTAGCTGCTGGTAAAGACTCAGACAGAGGTGTGTAACCTACTGTAGCTGCTGGTAAAGACTCAGACAGAGGTGTGTAACCTACTGTAGCTGTTGGTAAAGACTCAGACTGAGGTGTGTAGCCTACTGTAGCTGTTGGTAAAGACTCAGACAGAGGTGTGTAGCTGCTGGTAAAGACTCAGACAGAGGTGTGTAGCCTACTGTAGCTGTTGGTAAAGACTCAGACAGAGGTGTGTAGCCTACTGTAGCTGTTGGTAAAGACTCAGACAGAGGTGTGTAGCTGCTGGTAAAGACTCAGACAGAGGTGTGTAGCCTACTGTAGCTGCTGGTAAAGACTCAGACAGAGGTGTGTAGCCTACTGTAGCTGTTGGTAAAGACTCAGACAGAGGTGTGTAGCTGCTGGTAAAGACTCAGACAGAGGTGTGTAGCCTACTGTAGCTGTTGGTAAAGACTCAGACAGAGGTGTGTAGCCTACTGTAGCTGTTGGTAAAGACTCAGACAGAGGTGTGTAGCTGCTGGTAAAGACTCAGACAGAGGTGTGTAGCCTACTGTAGCTGTTGGTAAAGACTCAGACAGAGGTGTGTAGCCTACTGTAGCTGCTGGTAAAGACTCAGTCAGAGGTGTGTAACCTACTGTAGCTGCTGGTAAAGACTCAGACAGAGGTGTGTAACCTACTGTAGCTGTTGGTAAAGACTCAGACAGAGGTGTGTAGCCTACTGTAGCTGTTGGTAAAGACTCAGACAGAGGTGTGTAGCTGCTGGTAAAGACTCAGACAGAGGTGTGTAGCCTACTGTAGCTGTTGGCAAAGACTCAGACAGAGGTGTGTAGCCTACTGTAGCTGCTGGTAAAGACTCAGACAGAGGTGTGTAGCTGCTGGTAAAGACTCAGACAGAGGTGTGTAACCTACTGTAGCTGCTGGTAAAGACTCAGACAGAGGTGTGTAGCTCCTGGTAAAGACTCAGACAGAGGTGTGTAACTGCTGGTAAAGACTCAGACAGAGGTGTGTAACCTACTGTAGCTGCTGGTAAAGACTCAGACAGAGGTGTGTAACCTACTGTAGCTGCTGGTAAAGACTCAGACAGAGGTGTGTAGCTGCTGGTAAAGACTCAGACAGAGGTGTGTAACCTACTGTAGCTGCTGGTAAAGACTCAGACAGAGGTGTGTAGCTGCTGGTAAAGACTCAGACAGAGGTGTGTAGCCTACTATAGCTGCTGGTAAAGACTCAGACAGAGGTGTGTAGCTGCTGGTAAAGACTCAGACAGAGGTGTGTAGCCTACTGTAGCTGCTGGTAAAGACTCAGACAGAGGTGTGTAACCTACTGTAGTTGCCGGTAAAGACTCAGACAGAGGTGTGTAACCTACTGTAGCTGCTGGTAAAGACTCAGACAGAGGTGTGTAGCCTACTGTAGCTGCTGGTAAAGACTCAGACAGAGGTGTGTAACCTACTGTAGCTGCTGGTAAAGACTCAGACAGAGGTGTGTAACCTACTGTAGCTGCTGGTAAAGACTCAGACAGAGGTGTGTAGCTGCTGGTAAAGACTCAGACAGAGGTGTGTAACCTACTGTAGCTGCTGGTAAAGACTCAGACAGAGGTGTGTAGCTCCTGGTAAAGACTCAGACAGAGGTGTGTAACCTACTGTAGCTGCTGGTAAAGACTCAGACAGAGGTGTGTAGCTGCTGGTAAAGACTCAGACAGAGGTGTGTAACCTACTGTAGCTGCTGGTAAAGACTCAGACAGAGGTGTGTAACCTACTGTAGCTGTTGGTAAAGACTCAGACAGAGGTGTGTAGCCTACTGTAGCTGTTGGTAAAGACTCAGACAGAGGTGTGTAACCTACTGTAGCTGCTGGTAAAGACTCAGACAGAGGTGTGTAGCCTACTGTAGCTGCTGGTAAAGACTCAGACAGAGGTGTGTAGCCTACTGTAGCTGTTGGTAAAGACTCAGACAGAGGTGTGTAGCCTACTGTAGCTGTTGGTAAAGACTCAGACAGAGGTGTGTAGCCTACTGTAGCTGTTGGTAAAGACTCAGACAGAGGTGTGTAGCCTACTGTAGCTGTTGGTAAAGACTCAGACAGAGGTGTGTAGCCTACTGTAGCTGTTGGTAAAGACTCAGACAGAGGTGTGTAGCCTACTGTAGCTGCTGGTAAAGACTCAGACAGAGGTGTGTAGCTGCTGGTAAAGACTCAGACAGAGGTGTGTAGCCTACTGTAGCTGCCGGTAAAGACTCAGACAGAGGTGTGTAACCTACTGTAGCTGCTGGTAAAGACTCAGACAGAGGTGTGTAGCTGCTGGTAAAGACTCAGACAGAGGTGTGTAACCTACTGTAGCTGCTGGTAAAGACTCAGACAGAGGTGTGTAACCTACTGTAGCTGCTGGTAAAGTCTCAGACAGAGGTGTGTAACTGCTGGTAAAGACTCAGACAGAGGTGTGTAACCTACTGTAGCTGCTGGTAAAGACTCAGACAGAGGTGTGTAACCTACTGTAGCTGCCGGTAAAGACTCAGACAGAGGTGTGTAACCTACTGTAGCTGCTGGTAAAGACTCAGACAGAGGTGTGTAGCTGCTGGTAAAGACTCAGACAGAGGTGTGTAGCCTACTGTAGCTGCCGGTAAAGACTCAGACAGAGGTGTGTAACCTACTGTAGCTGCTGGTAAAGACTCAGACAGAGGTGTGTAGCTGCTGGTAAAGACTCAGACAGAGGTGTGTAGCCTACTGTAGCTGCTGGTAAAGACTCAGACAGAGGTGTGTAGCTGCTGGTAAAGACTCAGACAGAGGTGTGTAGCCTACTGTAGCTGCTGGTAAAGACTCAGACAGAGGTGTGTAACCTACTGTAGCTGCTGGTAAAGACTCAGACAGAGGTGTGGAACCTACTGTAGCTGCTGGTAAAGACTCAGACAGAGGTGTGTAGCTGCTGGTAAAGACTCAGACAGAGGTGTGTAGCCTACTGTAGCTGTTGGTAAAGACTCAGACAGAGGTGTGTAGCTGCTGGTAAAGACTCAGACAGAGGTGTGTAGCCTACTGTAGCTGTTGGTAAAGACTCAGACAGAGGTGTGTAGCCTACTGTAGCTGCTGGTAAAGACTCAGACAGAGGTGTGTAGCTGCTGGTAAAGACTCAGACAGAGGTGTGTAACCTACTGTAGCTGCTGGTAAAGACTCAGACAGAGGTGTGTAACCTACTGTAGCTGCTGGTAAAGACTCAGACAGAGGTGTGTAACTGCTGGTAAAGACTCAGACAGAGGTGTGTAACCTACTGTAGCTGCTGGTAAAGACTCAGACAGAGGTGTGTAACCTACTGTAGCTGCCGGTAAAGACTCAGACAGAGGTGTGTAACCTACTGTAGCTGCTGGTAAAGACTCAGACAGAGGTGTGTAGCTGCTGGTAAAGACTCAGACAGAGGTGTGTAGCCTACTGTAGCTGCCGGTAAAGACTCAGACAGAGGTGTGTAACCTACTGTAGCTGCTGGTAAAGACTCAGACAGAGGTGTGTAGCTGCTGGTAAAGACTCAGACAGAGGTGTGTAGCCTATTGTAGCTGCCGGTAAAGACTCAGACAGAGGTGTGTAACCTACTGTAGCTGCTGGTAAAGACTCAGACAGAGGTGTGTAGCTGCTGGTAAAGACTCAGACAGAGGTGTGTAGCCTACTGTAGCTGCTGGTAAAGACTCAGACAGAGGTGTGTAGCTGCTGGTAAAGACTCAGACAGAGGTGTGTAACCTACTGTAGCTGCCGGTAAAGACTCAGACAGAGGTGTGTAACCTACTGTAGCTGCTGGTAAAGACTCAGACAGAGGTGTGTAGCTGCTGGTAAAGACTCAGACAGAGGTGTGTAACCTACTGTAGCTGCTGGTAAAGACTCAGACAGAGGTGTGTAACCTACTGTAGCTGCCGGTAAAGACTCAGACAGAGGTGTGTAACCTACTGTAGCTGCTGGTAAAGACTCAGACAGAGGTGTGTAACCTACTGTAGCTGCTGGTAAAGACTCAGACAGAGGTGTGTAACCTACTGTAGCTGCTGGTAAAGACTCAGACAGAGGTGTGTAACCTACTGTAGCTGCTGGTAAAGACTCAGACAGAGGTGTGTAGCTGCTGGTAAAGACTCAGACAGAGGTGTGTAACCTACTGTAGCTGCTGGTAAAGACTCAGACAGAGGTGTGGAACCTACTGTAGCTGCTGGTAAAGACTCAGACAGAGGTGTGTAACCTACTGTAGCTGCTGGTAAAGACTCAGACAGAGGTGTGGAACCTACTGTAGCTGCTGGTAAAGACTCAGACAGAGGTGTGGAACCTAATGTAGCTGCTGGTAAAGTCATTCAAAGCCTCTACTTTATCGCTCAGGATGAAACTTTCCACTGCTACTATTTTGGCCTTGTAATGTTATTGAACTGAACCAGACAACCCCATAGTAGAATAGTTGGCCTGTTTACCTAGTCGACTTGTTTACCTAGTCCCGAGTGGCGCAGTGGTCTAAGGCACTGCATCGCAGTGCTAGCTGTGCCACTAGAGATCCTGGTTCGAATCCAGGCTCTGTCGTAGCCGGCTGCGACCGGGAGACCCATGGGGCGGCGCACAAGGGTAGGGGAGGGAATGGCCGGCAGGGTTGTAGCTCAGTTGGTAGAGCATGGCATTTGCAATGCCAGGGTTGTGGGTTCGATTCCCACGGGGGGTATGAAAAAAATATATGTATGCACTCACTAACTGTAAGTCGCTCTGGATAAGAGCGTCTGCTAAATGACTAAAATGTAATGTAAATGTGTTCTATGCAAGATAAATATTCCTCTTGAGGCGCATTCAAGTTGCGAGAGCCATAGGGAGGGAAACATGTATTCTGACGAGCAGTTTTAAAAAGATCCCAGTTTTATATTACTACCATGTTTAGTTGGCATGGTTTAGGCTCGGCTGTGATCTTAAAGGGGCAGTGTCGTCTTAAAGGGGCAGTGTCGTCTTAAAGGGGCAGTGTCGTCTTAAAGGGGCAGTGACATACTTTGTAATAGAAACAAAAAAAAGTGAATAATAATTGATAATTATTTTTATATTCATGTTTGTAATAAAATTATGAACAATAATACCAATCAGGATGTTGTGTCCAATGGGGTAAATGCAGATGGACAAACCTCATGCTTCAGCTTGATGTACATTTTATAACCACTCTGCTACATCAGTTGGGCTACAGGTCATAAGGTATAATATGTATAACCATGCATAGGCTATATGCACATGGTCCAATATGTTCAAATCATTTTTACCAATATGTTATTGGGCCAATTTCTGGAGGTGGAAATGATATTTTAGATGGTGTCAGTATCCATTTATTTTAATACATTTTTTAGTAGAATGTCCTTTTAAAAAGTCACCCGAACTTCTCAGTCCTTAAGCATCAAAATGATCATGACCCTGGACCCCCTAAGCAAGGAGACTGGAATTGGTCAAACTCACATTTTAGTACATGAACATGATCCTCTTTCCCTAAAAAGCATGATGGGCTTTACATGAAAGGGGAGGTTAACTTGGCCCCAGACAATCGATCTGAGATCGACTTAAGTTTCAGTCATGGGATTTGTTTTTGTGGGGGTAATAAGGCTTAACTGACCGAGGCTGACTTGTTGTTATGATGTCATCAGAACAACCAGGCGGACCTGGAGAACTGTACAGAGACGTTGTCTGGATACCTGGAGAGGGACATTTCCCAGGATTCCTTGCAGGATATCAAGCAGAAAGTACAGGACAAATACAGGTGGGTCAGAGAAAGATACAGAAGCCCTCTCAACTGAAAAATGTATTTCTCATGATGTTTTGATATCGTCATGAAGAAGACGTCTTTACCTGGTTGTAACAGAGACCAGTAGGTTGTTAAATTACGTCTTCACAATTAAAGCTGCAACTGCATTGCCAGGGTCCAGCTGTGTGACCACTGTGACACCATCAGGACAAATTGGACACATTGCCCTAAGATGAGCTGCTTCTGTACTGTTTACCACGCTTGCCAAATATCAGAACTCAACATCGAAAAAAACAGTGCCTTCAGAAAGTATTCATGCCCCTTGACATATTCCACATTTTCTTGTGTTCCTGAATTCAAAATGGATTAAATAGATGTATTGCTCTCACCCATCTACACCCATAATGACAAAGTGAAAACATGTTTTTTGAAATTTTGGCAAATGTATTGAAAATGAAATACAGAAATATCTAATTTACGTAAGTATTCACACCCCTGAGTCAATACTTTGTAGAAGCACCTTTGGCAGTGATTACAGCTGTCTTGTTATTATTTAATTTTTTTAAATAGGCGCTTACTACAGTAATTTTTTTTTATTGAACCTCTTTGAGATGGGAAAACATGTTTTTAAGTTGAACATCTAGTCTTTTGACAATGTTAAAATTAGGTGAAATAATTCCTGAACCTGCAACAAAAAACAAGCTACATATGGACAATACAAAAACAAATGATCTAATGATTCTGTCTCTTCAAGTGGATTTTCAAGTAGATTTAAGTCAAAACTGTAACTCGGCCACTCAGGAACATTGAATGTCTTATTGGTAAGCAACTCTAGTGTATATTTGGCCTTGTGTTTTAGGTTATTGTCCTGCTGAAAGGTGAATAAAACTCCCAGTGTCTGTTGGAAAGCAGACTGAACCAGGTTTTCCTCTAGGATTTTGCCTGTGCTTAGCTCCATTCCGTTTATTTTTAACCCTGAAAAACTCCCCAGTCCTTAACGATTACAATCATACCCATAACATGATGCAGCCACCACCATGCTTGAAAATATGGAGAGTGGGACTCAGTAATGTGTTGTATTGGATTTTCCCCAAACAGGATGCATGTTTTGGAATATTTTTTATTCTGCACAGCAGGGATCATCAACTAGATTCAGCCGCGAGACAATTTTTTTGTTGAGCGGATGTTCGAGGGGCCGGAACATAATTACAAATAATTTGACCTCAAGAAGACCAAACCGATATAATGTTTGACTAAAACATAATCATTTCAAACCTTGCTTACATTTGTATACAATCACGTGTTGCATCCTCCTAGGCTTTACCATCTCACATTAAAATGTTTCATTTCGGATGAAAAGTAATAATGAACAGGAACAGATTAGAACACCAGGCCCGGGCTGAACCAAATACAATCAGGTTTTATACCTGGCCCGGGCTGAACCAAATACAATCGGGTTTTACAAGTTTCGCTGCTGAACCCCGAATTAGAAAATGACATCATTACGACATCAGGCCCAATACACCTCTTCTCTCTTCTAGATACTGTGAGAGCCGGCGGAGGATGCTTCTACACCATGTACATGAAGGCTACGAGAAGGACCAATGGGAGGACATTGAGGATTGAGGACACACCTCCTCATCTACAACATGAACTGAATCAGAGAACCTCTTTTCTCTACAGAAAATATTTTTTCGCCACACCTGATTTTAAAAACTTGATGAGTTGATAATTTGAATCAGCAGTCTAGTGCTAGGGCAAAAAACTAAATGTGCCCCCCTTTTGGGTCCCCAGGACCAGGTTTGAGAACCACTGGTCTAGAGAATCTCTCTGTTCTCTAGTGACCAGAGCTGGTTAGAATCTGGCACCACCCACTGGTGCATCCTCTCCTCCCTCACTGCTTTTGTTTTAATGGAAACTTCAAAAGTTAAATCCTATTTCAATACAGCAGGTAGAATATTAAATATGAACTGTACAACAGAAATAAATCAAAGTAAAACAACAAATGCATACAGTGATTTCAGAAAGTATTCAGATCCCTTGACTTTTTCCACATTTTGTTACATTACAGCCTTATTCTAAAATGGATTAAATAGTTTTTTCCCCTCATCAATCTACACACAATACCCCATAATGACAAAGCAAAAACAGGTTTTTAGAAAAAAAGAAATATGACATTTACATAAGTATTCAGACCCTTTACTCAGTACTTTGTTGAAGCATCTTTGGCAGCGATTACAGCCTTGAGTCTTCTTGGGTATGATGCAACAAGCTTGGCACACCTGTATTTGGGGAGTTTCTCCCATTCTTCTCTGCATATCCTCTCAAGCTCTGTCAGGTTGGATGGGGAGCATCGCTGCACAGCTATTTTCAGGTCTCTCCAGAGATGTTCGATCAGGTTCAAGTCCGGGCTCTGGCTGGGCCACTCAAGGACATTCAGAGACTTGTCCCGAAGCCACTCCTGCATTTACATTACATTTTACATTTTAGTCATTTAGCAGACGCTCTTATCCAGAGCGACTTACAGTTAGTGAATACATATATTTTTTTATTTTTTATACTGGCCCCCCGTGGGAATTGAACCCACAACCCTGGCGTTGCAAACGCCATGCTCTATCAACTGAGCTACATCCCTGCCGGCCATTCCCTCCCCTACCCTGGACGACGCTGGGCCAATTGTGCGCCGCCCATGAGTCTCCCGGTCGCGGCCGGCTGCGACAGAGCCTGGATTCGAACCAGGATCTCTAGTGGCACAGTTAGCACTGCGATGCAGTGCCTTAGACCACTGCGCCACTCAGGAGATCCTGCGTTGTCTTGGCTGTGTGCTTAGGGTCGTTGTCCTGTTGGAAGGTGAATCCTCGCCCCAGTCTGAGGTCCTGAGCGCTCTGGAGCAGGTTTTCATCAAGGATCTCTCTGTACTTTGCTCCGTTCATCTTTCCCTCGATCCTGACTAGTCTCCCAGTCCCTGCCGCTGAAAACCATCCCCACAGCATGATGCTGCCACCACCATTCTTCACCATAGCGATGGTGCCAGGTTTCCTCCGGACATGACGCTTGGCATTCTGGCCAAAGAGTTCAATCTTGGTTTCATCAGACCAGAGAATCTTGTTTCTCATGGTCAGAGTCTTTAGGTGCCTTTTGGCAAACTCCAAGCGGGCTGTCATGTGCCTTTTACTGAGGAGTGGTTTCCGTCTGACCACTCTACCATAACGGCCTGATTGGTGGAGTGCTGCAGAGATGGTTGTCCTTCTGGAAGCTTCTCCCATCTCCACAGAGGAACCATCGGGTTCTTGGTCACCTCCCTGACCAAGGCCCTTCTCCCCCGATCGCTCCGTTCGACCTCATGGCTTGGTTTTTGCTCTGACATGCACTGTCAACTGTGGGACCTTATATAGACAGTTGCGTGTCTTTCCAAATCATGTCCAATCAATTGAATTTAAGGGTCTGAATACTGAATAAAAAAGGTATTTCTGCTTTAAATTTTTTTTATAAATTTGCAAACATTTCGAAAAACCTATTTTTGCTTTGTCATTATGGGGTATTGTGTGTGTGTGTGTGTGTGTGTGTATATTGATGATGATAAAAATATATAATTTAATCAATTTTAGAATAATGTAACGTAACTAAATGTGGAAAAAGTCAAGGGGTCCTAATACTTTCCGAATGCACTGTATATCCTGTCTTGTCTTGTACCATCAGATATCTTCCTTCCTGTTATATCTGGATGTTTTCTTTTGAGTCAGACTTTTATTTTATTTTTGATAAATGAACGTTGTTTTGAACACTGCTTTAACCGTCCTGGCAGCCATGTTGTCTGCTGTACGTCTGAGTGACTGTTGTCCTGGCAGCCATGTTGTCTGCTGTACGTCTGAGTGACTGTTGTCCTGGCAGCCATGTTGTCTGCTGTACGTCTGAGTGACTGTTGTCCCGGCAGCCCTGTTGTCTGCTGTACGTCTGAGTGACTGTTGTCCCGGCAGCCATGTTGTCTGCTGTACGTCTGAGTGACTGTTGTCCCGGCAGCCATGTTGTCTGCTGTACGTCTGAGTGACTGTTGTCCCGGCAGCCATGTTGTCTGCTGTACGTCTGAGTGACTGTTGTCCCGGCAGCCATGTTGTCTGCTGTACGTCTGAGTGACTGTTGTCCCGGCAGCCATGTTGTCTGCTGTACGTCTGAGTGACTGTATCCTGGCAGCCATGTTGTCTGCTGTACATCTGAGTGACTGAATCGTGAAAAATTAAAGTTGGCTAAAAATGAATAAATATTGATGCTCTTTTTTTTTGTAAATAAGGTATCTGCATAGGCGTTACAGAACAAAGAATGGCACGCGTTCGGATGATTATTTTTTTATTAGAAAAATATTCAGAAGAAATGTGTATATTTGCTGTGTAGACTCAGTATCTCCTCCGAGTGGAGTGTGTGAATTTGGAGGAGCAAACCCCCCCCCCTCCATCCCCCCCCCCCATAACTCTAGAGAAGGAGGCTGAGATGGGTACTGATGATGATGGAGTCTTCAGTCTTAGGACTTTGAGCGTAGCCTATGGTCAGGATTCAATCAGTGTGGATTTGGACAATGCACCATTTAAAGGTACAGTGGCTTGCGAAAGTATTCACCCCCCTTGGCATTTTTCCTATTTTGTTGCCTTACAACCTGGAATTAAAATTGCTTTTTGGGGGGGGTTTGTATCATTTGATTTACACAACATGCCTACCACTTTGAAGATGCAAAATATTTTTCATTGTGAAAAAAAGAAAAAAAGAACTTGAGCGTGCAGAGTCAATACTTTGTAGAGCCACCTTTTGCAGCAATTACAGCTGCAAGTCTCTTGGGGTATGTCTCTATAAGCTTGGCACATCTAGCCACTGGGATTTTTGCCCATTCTTCAAGGCAAAACTGCTCCAGCTCCTTCAAGTTGGATAGGTTCTGCTTTGTGTACAGGAATCTTTTAAGTCATACCACAGATTCTCAATTGGATTGAGGTCTGGGCTTTGGCTAGGCCATTCCAAGACATTTGAATGTTTCCCCTTAAACCACTTGAGTGTTGCTTTAGCAGTATGCTTATGGTCATTGTCCTGCTGGAAGGTGAACCTCCGTCCCAGTCTCAAATCTCTGGAAGACTGAAACAGGTTTCCCTCAAGAATTTCCCTGTATTTGGCGCCATCCATCATTCCTTCAATTCCTACCAGTTTCCCAGTCCCTGCCGATGGAAAAACATCCCCACAGCATGATGCTGCCACCACCATGCTTCACTGTGGGGATGGTGTTCTCGGGGTGATGAGAGGTGTTGGGTTTGCGCCAGACATAGCGTTTTCCTTCATGGCCAAAAAGCTCAATTTTAGTCTCATCTGACCAGAGTACCTTCTTCCATATGTTTGGGGAGTCTGCCACATGGCTTTTGGTGAACACCAAACGTGTTTACTTATTGTAATGATGTCATTTCATAGTATTGTGAGGACCGAGGTAGAGTTACGAGATAATTGGTTTGGGGCCATTAAGTCTACATTCCTTGTGTCAAGGTAGATTAGTGATGTTTATGGTAGTATGATTGATGGACAGGATGTAATGACTTGGGGCAAAGGGTAATAACAACAGAGAAAGGGAGTGACTATGATGGTTGGCAGATGTATGTGAAAGGAAGATAACCAAGGGTATATAAAGGGAGAGTGGACCTTTGTTCGATAGTTGGAAACAGCAAAAGGCTAAGCTCTGCCCATTATTGTCTCTAACCCGGTACCGACTAATAAAACATTTGTATTAACTTTCTACAAAGTGTCTAACTATATTCTTACATCCTTGATTACTTGAATACCCGAGAAACTCATCATAACACTTATTTGATTCTTTAAACAATGGCTTTTTTCTGGCCACTCTTCCGTAAAGCCCAGCTCTGAGGAGTGTACGGCTTAAAGTGGTCCTATGGACAGATACTCCAATCTCCGCTGTGGAGCTTTGCAGCTCCTTCAGGGTTATCTTTGGTCTCTTTGTTGCCTCTGATTAATGCCCTCCTTGCCTGGTCCGTGAGTTTTGGTGGGCGGCCCTCTCTTGGCAGGTTTGTTGTGGTGCCATATTCTTTCAATTTTTTAATAATGGATTTAATGGTGCTCCGTGGGATGTTCAAAGTTTCTGATATTTTTTTATAACCCAACCCTGATCTCTTCTTCTCCACAACTTTGTCCCTGACCTGTTTGGAGAGCTCCTTGGTCTTCATGGTGCCGCTTGCTTGGTGGTGCCCCTTGCTTAGTGGTGTTGCAGACTCTGGGGCCTTTCAGAGCAGGTGTATATATACTGAGAACATGTGACCGATTATGTAACATTTAGATTGGACTTTATTTAACTAATAATGTGACTTCTGAAGGTAATTGGTTGCACCAGATCTTATTTAGGGGCTTCATAGCAAAGGGGGTGAATACATATGCACGCACCACTTTTCCGTTATTTATTTGGTATAATTTTTTTGAAACAAGTTATTTTTTTCATTTCACGTCACCAATTTGGACTATTTTGTGTATGTCCATTACATAAAATCCAAATAAAAATCCATTTAAATTACAGGTTGTAATGCAACAAAATAGGAAAAACGCCAAGATGGATGAATACTTTACAAGGTACTGTAACTTTGACATCTTCTGGAAACAGGAGATACTCTACAGGAATGACGGAGTCCATCCAAATGATCTTGGCTCCTAGAATCGGTCCACGCATTTCAAGGCTGCGTTGAAACAATGACTTATCAATGACCCAAGACCAGGTCAGTTAATCCCCACCATTGTGACAATGAGTCGTCATAATGCTGCATCAAATGTACATTATCTTAGGGGCGTTTGCAGACACAATGTAAGTAACTTAATTTATGTCCCCCTAATTGCCCTGAATGCCTCTGCTGATCCTACAGCTATTGTATGCAGTAATCATGAGCCTATGAACCAGAGTTATACTGTTAGCACTGAGCTGGTGTGCCCTAGTAGGAAGTCCACTGTGTGCAGCTCACCCTGCACTAACATAAATAACATGAGAATATCTACTTCTGCTAAGCTTCCCAGTAAAGCAATAAAAACAAGTCAGCATTCCAGAAGAAAAGTGCTCAAAATAGCCCACGTTAACATATTTAGCTTAAGAAACAAGGTTCATGAAATCAATAATTTGCTAGTAACAGATGACATTCATATTCTGACTATCTCTGAAACTCACTTAGATAATACCTTTGATACAGTGGTAGCAATACAAGGTTATAACATTTACAGAAAATACAGAAATGCCAATGGTGGAGGTGTTGCTGTTCATATACAGAACCACATTCATGTGAAGATTAGAGAGGATCTCATGTTAAATACTGTTGAAGTAATATGGCTTCAGGTTCATCTGCCTCACCTACAGCTCATTCTGGTGGGAAGCTGCTATAGACCACCAAGTGCTAACAGTCAGTATCTGGATAATGTGTGAAATGCTTGATAATGTATGTGATATCAGAAAAGTATATTTTCTTGGTGATTTACAGTTTTAACAATCACTTTGGCACTAATTTCAGAACCTTGCCGTAATTTTTCAAAACTCTAGACACAAAACTCACAACCAATGATCAAAATGCACTTTTTTCAATTGCTTGGATACAATACACATAAAACTAAGATCATTTGTTCATTTAACAAAAATCACCTGTTCAATATGACACAACTTAACATCAAAGTACTACTATTTCAAAAGGCAATTCACACATTACATTTCAGATGAGTGTCTATTCATTTCATTACAATTATCCAACTATCAATTGATACAACTGCTCAAAATGATAAGTAACTGTTGCATTACTCTTAATGCATAGTTGTATGGAAACAGACAAACAATATTCCATATTTAGATCATGAAAGTTTCAAGATATCGAGATTCATTGTCACCAATTAGCGTGGAGCATGAACCAATTAGACTACATTATCTATGGATGTAATATTTAATCATCATTCTTTATCAGACACTGTTTCTATGGTCCCATGTACCACCTTTTCAGACTATTTACAGTATTGACAGTACTGCACTGTATGGATGCAGGCCCTTGTAATTGCTTGTCCAATTCTGCCAACTCGTTACTGATTATTGAGTTCACATTGTGGAACGAGTATATAAAGAATTGATTGGGATTCACTTGCAACAACATAGCGACACGTACTGTAACATGGAGCCGGCAGGTGATCCAGGTCACAATAGAGGTCAAGCAGTGGTGGGAGGAAGACGAGGAAGACGTGTTGGTCAAAGGAATGGCAGGGGACAAGCACCCCTTCTGAGAGGTGGTCGTGGGCCTCGTTTGAGAGGTGTGGGGGAACGTGGTAGAGGACAAGGCCACGGACCAAGACAACGGCAGCAACAGCAAAGAGTGTCCAATGAAATCCGAGCAATAGTTGTAGACCATGTCATAAATCATGGCCTGACAATGACTGAGGCGGCTACAATGATACAACCAAACCTCAGGTCAACCGTGGCCTCAATAATCAGAACTTTCCGCAATGAGAACCGGTAAGTCGTCAGCATGCACTAAACATTATGCTACTCTCAATTGTCAAATGACTGTATACCAATGTGTATCACAGAGTAGGTGATGTGACCAAGTGTCTTCTTACTGTAATGTTCCCTGTAGAATTGAGACTAGGCCAAATAGGGGAGGCAGAGGCAAAATTCTGACTGACCAACAAGAGCAGGCTGTGGTCGATTTGGTTCGGGCCAGAAATGATATTCGCCTTACAGAAATTCGCCAGCATATCTTGGACAATGAATACATGTTTAACAATGTGGAATCCATAAGTTTGCCGACTATTGCACGCATCCTGAAAAGGCACCAGGTGTCTTTAAAACAACTATACCGTGTGCCTTTTGAAAGAAATGCAGACAGAGTGAAGCAAATGAGGACTGAGTATGTTCAGGTATGTTCAGTTTCAAGATGGCTGTTGTAATAAAATTCCCTAATAATTCTACATTGTACAGTAATCAGTAAATCTCTTTCCAAAATGTATTTTTAGAGGGTGATGGAGCTGGATGCTGATGACAACCATCACAAATTCATGTACAGTGAGGGAAAAAAGTATTTGATCCCCTGCTGATTTTTTACGTTTGCCCACTGACAAAGACATGATCAGTCTATAATTTTAATGGTAGGTTTATTTGAACAGTGAGAGACAGAATAACAACAACAAAAATCCAGAAAAACATGTCAAAAATGTTATAAATTGATTTGAATTTTAATGAGGGAAATAAGTATTTGACCCCTCTGCGAAACATGACTTAGTACTTGGTGGCAAAACCCTTGTTGGCAATCACAGAGGTCAGATGTTTCTTGTAGTTGGCCACCAAGTTTGCACACATCTCAGGAGGGATTTTGTTCCACTCCTCTTTGCAGATCTTCACCAAGTCATTAAGATTTCGAAGCTGACGTTTGGCAACTCGAACCTTCAGCTCCCTCCACAGATTTTCTATGGGATTAAGGTCTGGAGACTGGCTAGGCCACTCCAGGACCTTAATGTGCTTCTTCTTGAGCCACTCCTTTGTTGCCTTGGCCGTGTATTTTGGGTCATTGTCATGCTGGATTACCCATCCACGACCCATTTTCAATGCCCTGGCTGAGGGAAGGAGGTTCTCACCCAAGATTTGACAGTACATGGCCCGTCCATCGTCCCTTTGATGCGGTGAAGTTGTCTTGTCCCCTTAGCAGAAAAACACCCCCAAAGCATAATGTTTCCACCTCCATGTTTGACGGTGGGGATGGTGTTCTTGGGGTCATAGGCAGCATTCCTCCTCCTCCAAACACGGCGAGTTGAGTTGATGCCAAAGACCTTGATTTTGGTCTCATCTGACCACAACACTTTCACCCAGTTCTCCTCTGAATCATTCAGATGTTCATTGGCAAACTTCAGACGGCCCTATACAGTGGGGAGAACAAGTATTTGATACACTGCCGATTTTGCAGGTTTTCCTACTTACAAAGCATGTAGAGGTCTGTAATTTTTATCATAGGTACACTTCAACTGTAAGAGACGGAATCTAAAACAAAAATCCAGAAAATCACATTGTATAATTTTTAAGTAATTAATTTGCATTTTATTGCATGACATAAGTATTTGATACATCAGAAAAGCATAACTTAATATTTGGTACAGAAACCTTTGTTTGCAATTACAGAGATCATACGTTTCCTGTAGGTCTTGACCAGGTTTGCACACACTGCAGCAGGGATTTTGGCCCACTCCTCCATACATACCTTCTCCAGATCCTTCAGGTTTCGGGGCTGTCGCTGGGCAATACGGACTTTCAGCTCCCTCCAAAGATTTTCTATTGGGTTCAGGTCTGGAGACTGGCTAGGCCACTCCAGGACCTTGAGATGCATCTTACGGAGCCACTCCTTAGTTGCCCTGGCTGTGTGTTTCGGGTCGTTGTCATGCTGGAAGACCCAGCCATGACCCATCTTCAATGCTCTTACTGAGGGAAGGAGGTTGTTGGCCAAGATCTCGCGATACATGGCCCCATCCATCCTCCCCTCAATACGGTGCAGTCGTCCTCTCCCCTTTGCAGAAAAGCATCCCCAAAGAATGATGTTTCCACCTCCATGCTTCACGATTGGGATGGTGTTCTTGGGATTGTACTCATCCTTCTTCTTCCTCCAAACACGGCGAGAGGAGTTTTGACCAAAAAGCCCACATGATCTTCTCCCATTCCTCCTCTGGATCCTCCAGATGGTCATTGGCAAACTTCAGACGGGCCTGGACATGCGCTGGCTTGAGCAGGGGGACCTTGCGTGCGCTGCAGGATTTTAATCCATGACGGCGTAGTGTGTTACTAATGGTTTTCTTTGAGACTGTGGTCCCAGCTCTCTTCAGGTCATTGACCAGGTCCTGCTGTGTAGTTCTGGGCTGATCCCTCACCTTCCTCATGATCATTGATGCCCCACGAGGTGAGATCTTGCATGGAGCCCCAGACCGAGGATGGTTGACCGTCATCTTGAACTTCTTCAATTTTCTAATAATTGCACCAACAGTTGTTGCCTTCTCCCCAAGCTGCTTGCCTATTGTCCTGTAGCCCATCCCAGCCTTGTGCAGGTCTACAATTTTATCCCTGATGTCCTTACACAGCTCTCTGGTCTTGGCCATTGTGGAGAGGTTGGAGTCTGTTTGATTGAGTGTGTGGACAGGTGTATTTTATACAGGTAACGAGTTCAAACATGTGCAGTTAATACAGGTAATGAGTGGAGAACAGGAGGGCTTCTTAAAGAAAAACTAACAGGTCTGTGAGAGCCGGAATTCTTCCTGGTGATCAAAAACTTATGTCATGCAATAAAATGCAAATTAATTACTTAAAAATCATACAATGTGATTTTCTGGATTTTTGTTTTAGATTCCGTCTCTCACAGTTGAAGTGTACCTATGATAAAAATTACAGACCTCTACATGCTTTTTAAGTAGGAAAACCTGCAAAATCGGCAGTGTATCAAATACTTGTTCTCCCCACTGTATATATGCTTTCTTGAGCAGGGGGACCTTGCGGGCGCTGCAGGATTTCAGTCCTTCACGGCGTAGTGTGTTACCAATTGTTTTCTTGGTGACTATGGTTCCAGCTGCCTTGAGATCATTGACAAGATCCTCCCGTGTAGTTCTGGGCTGATTCCTCACCGTTCTCATGATCATTGCAACTCCACGAGGTGAGATCTTGCATGGAGCCCCAGGCTGAGGGAGATTGATAGTTATTTTGTGTTTCTTCCATTTGCGAATAATCGCACCAACTGTTGTCACCTTCTCACCAAGCTGCTTGGCGATGGTCTTGTAGCCCATTCCAGCCTTGTGTAGGTCTACAATCTTGTCCCTGACATCCTTGGAGAGCTCTTTGGTCTTGGCCATGGTGGAGAGTTTGGAATCTGATTGATTGATTGCTTCTGTGGACAGGTGTCTTTTATACAGGTAACAAGCTGAGATTAGGAGCATTCCCTTTAAGAGTGTGCTCCTAATCTCAGCTCGTTACCTGTATAAAAGACACCTGGGAGCCAGAAATCTTTCTGATTGAGAGGGGGTCAAATACTTATTTCCCTCATTAAAATGCAAGTCAATTTATAACATTTATGACATTAGTTTTTCTGGATTTTTTTGTTGTTATTCTGTCTCTCACTGTTCAAATAAACCTACCATTCAAATTATAGACTGATCATTTCTTTGTCAGTGGGCAAACGTACAAAATCAGCAGGGGATCAAATACTTTTTTCCCCTCACTGTATTTGGATGAGGCAGGCTTTAACCTAGCCAAGACAAGGAAGAGAGGTCGGAATTTCATTGGCCAGCGGGCAACCATCCAAGTACCTGGACAACGTGGGGCCAACATTACCATGTGTGCGGCTATATCAGAAGATGGTGTGGTGGGACGCAGACCTCGTATTGGATCATATAATGCAGCTCTCCTTGTAACCTTCCTTGATGAGCTCGATCAGGTCTGTAGAGCTGGTGGCGTGACCTATGTCATTGTGTGGGATAATGTCAGGTTCCACCATGCTCATATGGTCCAAGCATGGTTTCAGGCCCATGCACAATTTACCACCCTGTATTTACCCCCATACTCTCCTTTCCTTAACCCGATTGAGGAAATTTTCTCCACATGGAGATGGAAGGTTTATGACAGGCGCCCTCATGAACAAGTCACTCTTCTCCAGGCCATGGATGACGCATGCAATGACATCACGGCAGACCAGTGTCAGGCCTGGATTCGCCATGGCCAAAGGTTTTTTCCAAGATGTTTGGCTAATGAAAACATCCATTGTGATGTAGATGAAAACCTGTGGCCAAATCCACAAGACAGAGTTGATGAAAATGTAGAAGTACAGTAATCACTCCTATGTTTAGCTTTTTACAGTACAAGCAAGCAAGTTGAGGAACACTGCATTTGATGTTTTACAGTACTGTATTGTTTTTCATCAATATATTTCAATGATTCCACTGTGTCTGTAGTATTCTCTCTACTACTGCAGTACTTTTACAGGGATGTATTTACATGTAGTACCATAATGAAACATGTATCACCTATTTTGTACTACAATATTTAATGATTGTTTGAACAATGACACAGTGAAACTATCGGTTGCTTGTGTGTGGGTGATCTAAATTAACGTTTCATTGGTATTTCACAATACATTTGTTTTTTGAACCAATGATTGTGCAAGTGCAATATTTATTTAAAGATATGAATGCACAATGCAATGTTTTGAACATTGGACAGCCTGTGTTACAAGTGATGACCGTTTTGAGTTTTGATGTCAAGGTTCTGAAATTAGTGCCAAAGTGATTGTAAAAAAACTGTAAATATTGACTGGCTCTCATCAAGCTGCCCGCTCAATAAAAAACTTAAATCTGTAACCAGTGCCTGCAAGCTGGTTCAGGTTGTCAGTCAACCTACCAGGGTAGTTACAAACAGCACAGGAATTAAATCATCAACAGGTATTGATCACTTCTTTACTAATGCTGCAGAGATTTGCTTTAAAGCAGTATCCAAATCCATTGGATGTAGTGATCACAATATAGTAGCCATATCTAGGAAAACCAAAGTTCCAAAGGCTGGGCCTAATTTAGTACAGTACATGTTGATTATTGGTGTATTTTCCAGGAGCTCGATTGTCTTGTTAAAAGAGATCAGGGAAATGTTTTCCAGTTTACTCCATATTGGGCTTAAAATGGGTTTCTGGTTTTTCGCTTCCCTCTGGAAAAATCAACTGTTAATTTTAAATATTAACCACTACATTATTTAATATTAAATATTAACCACTACATTATTTAATAACCACTACATTATTTAATATTAACCACTACATTATTTAATATTAACCACTACATTATTTAATATTAACCACTACATTATTTAATATTAAATATTAACCACTACATTATTTAATATTTAATATTACCCACTACATTATTTAATATTTAATATTAACCACTACATTATTTAATATTAACCACTACATTATTTAATATTAACCACTACATTATTTAATATTAACCACTACATTATTTAATATTAAATATTAACCACTACATTATTTAATATTAACCACTACATTATTTAATATTAACCACTACATTATTTAATATTAACCACTACATTATTTAATATTAAATATTAACCACTACATTATTTAATATTAAATATTAACCACTACATTATTTAATATTTAATATTAACCACTACATTATTTAATATTAACCACTACATTATTTAATATTAAATATTAACCACTACATTATTTAATATTAACCACTACATTATTTAATATTAAATATTAACCACTACATAATTTAATATTAAATATTAACCACTACATTATTTAATATTAAATATTAACCACTACATTATTTAATATTAACCACTACATTATTTAATATTAACCACTACATTATTTAATATTAACCACTACATTATTTAATATTAACCACTAAATTATTTAATATTAACCACTACATTATTTAATATTAAATATTAACCACTACATTATTTAATATTAAATATTAACCACTACATTATTTAATATTAACCACTACATTATTTAATATTTAATATTAACCACTACATTATTTAATATTTAATATTAACCACTACATTATTTAATATTAACCACTACATTATTTGTTGTCATTTGTTATTATTGTTTACTTAATATGACAAACCATTTTCTGTATGGACCTCGCTTTGTGCACAGGGGTATTGTCTAACAGGAAAGGGCCTTCCCCAAACTGTTGCCACAAAGTTGGAAGCACAGAATCGTCTAGAATGTCATTGTAAGCTGTAGCGTTAAGATTTCCCTTCACTGGAACTAAGGGGCCTAGCCCGAACCATGAAAAACAGCCCCAGATCATTACAGTTGGCACTATGCATTGGGGCAGATAGCGTTCTCCTGGCATCTGCCAAACCCAGATGTGTCCAATGTTTGTCTATGGAGATTGCATGGCTGTGTGCTCGATTTGATACACCTGTCAGCAACGGGTGTGGCTGAAATAGCCGAATCTACTAATTTGAAGGGGTGTTTGCCGTGCATTCGGAAAGTATTCAGACCCCGTGACTTTTTCCACATTTTGTTACGTTACAGACTTATTCTCAAATGGATTACGTTTGTTTTCCCCCTCATCAATCTAAACACAATACCCCATAATGACAAAGCAAAAACAGGTTTTTAGAAATGTTTGCAAATTTATTCAAAATAAAAAAACATTTTGGGGGGGATTTCAGACCAATGCTTATTCTCATCTATATTCAACTATCATCTATATATATTTAACTATTCTCACTTAAAACTTAGTTTTAGTTTTTAATAGGTTCATTTAGTCTGTGACTCTCTAACTAGGTTAATGTATGTTAAGACTGTTAGACATTTTTCCTGAGGAAAGATTCATTAAACTGCCTAAATCTTGTCTAACAAGATTATTTTGTGAACCGGAGACAATTACAGTTACTGGTAGGATGAATAAATATAAACTATCTTTAACATAAAGGTCGTAGATTTATGTTTCCATGTTGGAAGGAGCACAGTTCAACCAATCTGTAAAAATCATCTCAATCTTGTCCAACAGCATTCCTTTGGGAGGCAGCAAGCAGCTGAAATGACAGTTTAACGTTTAACAAACTAGCAAAGACGAACTTGAGGATCATTGGATGAGTTTGTTTTGTATCGTCCGGTGCACAGGGTGTGGGGGGAAGTTGCATATTGTAGACCATTCCATTGGTCCTAAAGTGAAATCTCCACCCACCAGGGGCACCATTCCATTGGTCCTAAAGTGAAATCTCCACCCACCCGGGGCACTAGGTGATGCAAAACAAAGTTGCCCAGAGAAAAGCACCGATACACATATCAAACCGTTCAAAAACAACACAGTCAAACACACAAACCAGTTCAAACCAACACGCACACACACAGGAAAAGGAATGTTTCCCAGTCTTCAGTGCTCTTTTTCAAGCCAGCCATTCTTCAGAAACCAAACAAACAAGCCCCGTCTCGGCCCTGTCTCAGCCCTCTATTTTGAGCCAACCCTTCTTATAGTCTATGAGCAGCTCCAGGTAATACTGCCACTCTGGTTCAGAGTCATATTTCACCTGGAACACCGTCTTCAGGGGGTTGGGGTGTGCTTCATGTACCTGCACCACCAGTCCCCTGTACCACACCTCTGTCCCGTCCCCCTCCTCGTAGAGGTGTTGTATCCGTCTCCCCACCAGGTCTGGGTAGTAGATCTTCATGACCCGGCGGGCGCGCTGCACGGCGGAGCGAAGGATCCAGCGGCGCCGGCGGTGGTCAGAGCTGTGGCAGGCAGACAAGAAGGGGCAGTACTTGATCTTCATGACGGAGCGGCGCAGAGAGGAGGACAGAGAGGAGGACAGAGAGGAGGACAGAGAGGAGGACAGAGAGGAGGACAGAGAGGAGGACAGTCGGCTGAAGGAGGAGAAGGTGGTAAGGTGGCAGAGGGGGCGCAGGGTAGAAGAGAAGCCCTGGAAACGCAGCCCTCGCTGGGGGAGCTTGGAGGACATCTTCCTGGAAAGACCTCCATCCCTGGTTCTTTCCCTGGCCTCTCCTCTGTCCCCCTCCCTGTCCCTCTCTCTCCTGGCCTCCCCATCTCCGCTCTCCCCATCCTCTGTCTCTGAGAGGAGAGGCTGGCTGTCTGAGAGGAGAGGCTGGCTGTCTGAGAGGAGAGGCTGGCTGTCTGAGAGGAGAGGCTGGCTGTGTCGGTGCAATTCAGGGTCTGAGACAGAGACAGCCTGGTATCGGGTCTGTTGGCCTTTACGTCCCTTAGGAAACAACACCCTCCTCAGCTTGAGGATCATCCCTGACTGGCTCTTAGTCCTGAGGCCCTGGGACGAGGCTGACCCTGAACCTGAGGACGGGGTCTTGGAGGACGGAGTGGACAGTGTGGAGGCTAACTCTGTGTTGCTAGGAGACAAAGACAGCTCATCTGAGGTCAAGGGGCACATCCAGGAGTTATCAGACTCCTCCTCCTCCAGCAGGGGTGTGGCTGATGGCTCCTCCTCTTCCTCCATCTCTGTGTGCTTATTGCCTCCACCCCTCTCTCTCTTCCTCTCTCCACCCCTCTCTCCCTTCCGCTCTCTCTTCCTCTCTCCACCCCTCTCTCCCTTCCTCTCTCCACCCCTCCTCTCTCCACCCTTCCTCTCTCCACCCCTCCTCTCTCCACCCTTCCTCTCTCCACCCCTCCTCTCTCCACCCCTCCTCTCTCCACCCCTCTCTCCACCCCTCTCTCCCTTCCTCTCTCCACCCCTCCTCTCTCCACCCTTCCTCTCTCCACCCTTCCTCTCTCCACCCCTCTCACCCTTCCTCTCTCCACCCCTCTCTCCACCCCTCTCGCCCTTCCTCTCTCCACCCCTCCTTTCAGAGTCACTCCCTGCATCGTCACTGCTTCCCACCGGCCACCTGTCCCATTCCCACTCCTCTTGATTAACAGTGTTCTTCACAATGCTCCAGTTTCCAGCCTGCTCTGTGTTCCCACCACCGTCCTCTCTCTCTCCCTCCGACACCGTGCTATTCCTCCTCCCTAGAAACACACGTTTGGTCAATCCTTTCCCATCTTTCCTCTTGTGCTTCTGAAAGTATGATGATGATCCTCTCTTCAGGTCCTCTCTCCCCACCCCCATCCCCCTCCTCTGTCTCTGAAAGGAGAGGCTGGCTGTGGCGCTGCAGCTCGGGGTCTGAGACTGAGACAGATTGACACATTCCTCCAGGTGTTGTGGCGAGACGGATGCTGATGAGGCGGGAGATGGGGCTGGTGAGGTGGGAGATGGGGCTGGTGAGGCGGGAAAGGGGGCTGGTGAGGCGGGAGATGGGGCTGGTGAGGTGGGAGATGGGGCTGGTGAGGCGGGAGATGGGGCTGGTGAGGCGGGAGATGGGGCTGGTGAGGCGGGAGATGGGGCTGGTGAGGCGGGAGATGGGGCTGGTGAGGCGGGAGATGGGGCTGGTGAGGAGGCTGGTGAGGAGGTGGTCTGTGTTCCAATGTCACAGCGGTTGGTGGGTTGTAAACGTGACCCGATGTTATAGGTTGTTTGTGAACATGGTCCAGTGTTAGTGGCCAGTGAACATAGCCCACCGGCAGAGCTATTCCAACGGTCCTCTAAACATAGCACTCCTTCCGGTGTCCTGGCCGCATCAACCGTCTCTACACCTGGAACACAGGGAACATGGCCGTTAGGATGCGTCTTTACATTAGTACTGTGTCAACTTGAAATGAGCTTGGAAATATAATGTGCAATCGTTGGGATGATAAATCACACTGTGATTGTTGTTTGATTGAATCAAAAAGAAATGGAGAGATATGAAGAAGGAAAGAGTGAAAGATGTAAACGAGGGGCTAGAAAGACACATGACGTAAATGAAGTCAAAGTTGAACATTTCCCCAGAGAAAGGAGAAAGAGAGCAAACAAAGCAAAAGCAGGTCCAGGACCAGACCACAGGACCAGACCACAGGACCAGACCAGACCACAGGACCAGACCACAGGACCAGACCAGACCACAGGACCAGGACCAAACCACAGGTCCAGGACCAGACCAGACCACAGGTCCAGACCACAGGACCAGACCACAGGTCCAGACCAGACCACAGGACCAGACCACAGGTCCAGACCAGACCACAGGACCAGACCAGACCACAGGACCAGACCACAGGACCAGACCAGACCACAGGACCAGACCAGACCACAGGACCAGACCACAGGACCAGACCACAGGACCAGACCAGACCACAGGTCCAGACCAGACCACAGGACTAGGACCAGACCAGAGGTCCAGGACCAGACCACAGGACCAGACCAGACCAGACCACAGGTCCAGGACCAGACCAGACCACAGGACCAGGACCAGACCACAGGTCCAGGACCAGACCCAGACCAGAGGACCAGACCACAGGACCAGACCACAGGTCCAGACCAGACCACAGGACCAGACCACAGGTCCAGACCAGACCACAGGACCAGACCAGACCACAGGACCAGACCACAGGACCAGACCAGACCACAGGACCAGACCAGACCACAGGACCAGACCACAGGACCAGACCAGGACCAGACCACAGGACCAGGACCAGACCACAGGACCAGGACCAGACCACAGGACCAGGACCAGACCACAGGACCAGGACCAGACCACAGGACCAGGACCAGGACCAGACCACAGGACCAGGACCAGGACCAGACCACAGGACCAGGACCAGACCAGACCACAGGTCCAGGACCAGACCACAGGTCCAGACCAGACCACAGGTCCAGGACCAGACCACAGGTCCAGGACCAGACCACAGGTCCAGGACCAGACCCAGACCAGACCACAGGACCAGACCACACCACAGGTCCAGGACCAGATCACTCCACCAGGACCAGACTAGATCACTCCACCAGACCAGATCACTCCACCAGACCAGATCACTCCACCAGACCAGATCACTCCACCAGACCAGATCACTCCACCAGACCAGATCACTCCACCACACCACCAACCAACCCATATTTAGCTGAAAGACTAAAACACAGTGCTCATCTATTAAAATCAGCAAACAGTGTGAGTCCCAAATGAGTCCCTATTCCCTATTTAGTGCACTACTTTAGACCAGGACCCATTTGGGAGGCACCCAATGATTGGACAGTGTTGACCTCAGCCTGACCCTGAAAACCCAGAGTGAAGTGAAAGGTACTGTACTATACAGGCTCCATGACAACAGTCTGCTGCTATCAGCATGGGTTCAACATCTTTCAAATACTTTTAGTGTTTGCTTTAGCCTGCCTAGAGTGCCTGTTGGGTGGGGTCTGTATATTGTGGGTTCCTTTGCGCAAGGCAAAGCACAATCCAGCCTAGCGTAAATACAGGAAGAAAAGGGTCAGATGGAAGTTAAGTTCCCTGTGACCCCCATGTGACCCCCATGTGAACACTATCAAGTCAGCACTCAGCAGAGAACAGGAAATAACCATCTGTCTGGATTAGATGATTCAGTTAGTGAAATCAGTTATGTTGACAGAGTTCAAAAGATTAAATCAGTCACAACTGTTGAGAGAATGTCACCAAGGCTACAGTGTGTTTTTAACCAAACTTTACCAAATAAATATCAAGTTGAAAATCAACTTTTTTAAAGTTATTGGAGATGCTAGTGATATGATATTAGTGTTATTTTTAACACATTTCTATAAAGGGACAGTTAAGGGGAGACCAAATGGAGGTTTGAGATGAAAGGGTGAAAGGCTAATTTAAAATCGTTAGTTTTATGCCAAACTTCGTTAAAAAGAAAAAGCCCAAATGGAGGTTTGAAATGAAACAGACAAGAAAAGACATGTGAGAGATGAGTAAATCACTTGGTCATGGTCACGTGAAACTCCTGCAGCACATCACTAACCCAGAGGACAGAATACAGGTCCCTGATTGGTCCGCTACTTCCTTCCTTCCTTCCTTCCAGGAAAAGTCTGAGTTTTAGTTTCTGTTGCACTGTACTGTTCTATACACTGGTCCCAGATCTGTTTGTGCTGTAAAGCCAACTCCCATGGTCATGCCAAACGGCTAGCTGTTCTATGAATAATCCGACAGAAGAGGTTAAAGCGAAAATCCAATTTTCATCAGTCCCTTGTTGGCGTTTTGCAGCAGTCACGTTATCAAGATATTGGACTTTCAAGAAGCAAAGTGTGTCACCATGACAATGCTAAAAGCACAAACAGATGCATGTAGAGGAAGAAGAATTTCAGTCCAATGTTGTTAATATGGTCAAACCTTAACGTTAACAGTTGTTATAACAGTGTTATTAACAGGAAGGGTTATTAGTTCAGTAATCATAGATGACAGTTAGTTGAAATGTCAACTCAAGTGCTGATTAGAAGTGGTAGTGGATTGTTTGTAGATATTAGTCCAGAAGCTGGGTAATGTAAGTATGGTTACACGCACACAACAATACCATTATTGTGAATAGTCAGATTAATATAGTTTGATTTAAACGTTTACAAGAAGAACAATTCCCTAAGATTAGTCCCGTGTAGCTCAGTTGGTAGAGCATGGCGTTTGCAACGCCAGGGTTGTGGGTTCGATTCCCACGGGGGGCCAGTATGAAAAAATATATATATATTGTATGCACTCACTAACTGTAAGTCGCTCTGGATAAGAGCGTCTGCTAAATGACTAAAAATGTAAAATGTAAATAAATCAGGCTACCTGATGGGACTTTGGTAAACGCAGAAAATCTGCAATCAAAATAAATGTTCTACCATGTTATTTTTGTGAAGACTATTTGATTATGAGTTCGGACATATAAAGTTCTAAGATGCATATTTTCAGTTTTTCATCACTTCACTCGCGCATAAGTTGGAGGCTCGTTCTGCGGTCACTCAGATCAAACAACCACTGGAACTCTTATCAAGCTGTTTCCATGTCCTAATCATTTGAAAGATTGCAACAGAAAGAAGTGTTGTATGCTTACTTCGATTTTGACCTTAGGCCGATTAAGATATGCAGAGTAAAGTGTTTACATGACTAATGTCATCCTCTGCTTACTCCCATAATCAGTTTAATATCTAATTGTTAGTGTGCAGGGAAACGTAGTCAGTGATGTAGGAAGCTGAGGGGGAAACAGAACAGGAAGCAGCAGATACCTGGGCTGTCTTTTGGGGAGCATCAGGTGACGGCGACTCTGTAAAAAAAATAAATGGAATGGATTTGAAATGAAAATGATGGTAACAATCAGAAAAGGAAGGGGATGGAAAACATGGCTATTCATATAATTATAGTAATAAATCTCCCATTACTAGAAATTACATTCAAGACCCTGAAATTACATTCAAGACCCTGAAATTACATTCAAGACCCTGAAATTACATTCAAGACCCTGAAATTACATTTAAAAAAACATTTTTTGCTTACTAAACATTTAATAAGAATGAAGAGGTGAATCCTAACATTGACATCAATGCAAGAGAAAATATGACTTAAATTAAAGTTAGGATTTGCCCCGACTATACATCCAGAGGAACGACTCAGTACAGTTGTATTGGACTATACATCCAGAGGAACGACTCAGCACAGCAGTATTGGACTATACATCCAGAGGAACGACTCAGCACAGCAGTATTGGACTATACATCCAGAGGAACGACTCAGCACAGCAGTATTGGACTATGCATCCAGAGGAACGACTCAGTACAGTAGTATTGGACTATACATCCAGAGGAATGACTCAGTACAGCAGTATTGGACTATACATCCAGAGGAACGACTCAGCACAGCAGTATTGGACTATGCATCCAGAGGAACGACTCAGTACAGCAGTATTGGACGACTCAGTACAGCAGTATGTGTGTGTGGTTGGTGTGTGTGTGAGTGAGTGAGTGAGGTTGGTGTGTGTGGTTGGTGTGTGTGTGTGTGTGTGTGTGTGTTTGGTGTGTGTGTGAGTGTGAGTGAGTGAGTGTGAGAGTGTGTGTGAGAGTGTGTGTGTGAGAGTAAGTGAGTGAGTGAGTGAGTGAGTGAGTGTGTGTGTGTTGGTGTGTGTGAGTGAGTGTGAGTGGTTGGTGTGTGTGTGTGAGTGAGTGAGTGAGTGTGTGAGGTTGGTGTGTGTGTGTGTGTGTGTGTGGTTGGTGTGTGTGTGTGTGTGTGTGTGTGTGTTTGGTGTGTGTGAGTGAGTGAGTGAGTGTGGTTGGGGTGTGTGTGTGTGTGTGTGTGTGTGTGTGTGTGTGTGGTTGGTGTGAGTGAGTGAGTGAGTGAGTGTGGTTGGGGTGTGTGTGTGTGTGTGAGTGAGTGAGTGAGTGTGAGTGGTTGGTGTGTGTGTGTGGTTGGTGTGTGTGTGTGTGTGTGTGTGTGTGTGGTTGGTGGTGTGTGTGTGTTTGGTGTGTGTGTGTGGTGTGTGTGTGTGGTTGGTGTGTGTGTGTGAGTGAGTGAGTGAGTGTGAGTGAGTGAGTGTGGTTGGTGTGTGTGTGTGTGTGTGTGTGTGTGTGTGTGTGTGTGTGTGTGTGGTTGGTGTGTGTGTGTGTGTTTGGTGTGTTTGGTGTGTGTGTGTGGTTGGTGTGTGTGTGTGTGTGGTTGGTGTGTGTGTGTGTGGTTGGTGTGTGTGTGTGTGTGTGGTTGGTGTGTGTGTGTGTGTTTGGTGTGTGTGTGTGGTGTGTGTGTGTGTGGTTGGTGTGTGTGTGTGTGTGTGTGGTTGGTGTGTGTGGTTGGTGAGTGAGTGAGTGAGTGTGTGTGGTTGGTGTGAGTGAGTGAGTGGTTGGTGTGTGTGAGTGAGTGAGTCAGTGAGTGGTTGGTGTGTGTGTGTGTGGTTGGTTGGTGTGTGTGTGTGTGTGGTTGGTGTGTGTGTGGTTGGTGTGTGTGAGTGAGTGAGTGAGTGGTTGGTGTGTGTGAGTGAGTGAGTCAGTGAGTGGTTGGTGTGTGTGTGTGTGGTTGGTTGGTGTGTGTGTGTGTGTGGTTGGTGTGTGTGTGGTTGGTGTGTGTGTGAGTGAGTGAGTGAGTGAGTGAGTGAGTGAGTGAGTGAGTGAGTGCGTGCGAGCGAGCGTGTGTGTGTGGTGTGGTGTGTGGTGTGTGTGTGGTGTGTGTGTGTGTGTGTGGTGTGGTGTGTGGTGTGTGTGTGGTGTGTGTGTGTGTGTGTGTGTGTGTGTGTGTGTGGTGTGTGCCAATGACAAACAGGTGCAACAGCCAACTGAACAACAGGGGAGTCTCATGCAAACTCCATTGAAACAACGTTTTTGTCCAGGCTAACTAAGCTTCATCTGTCTGGGAAACTCCAGAACACCACCAACCAGACCTGGGAAACTGGCCCATATAAAAACCAGACCTGGGAAACTGGCCCATATAAAAACCAGACCTGGGAAACTGGCCCATATAAAAACCAGACCTGGGAAACTGGCCCATATAAAAACCAGACCTGGGAAACTGGCCCATATAAAAACCAGACCTGGGAAACTGGCCCATATAAAAACCAGACCTGGGAAACTGGCCCATATAAAAACCAGACCTGGGAAACTGGCCCATATAAAAACCAGACCTGGGAAACTGGCCCATATAAAAACCAGACCTGGGAAACTGGCCCATATAAAAACCAGACCTGGGAAACTGGCCCATATAAAAACCAGACCTGGGAAACTGGCCCATATAAAAACCAGACCTGGGAAACTGGCCCATATAAAAACCAGACCTGGGAAACTGGCCCATATAAAAACCAGACCTGGGAAACTGGCCCATATAAAAACCAGACCTGGGAAACTGGCCCATTTTGTTTTTACCCCTTCAAGGTCCCCATTTTATCCAGTTCCCCTTCAAGGTCCCCATTAAGTGTAGTTCCCCTTCAAGGTCCCCACTGCATCCAGTTCCCTTTCAAGGTCCCTCTTTTATCCAGTTCCCCTTCAAGGTCTGCATGCAACCTCTTCAGTTCACACAGATAGCATGCAACCTCTTCAGTTCACACAGATAGCATGTGACGATGTTGATGTTAGTTGTGTGTCTGTTCAGTCTCTCAGTAATGCTCAATGTAAGAAACTTGCTTCTGCTTTCACCCGGATTTCAAACTGAAATGCCAGGCAGCCATAAGTCAGGCCACACACACACCAACCACACTCACTCACTCACTCACACACACCAACCACACACACACTCACTGGCCACAATGGACATACTGTGTGCCACACACGCGCACACACACACATTTCCTGTGAAGAAATTCTACAGCTGCACCATCGAGAGCATCCTGACTGGTTGCATCACCGCCTGGTATGGCAACTGCTCGGCCTCCGACCGCAAGGCACTACAGAGGGTAGTGCGTACGGCCCAGTACATCACTGGGGCCAAGCTTCCTGCCATCCAGGACCTCTATACCAGGCGGTGTCAGAGGAAGGCCCTCAAAATTGTCAAAGACTCCAGCCACCCTAGTCATAGACTGTTCTCTCTGCTACCGCACGGCAAGCGGTACCGGAGTGCCAAGTCTAGGTCCAAAAGACTTCTCAACAGCTTCTACCTCCAAGCCATAAGACTCCTGAACAGCTAATCATGGCTACCCGGACTATTTGCACTGCCCCCCCACCCCCACCTTTTTACGCTGCTGCTACTCTGTTAATTATTTATGCATAGTCACTTTAACTCTACCCACATGTACATATTACCTCAACTACCTAAACTAGCCGGTGCCCCCGCACATTGACTCTGCACCGGTACCCCCTTGTATATATAGCCTCCCTACTGTTATTTCATTTTACTTCTGCTCTTTTTTTCTCAACACTTTTTTGTTGTTGTTTTATTCTACTTTTTTATAAAAAAAATAAATGCACTGTTGGTTAAGGGCTGTAAGTAAGCATTTCACTGTAATGTCTGCACCTGTTGTATTCGGCGCATGTGGCCAATAAAATTTGATTTGATCAGAAAAATAAGAGCCAACAGTGCAGTTCTGCTAAAGATACAGTCCATTATGGTCCAATCAGAACCATGATGCTTTGCATGACCCCAGGAAGATACAGTCCATTATGGTCCAATCAGAACCATGATGCTTTGCATGACCCCAGGAAGAGACAGTCCATTATGGTCTAATCAGAACCATGTTGCTTTGCATGACCCCAGGAAGATACAGTCCATTATGGTCCAATCAGAACCATGATGCTTTGCATGACCCCAGGAAGAGACAGTCCATTATGGTCCAATCAGAACCATGATGCTTTGCATGACCCCAGGAAGATACAGTCCATTATGGTCCAATCAGAACCATGATGCTTTGCATGACCCCAGGAAGAGACAGTCCATTATGGTCTAATCAGAACCATGTTGCTTTGCATGACCCCAGGAAGATACAGTCCATTATGGTCCAATCAGAACCATGATGCTTTGCATGACCCCAGGAAGAGACAGTCCATTATGGTCCAATCAGAACCATGATGCTTTGCATGACCCCAGGAAGATACAGTCCATTATGGTCCAATCAGAACCATGATGCTTTGCATGACCCCAGGAAGAGACAGTCCATTATGGTCTAATCATAACCACGTTGCTTTGCATGACCCCAGGAAGAGACAGTCCATTATGGTCTAATCAGAACCATGATGCTTTGCATGACCCCAGGAAGAGACAGTCCATTATGGTCTAATCATAACCATGTTGCTTTGCATGACCCCAGGAAGATACAGTCCATTATGGTCTAATCAGAACCATGTTGCTTTGCATGACCCCAGGAAGATACAGTCCATTATGGTCCAATCAGAACCATGATGCTTTGCATGACCCCAGGAAGAGACAGTCCATTATGGTCTAATCAGAACCATGATGCTTTGCATGACCCCAGGAAGAGACAGTCCATTATGGTCTAATCAGAACCATGTTGCTTTGCATGACCCCAGGAAGGGTAGCTTTTGCAATACTAACAGCTAATGGGGATCCAAATAAATAAATGAATGACTGGCTGACAATGTGACGGATGTCAAGGATATGGAATGAATTTGGACATGGACTGTCCAATGATAACTAAGTAAATTAGATTTCCGCGACCTATAACACATTTGGGATGTGTATCTTTACTACTGTGTATGTATACCAGTGACTGAGATACAAGTCTCCCAGGGGTATACTTCAAAGCAGCATCAATGAGTTAGCCAGCTAACTTGTCTAAATATTCTGAAAAAACTAAAAAAAATGTGTTGTTGTTGATAATCTTAAAAATGGGTATGGACTCAACAACCAAAAACAGATATCTAAGTTTAGCTTTCAAAATTAACCAGAAACTCAGCTATTTATGGCTATTTATCAAAGTTAGCTGGCTAACTCATTGATTCTGCTTTGTAGTATACCCCTCTGGCTAACTGTCATCTAATCCTCAGGGGCCAGGCTAACAGGCTAAGGGCTAACTCACCCAGCTTCTATCAGGTGCCAGGCTAACAGGCTAAGGGCTAACTCACCCAGCCTCTATCAGGGGCCAGGCTAACGGCTAACTCACCCAGCCTCTATCAGGGGCCAGGCTAACAGGCTAAGGGCTAACTCACCCAGCTTCTATCAGGGGCCAGGCTAACAGGCTAAGGGCTAACTCACCCAGCCTCTATCAGGGGCCAGGCTAACAGGCTAAGGGCTAACTCACCCAGCCTCTATCAGGGGCCAGGCTAACAGGCTAAGGGCTAACTCACCCAGCTTCTATCAGGGGCCAGGCTAACGGCTAACTCACCCAGCCTCTATCAGGGGCCAGGCTAACAGGCTAAGGGCTAACTCACCCAGCTTCTATCAGGGGCCAGGCTAACAGGCTAAGGGCTAACTCACCCAGCTTCTATCAGGGGCCAGGCTAACAGGCTAAGGGCTAACTCACCCAGCTTCTATCAGGTGCCAGGCTAACAGGCTAAGGGCTAACTCACCCAGCCTCTATCAGGGGCCAGGCTAACAGGCTAACTCACCCAGCTTCTATCAGGTGCCAGGCTAACAGGCTAAGGGCTAACTCACCCAGCCTCTATCAGGTGCCAGGCTAACAGGCTAAGGGCTAACTCACCCAGCTTCTATCAGGTGCCAGGCTAACAGGCTAAGGGCTAACTCACCCAGCCTCTATCAGGGGCCAGGCTAACAGGCTAAGGGCTAACTCACCCAGCTTCTATCAGGGGCCAGGCTAACGGCTAACTCACCCAGCCTCTATCAGGGGCCAGGCTAACAGGCTAAGGGCTAACTCACCCAGATTCTATCAGGGGCCAGGCTAACAGGCTAAGGGCTAACTCACCCAGCCTCTATCAGGGGCCAGGCTAACAGGCTAAGGGCTAACTCACCCAGCTTCTATCAGGTGCCAGGCTAACAGGCTAAGGGCTAACTCACCCAGCCTCTATCAGGGGCCAGGCTAACAGGCTAAGGGCTAACTCACCCAGCTTCTATCAGGTGCCAGGCTAACAGGCTAAGGGCTAACTCACCCAGCCTCTATCAGGGGCCAGGCTAACAGGCTAAGGGCTAACTCACCCAGCTTCTATCAGGGGCCAGGCTAACAGGCTAAGGGCTAACTCACCCAGCCTCTATCAGGGGCCAGGCTAACAGGCTAAGGGCTAACTCACCCAGCCTCTATCAGGGGCCAGGCTAACGGCTAACTCACCCAGCCTCTATCAGGGGCCAGGCTAACAGGCTAAGGGCTAACTCACCCAGCCTCTATCAGGGGCCAGGCTAACAGGCTAAGGGCTAACTCACCCAGCTTCTATCAGGTGCCAGGCTAACAGGCTAAGGGCTAACTCACCCAGCCTCTATCAGGGGCCAGGCTAACAGGCTAAGGGCTAACTCACCCAGCTTCTATCAGGTGCCAGGCTAACAGGCTAAGGGCTAACTCACCCAGCTTCTATCAGGGGCCAGGCTAAGGGCTAACTCACCCAGCCTCTATCAGGGGCCAGGCTAACAGCTAACTTACCCAGGCTCTTGCAGACACAGCTGTGATAGTAGAGGTTGAGTACGTCAGGGTAGATGTTCGGCAGGTGTTTGAGTGACAGGAGCCTGCGTAGCTTGGAGGAGCAGGGTCGTTTCTGCAGTGTCACCAGTTGTCTCTCCTCAGACAGTGTGGTAGGCCTCAACTCCACCTTGTGCTCCTGTCATTATATTAGATCAACTTTATCGTTAACCTGAAATACAGACCCGTTTTGTGCTAACATTCCACTCCTTATACTTTGTCATATGACAACAAGTACATGGAGTGGAATGTTAGCACAAAACAAACTGGTGCCCAGGCTACTTTGTAGTCTGTTGACAGAAATGTACAAAGAAAGACTTGACATAGAGAATTCATCAGACATGAATGAAATGAGTGATATGTCATGTCACGTGTAATGAAATTAGTGATATGGAATGTGTCACTTGTAATAAAATGAGGGATATGTCACGTGTAATGAAATTAGTGATATGGAATGTGTAATGAAATGAGTGATATGGAATGTGTCACGTGTAATGAAATGAATGATGGAATGTGTAATAAAATGAGGGATGTGTCACGTGTAATTAAATGAGTGACATGGAATGTGTCACGTGTAATGAAATGAGGGATATGTCACGTGTAATGAAATGAGGGATATGTCATGTGTAATGAAATGAGTAATACACTACATGACCAAAAGTATGTGGATACCTCATTCCAAAATCATGGGCATTAATATGGAGTTGGTCCCCCCCTTTGCTGCTATAACAGCCTCCACTCTTCTGGGAAGGCTTTCCACTAGATGTTGGAACATTGCTGCTGGGACTTGCTTCCATTCAGCCACAAGAGCATTAGTGAGGTCGGGCACTGATGTTGGGCGATTAGGCCTGGCTCACAGTCGGCGTTCCAATTCATCCCAAAGGTGTTCGATGGGGTTGAGGTCAGGGCTCTGTGCAGGCCAGTCAAGTTGGTGTAGTATCTGAAAGTCTATGATTTTGCTGACGTTTGCAAATGGTGTGTTAGAGGAACTTGGCTCTGCTTGCGGAAACATCTGGAAAACATTACTATAGGGGCCCCCTAAAACAGAGGAGAGTCTGCTACAGTGGGGGAAAAAAGTATTTAGTCAGCCACCAATTGTGCAAGTTCTCCCACTTAAAAAGATGAGAGAGGCCTGTAATTTTCATCATAGGTACACGTCAACTATGACAGACAAATTGAGAAAAAAAAAATCCAGAAAATCACATTGTAGGATTTTTTATGAATTTATTTTCAAATTATGGTGGAAAATAAGTATTTGGTCACCTACAAACAAGCAAGATTTCTGGCTCTCACAGACCTGTAACTTCTTCTTTAAGAGGCTGGAGAATCTTATCTCCCTCACTAACTTTAAGCATCAGTTGTCAGAGCACCTTACCGATCACTGCACCTGTACACAGCCCATCTGAAATTAGCCCACCCAACTACCTCATCCCCATATTGTTATTTATTTTGCTAATTTGCACCCCAGTATCTCTATTTGCACATCATCTCTTGCACATCTAGCATTCCAGTGTTAATACTAAATTGTAATTATTTTGCACTATAGCCTATTTATTGCCTTACCTCCATAACTTGCTACATTTGCACACACTGTGTATATATATATATATATATATATATATATATATATATATATATATATATATATATATATATATATATATATATATATATATATATATATATATATATATATATATATATATATATATTATTTTTATTTTTTTGACTTTGTTTTGTTTACCCCATGTGTAACTCTGTGTTGTTTTTAAATCGCACTGCTTTGCTTTATCTTGGCCAGGTCGCAGTTGTAAATGAGAACTTGTTCATGTATCGTGAGATTTTGAGTGAAAACCTCCTTCCATCAGCAAGGGCATTGAAGATGAATAGTGGCTGGGTCTTTCAGCATGACAATGATCCCAAACACACCGCCCGGGCAACGAAGGAGTGGCTTCGTAAGAAGCATTTTAAGGTCCTGGAGTGGCCTAGCCAGTCTCAACCCCATAGAAAATCTTTGGAGGGAGTTGAAAGTCTGTGTTGCCCAGCGACAGCCCCAAAACATCACTGCTCTAGAGGAGATCTGCATGGAGGAATGGGCCAAAATACCAGCAACAGTATGTGAAAACCTTGTGAAGACTTACAGAAAACGTTTGACCTGTGTCATTGCCAACAAAGGGTATATAACAAAGTATTGAGATACTTTTGTTATTGACCAAATACTTATTTTCCACCATAATTTGCAAATAAATTCATTAAAAATCCTACAATGTGATTTTCTGGATTTTTTTTCTCTCATTTTGTCTGTCATAGTTGACGTGTACCTATGATGAAAATTACAGGCCTCTCTCATCTTTTTAAGTGGGAGAACTTGCACAATTGGTGGCTGACTAAATACTTTTTCCCCCCACTGTATGTAGAGGCCAGGGATTGGTCTATTAAAATCACGCCATATTATGTTACATAGGATATAAATACCATGTTTTGAACAAAGGACGGGAAGAATAACATATTAGAGATTGGGTCAGTTGTTCTCCGGATTTCTGCAGGAGTCTGTAAATTGATACTGTAATCTTTGATGTAATAAACCATTATAATCAGCATCGTTGTCTCGACACCACATTGGCACTATGAATTCGGCCAGGTAGCGTTCTCCTGGCATCCGCCAAACCCAGATTCGTCCGTCAGACTGCCAGTTGGGGAAGCGTGATTCATCACTCCAGAGAAATCGTTTCCACCACTCCAGCCGATGCTTCATATTGCGCATGGTGATCTTAGGCTTGTGTGCGGCTGCTCGGCCATGGAAACCCATTACATGAAGCTCCCGACGAACAGTTCTTGTGCCTTGCTTCCAGAGGCAGTTTTGAACTCGGTAGTGAGTGTCGCAACCGAGGACAGATGATTTTTACACACTACACCTGTCAGCAACGGGTGTGGGGGGAAATAGCCGAATCCACTCATTTGAAGGGGTGAAGGGGTGTCCACATACTTTTGTATACAGCGCATTCAGAAAGTATTCAGACCCCTTTACTTTTTCCACATTTTGTTACATTACAGCCTTATTCTATAATGGGTTAAAAATAATAATCTCATCAATCATATAATGATGCAGGAGGGGATGGCTGCAGTTTTACGGCTCCTAACCAACTGTGCTATTTTGTTTGTCTAATATTAAGGAGGTCTCGAGGTTTTTAACGACGCTTATAAGAAATTCCGCTATGCCCTCAGACGAACAATCAAACAGGCAAAGCGTCAATACAGGACTAAGACTGAATCCTAGTACACAGGCTCTGACGCTCGTCGGATGTGGCAGGGCTTGCAAACTATTACGGACCACAAAGGAAACCCAGCCGTGAGCTGCCCAGTGACGCGAGCTTACCAGACGAGCTAAATGCCTTTTATGCTCGCTTCGAGGCAAGCAACACTGAAGCATGCATGAGAGCACCAGCTGTTCCGGACGACTGTGTGATCACGCACTCCGTAGCCGATATGAGCTAGACCTTTAAACAGGTCAATATTCACAAGGCCGTGGGGCCAGACGGATTACATTTTCAGCCTCTCCCTGACCGAGTCTGTAATACCTACATGTTTCAAGCAGACCACCATAGTCCCTATGCCCAAGAAAGCGAAGGTAACCTACCTAAATGACTACCGCCCCGTAGCACTCACGCCGGTAGCCATGGAGTGCTTTGAAAGGCTGGTCATGGCTCACATCAACACCATCATCCCAGAAACCCTAGACCCACTCCAATTCGCATACCGCCCCAACAGATCCACAGATGATGCAATCTCAATCGCACGCCACACTGCCCTTTCCCACCTGGACAAAAGGAACACCTATGTGAGAATATTGTTAATTGACTACAGCTCAGCGTTCAACACCATAGTGCCCACAAAGCTCATCACTAAGCTAAGGACCCTGGGACTAAACACCTCCCTCTGCAACTGGATCCTGGACTTCCTGACGGGCCGCCCCCAGGTGGTAAGGGTAGGTAACAACACATCTGCCACGCTGATCCTCAACACGGAGGCCCCTCAGGGGTGCGTGCTCAGTCCCCTCCTGTACTCCCTGTTCATCCACGACTGCGTGGCCGCGCACGACTCCAACATCATCATTACATTTGCTGATGACACAACAGTGGTAGGCCTGATCACAGACAACGATGAGACAGCCTATAGGGAGGAGGTCAGAGACCTGGCAGTGTGGTGCCAGGATAACAACCTCTCCCTCAACGTGATCAAGACAAAGGAGCTGATTGTGGACTACAGGAAAAGAAGGGTCGAACATGCCCTCATTCAAATCGACGGGGCTGTAGTGGAGTGGGTCGAGAGATTCAAGTTCCTTGGTACCCACATCACCAACAAATTGTCATGGTCCAAACACACTAAGTTCTACAGCTGCACCATCGAGAGCATCCTGACTGGTTGCATCACCACCTGGTATGGCAACTGCTCGACGTCCGACCGTAAGGCGCTACAGAGGGTAGTGCGTACGGCCCAGTACATCACTGGGGCCAAGCTTCCTGACATCCAGGACCTCTATACTAGGCGGTGTCAGAGGAAGGCCTAAGAAATTGTCTAAGGCTCCAGTCACCCAAGTCATAGACTGTTCTCTCTGCTACTGCACGGCAAGCGGTACCGGAGCGCTAAGTCTAGGTCCAAGAGGCTTCTAAACAGCTTCTACCCCCAAGCCATAAGACTCCTGAACAGCTAATCATGGCCACCCGGACTATTAGCAGCGTCTACCCCCAAGCCATAAGACTCCTGAACAGCTAATCATGGCCACCCGGACTATTTACATTGACCCCCCACTTAGATTTTACACTGCTGCTGCTCGCTGTTTATTATCTATACATAGTCACTTTCCCCCTACCTACATGTACAAATTACCTGGACTAACCTGTACCCCCACACATTGACTCTGTTATTTTATTGTGTTATTTTTATTAAATGTTTTACTTTTGTTTATTTAGTAAATATTTTCTTAACTCTATTTCTTGAACTGCATTGTTGGTTAAGGGCTTGTAAGTAAGCATTTCACGGTAAGGTCTACACCTGTTGTATTCGGCGCATGTGACAAATAACATTTGATAAGATTTGAACAAAAATGACGAAGCGGAAACAAATATTTGCAAATGGATTAAAAATAAAAAACAGAAATACCTTATTTACATATGTATTCAGACCCTTTGCTATGAGACTCGGAATTGAGCTCAGGTGCATCCTGTTCCCATTGATCATCCTTGAGGTGTTTCTACAACTTGATTGGAGTCCACCTGTGGTAAAGTCAATTGATTGGACACGATTTGGAAAGGCACACACCTGTCTATATAAGGTCCCACAGTTGACAGTGCATGTCAGAGCAAAAACCAAGCCATGAGGTCGAAGGAATTGTCCGTAGAGCTCCGAGACTGGATCGTGTCGAGGCACAGATCTGGGGTAGGATACCAAAACATTTCTGCAGCATTGAAGGTCCCCAAGAACACAGTGGCATCCATCATTCTTAAATGGAAGAAGTCTGGAACCACCAAGACTCTTCCTAGAGCTGGCCGGCCGACCAAACTGAGCAATCGGGGGAGAAGGGCCTTGGTCAGGGAGGTGACCAAGAACCCGATGGTCACTCTGACAGAGCTCCGGAGTTCCTCTGTGGAGATGGGAGAACCTTCCAGAAGGACAACCATCTCTGCAGCACTCCACCAAATCAGGCCTTTATGGTAGAGTGGCCAGACAGAAGCCACTCCTCAGTAAAAGGCACATGACAGCCCACTTGGAGTTTTCCAAAAGGCACCTAAAGACTCTCAGACCATGAGAAACAAGATTCTCTGGTCTGATGAAAACAAGATTGAATTCTTTGGCCTGAATGCCAAACGTCACGTCTGAAACTTGGCACCATCCCTACGGTGAAGCATCGTGGTGGCAGCATCATGTTGTGGGGATTTTTTTCAGCAGCAGGAACTGGGAGACTAGTCAGGAGAGGGAAAGACGAACGGAGCAAAGTACAGAGAGATCCTTGATGAAAACCTGCTCCAGAGTGCTCAGGACCTCAGACTGGGGCGAAGGTTCACCTTCCAACAGGACAACGAACCTAAGCACACAGATAAGACAACACAGGAGTGTCTTCGGGACAAGTCTCTGAATGTCCTTGAGTGGCCCAGCCAGAGCCCGGACTTGAACCCGATCGAACATCTCTGGAGAGACCTGAAAATAGCTGTGCAGCGACACTCCCCATCCAACCTGACAGAGCTTGAGAGGATCTGCAGAGAAGAATGGGAGAAACTCCCCAAATACAGGTGTGCCAAGCTTATAGCGTCATACCCAAGAAGACTCGATGCTGTAATCACTGCCAAAGGTGCTTCAACAAAGTACTGAGTAAAGGGTCTGAATACTTAAGTAAATGTAATATTTCAGTTTTTTATTTTTAATACATTTGCAACAAATATCTAAAAACCCAGTTTTTGCTTTGTCATTATGGGGTATTGTGTGTAGATTCAGGGGGAAAAAAACAATTTAATCAATTTTAGAATAAGGCTGTAACGTAACAAAATGTAGAAAAAGTCAAGGGGTCTGAATACTTTCCGAATGCACTGTATGTAGTGTATGTCATGTGTAATGAAATGAGTGATATGTCACGTGTAATGAAATGAGTGATGTTGTGTGTGACCTGTGGTGCTAAAATGTAATGATTTAGGACCAATCAAATGTAGATCCAGTCCATGACAGCTGTACCTGGAGAACTTGGTCAATGTAGGCCCCCTGGACCTGAGGGAAGAGCAGCGCCTTCACCACCAGCATGGGAACAAACACCGCCCCCGCCCTTATCACATGGGGGAAGGGACACTGCTGCTGGGCTACATACTGCCCCAGTCTCTGGAGCACCTTCTGGAGAGCAGCCTGGGTCTCTGGTCCCCTCAGGCACACCGCCCTCGCCCCGGACCCCAGCAGAGAGGTCACCTTCTGGGCCTTGGGTGGAGGGGAGGTGGTGGAGGTAGGATAGATATCCAGCTGGGACAGCCAGGTTTGGAGCTCTGTGGCTGGGGTGTGGGACACACAGCTGGAGACCAGGTTACACAGCGAGAGGTGCAGCTCCAGGAAGTGCTGTCTGGCTGGTCGGGAGCTGGAGAGGCTGTCTGAAAGGGCAGGAGGGCGGTGGCAGGATTTGGCTACAGCCGCAGGGTCAGTGGGTGACTCTGGGACCTCTGTAGAGTGTGGAGAGGGAGGAATACCTCGGAGCATGTTATCTGGCAGTACGAACTTATAGGTGGTTAGCTTGAGACATTGAGGAGGGATGTTTTGAAGGTTCAGTTTGGTGTTGGCTGGGTTGGGGGATTGGGGAGGGGTGGATGATTTGGGGTGTGGTGCGGCAGTCCGGTCATAGGGCTTATGATGGGCCTGACAATGGGAATGGGGCGGGTGGTGCATGTTCTGGGTGAAAGCTCCCACCATCCTATGCCCTGTTGAGAGGTGTTGGGGTGGAGTTGTTGATTTGGGACGTAGGGTGGGGGTTCGGTCATAGGGCTGGTGGTGGGCCTGGGCCTGGGATGGATTGGGTGGATAGTGGTCGGGAAGGGGCTGGGATTGTTGGTGGTTAGGTTGGTGGTAGGACTGGGGCTGGTGCTGGGGCTGATGGTGGTGCTGGGGCTGGGGCTGATGGTGGTGCTGGGGCTGGGGCTGATGGTGGTGTTGGGGCTGATGGTGTTGTGGCTGATGGTGGTGCATGTTGTAAGTAAAAGATCCCTCCATCACACATCTATTTGAAATCTCTGCTTTGTATTTGGACACATTTGTAGCCGACATAATATAAATATATTTATCTGACGCTATTGACAATTTACTGTCCAGTTTATCAGATTCACATTTCTTAATAACATCCACGTCGAGATCATGTTCAAACACACCAGTCTCTGCCACCATCTCCTCCTCCTTGACCACTTTAGTCTTCACTTCCACCTCCCTCTCTGGGTCCTGCTGCGTTTCCATCTCCTCATCCTTGACCACTTTAGTCTCCACTTCCACCTCCCTCTCTGGGTCCTGCTGTGTTTCCATCTCCTCTGTTTTTATCCTCTGAGGGGGTTCCGGCTGTGTTTCAATAACAACAGGCAATACAGGCTTCCTGTGTGGAGTGTCTGATCTGACTACAGTACCCAGAATCCTCTGCTCGACTACAGCACCCAGAATCCTCTGCTCTTCTACAGGCCCCTGCTGTTCTGAGGCTACATGGTTATCAATCCTGTGATTGATTGATACAGGCTTCTCTTCCTGTTGTTTATGGTCTCTCTCAGGTCTGTGTGGGTCAGATGTAGGGCCCATTTCCTGTCTGTGTTGATGTCTGTGAAGGTCTGATTGTCTGTGAGGGTCTGATTGGGTCTCAGGTTTGACCACACAGCGTCCAGAAGGCTGGTGGTCAGTTGTCTGAGACCATCTTACAGGTGGAGCCAGCATGCCAGCAGCCTCCAGGTACGCCTTGTATGGAGCCAGGCTGAAAACGTGGTTGATGACTGGCATGGGAGGAGAGGGAGACTGAAAACTATCTGGTCTGCCCATCTCTCCGTCCACCTCTGCTCTCCCTCCGTTCACCTCTGCTCTCCCTCCCTCTCTCTCTGCTCTCCCTCCCTCTCTCTCTGCTCTCCCTCCCTCTCTCTCTGCTCTCCCTCCCTCTCTCTCTGCTCTCCCTCCCCCTCCGTTCACCTCTGCTCTCCCTCCCTCTCTCTCTGCTCTCCCTCCCGCTCTGTTCACCTCTGCTCTCCCACTCTCTGCTCTCCCTCCCTCTCCATTCACCTTCATCTTCTGTCGTTTCTGATACAGTTCCACATCAATGACGTCATCTCCATTGTCCTGTGTGTGTTTTGGGGATGGAGAGTCAACGTTGATGGGTCTGTCTGAGTCAGAGACACATCTCTTCAGGGTTCCGGTAGCAGTGGTGACCATGTCTCCATGCCCATTAGACCGAGGGACAGGACTGCCTCTGATCCTCACCACAGGAGAACCAGTCACTCCCTGACACTTGGCTGTAGATGTGGTGTTGTGGTGGTTAGGTGTGGTTATGTGGTGGTTGGCTGTAGTTATGTGGTGGTTGTGGTTGCCATAGTTTGCAGCAGTGGTACACTTGGCTGCAGTAGCATGGTTGTTGCTGTGGTGGTGGTTGGTTGGGTGGTTGTGGTGGCCATAGTCAGCCAGTGACAGTGTGGTGGAGACAGTGAGTGGGGCTCCAGGGAGTGTGGAGTCAGTGTGTCCTTGAGAGAGGTGGTGTCTCCTGGGGGACGAGACCTGAGGAGAGGTGACAGGAGGTCTGTACTGAGGCAGGGAGTAATCCAGGGGTCTCTCAGTCCGCTGTAGGCTGCTGGGAGGAGATGGAGGAGGGGCACAGGGTCTCTCTGGGGATGTAATAGGGGTTCTCATCTGGCCTGCTGCATTCAGGGGCATCCTGTACATTTGATGACAGGAGGGCTGGTCAAAATTCCTGAGGTATTGGTGGCTACTAGGAGCCATGTGGGCGGACATGGGGACATCAGTCCTGTACACAGACTGGGCGACAAGGTAGTGTGGGGGGGTTGGTGTGGTGGGAAGATGAGAAGTTAGGTGGCGTCCTGTCTGGGTGGGAGGGGGAGGTAGGGGTTGTTCAGAACCAGTAGGGACCACATCCTCCCAGTCTCTGTGCTTTCCTCCCTCTGCTCCCTCCTGAGGATGGTAGGAAAACATGGGCAGTGTGGCTGGGAGCTGGCTGTATTTGGCCACATTGGGAGGAGAGCGGCCCTGATAAACCTGTGACATCACCGGGACGCCGTGGTGCGAAGGGGTCATGGGTTCATTTGTGGGAGGGTGAGAGGGATGGGAGGAGGGGTGAGAGGGATGGTGGGAAGAGACCAAGCTGTGATCGGTCGAGAGTTTGGAGGGGATTTGTAAACGTTGGCATTGATCAGCCCCATAGGGGGAGGAGCTTAACTGTGAAGAGGAGGAGTCACATATAAATGAGGGGCCAAGCCGAGAGGAGGAGGGGCCTAGTATGCCGCGGGCGGGGGAACATGGGTAACCACTGCTGTAGGTTGGTTCCATGAAAGCAGGAAACCTCTGTGCTGATGCTGCTCTGTTGGGGCTTCCTCTGTGGTGGTGATGTTGGTGGTCTTTGACATCTTTCAGAGGCAGTCTGTCTGATAGTCCCTCTGTCTCAACCCTGTGCTCCAGCTGCAGAGATCTGGGGTGGTGCTGGTGGTGGGGGCTGGGACTATATCTCCACCCCTCATACACATTAAGATGGGGATGGATCCTGTGTACTCCCCCCCTCTGCTCCAGGATGTGCCTCTGTTCTCCAGTACAGGCCAGCTCAGGACAGCAGGGGGAGGGGTGTCCGTAGAGCGGTTTGGGAACAGCCAGACCCAGACACACAGAGTTCTCAGACTGAGGGGAGAGGCTAACTCCTCCAACAGGAAGCTCCCAGATGGTCCCAGGGCCGCTGGTGGGACTCCTCAGCCCGCCTGGGCTCCTGGTGTAGTAGGTAAAACCCTGCTTGGCTGGAGTGTCCTGAGCAGCAGCAGAGATAGAATTACTGCTACCCCCACTACTCCTCTCAGTAGAAAAAGTCTTGTTCTCTGCCCTGCTGTAAACTATGTGGTTTCGTAACGACCCCTCCTCCGCACTCTGAGGGTGAACCCCCACATTCCTCCCATTCAGCAGCAAACCCTTAGAGGGGCTCCAGGAAGGTCGGGGGTCAGGGTCAGAGAGGTCGTGACCCCTGAGGTCATAGGTGAAGTAGGCCCTGTTGTACTGTAGAGCCTGGGTCTGGGGTGGGGGGTGGGGGGTAGAGGGGTGGTGGGCCAGACAGGCTGGTTTAGAGAACCCCACTGCGTCTGTAGTCACCATGCTACCAATGACGGTCCCTCCCTGCCGGGGCATCTGGACCAGCGGGTCGACAGTGAAGCTTGGCTGGACTCGTTGACTGCTGCTGCCCATCATCATGTGTTGACTCTGTAGTGGTCCGATATACACCTGGATGTGAAACACAGGAGAGACGTCAAAACATTATTTATATAGCACATTCTTACTACAAACGCGGTTCAAAGTGCTTAACAGATATATGAGGTCGTTCGGTTCAAGTGATTTCAAAAGTTCAAGTTCTAGTCAGTTTCTAGTTCCTCTGTCCACCTTCGATCAACTATATGGATACAAATATGATCGACGAATACGAAGAATGTTCCGGTCTTTCATCTCCAAAACACACAATGATCGAACGCTTCTGTTAAAAAGAGGTGTCAGACATGAGGTCACTCAAAGTTCCACGTTTTACTACCTCTGTTCTAGCCTGAAATCCAGACCTGTATTGTGCTAACATTCCACTCTGTGTCATAGACCAAACAGGAGTGGAATATTATCACAAGCAGACTAGGACCCAGGTTACCTCTGTTCAACAAAATAAAAATAAAAAATAAAAGTATGTCCCATCTCATGGACGAATACCAAAACAAGAATATAAGTACATTTGTTGAAAATACAAGCAAAAAGCCACCTCTTCCTGTTCAGAGAGAAGACAGCATAACACCACAAGTCCTTTGGGTGCTTGTGACTACCAGCTTATGACCTTGTCAAGGAAAACAACAAACTCATCATGATAAAATAGCATTTGTTCCAAAATAGTTGGACAAGCACTAAAGTACTTTAAAGCAGCCTATCTGTTTAAACTACAACCTTCTACATCTCCAAACAGTAATGTATGTCGCCAGCCCATTCCAATCTGGTGTTTCGCTATATAAGGCAACACGCCATCTACTGTGGTGAGGTTGGAATGTAAACTCTATATGTGTTCTGCAGTCTGTCAGCTCTGCTTCACAAACCCAAAGATGTAATCAAATCACCCACAGAACTGTAATCTGAAAACATCTTGAGGGGTAGTAAACATAAAACAGATGAATGTATTTCAACCCCTTCTCAAGGAAACACCACCGATGCTTTCTCAGTAATACTTGTTGCTCCATTCTTCTTATGATGCGTTATCTTTTATTTATTTTTTTAAAAAATTCACCTTTATTTAACCAGGTAAGCCAGTTGAGAACAAGTTCTCATTTACAACTACGACCTGGCCAAGATAAAGCAAAGCAGTGCAATAAAAACAACAACACCGAGTTACATATGGGGTAAACAAAACAAAGTCAAAAAAATAATAATATATATATATACAGTGTGTGCAAATGTAGCAAGTTATGGAGGTAAGGCAATAAATAGGCTATAGTGCAAAATAATTACAATTTAGTATTAACACTGGAATGCTAGATGTGCAAGAGATTATGTGCAAATAGAGATACTGGGGTGCAAAAGAGCAAAATAAATAACAATATAGGGATGAGGTAGTTGGGTGGGCTAATTTCAGATGGGCTGTGTACAGGTGCAGTGATCGGTAAGGTGCTCTGACAACTGATGCTTAAAGTTAATGAGGGAGATAAGAGTCTCCAGCTTCAGAGATTTTTGCAGTTCGTTCCAGTCATTTGCAGCAGAGAACTGGAAGGAATGGCGGCCAAAGGAGGTGTTGGCTTTGGGGATGACCAGTGAGATATACCTGCTGGAGCGCATACTACGGGTGGGTGCTGCTATGGTGACCAATGAGCTAAGATAAGGTGGGGATTTGCCTAGCAGTGATTTATAGATGACCTGGAGCCAGTGGGTTTGGCGACGAATATGTAATGAGGACCAGCCAACAAGAGCGTACAGGTCACAGTGGTGGGTAGTATATGGGGCTTTGGTGACAAAACGGATGGCACTGTGATAGACTACATCCAATTTGCTGAGTAGAGTGTTGGAGGCTATTTTGTAAATGACATCGCCGAAGTCAAGGATCGGTAGGATAGTCAGTTTTACGAGGGCATGTTTGGCAGCATGAGTGAAGGAGGCTTTGTTGCGAAATAGGAAGCCGATTCTAGATTTAACTTTGGATTGGAGATGCTTAATGTGAGTCTGGAAGGAGAGTTTACAGTCTAACCAGACACCTAGGTATTTGTAGTTGTCCACATACTCTAGGTCAGACCCGTCGAGAGTGGTGATTCTAGTCGGGTGGGCGGGTGCCAGCAGCGTTCGATTGAAGAGCATGCATTTAGTTTTACTAGTGTTTAAGAGCAGTTGGAGGCTACTGAAGGAGTGTTGTATGGCATTGAAGCTCGTTTGGAGGTTTGTTAACACAGTGTCCAATGAAGGGCCAGATGTATACAAAATGGTGTCGTCTGCGTAGAGGTGGATCTGAGAGTCACCAGCAGCAAGAGCGACATCATTGATATACACAGAGAAAAGAGTCGGCCCGAGAATTGAACCCTGTGGCACCCCCATAGAGACTGCCATAGGTCCAGACAACAGGCCCTCCGATTTTACACACTGAACTCTACTCTAGGTTATTACCAACCTCAGAGTAGAGGACATGGAAATCCCATCATGATGAAGTAAACAGTGGCCTACATTTAGCGCACAGGGGCGTTCTACAGACCACAGAGAGGTGTTGTAGCGTTCTACAGACCACAGAGAGGTGTTGTAGCGTTCTACAGACCACAGTGAGGTGTTCTAGCATTCTACAGACCACAGTGAGGTGTTGTAGCGTTCTACAGACCACAGTGAGGTGTTGTAGCGTTCTACAGACCACAGTGAGGTGTTGTAGCGTTCTACAGACCACAGTGAGGTGTTGTAGCGTTCTACAGACCACAGTGAGGTGTTCTAGCGTTCTACAGACCACAGTGAGGTGTTCTAGCATTCTACAGACCACAGTGAGGTGTTCTAGCATCATACAGACCACAGTGAGGTGTTGTAGCGTTCTACAGACCACAGTGAGGTGTTGTAGCGTTCTACAGACCACAGTGAGGTGTTGTAGCGTTCTACAGACCACAGTGAGGTGTTGTAGCATTCTACAGACCACAGTGTGGTGTTGTAGCGTTCTACAGACCACAGTGAGGTGTTGTAGCGTTCTACAGACCACAGTGTGGTGTTGTAGCATTCTACAGACCACAGTGAGGTGTTGTAGCGTTCTACAGACCACAGTGAGGTGTTGTAGCGTTCTACAGACCACAGTGAGGTGTTGTAGCGTTCTACAGACCACAGTGAGGTGTTGTAGCGTTCTACAGACCACAGTGAGGTGTTGTAGCGTTCTACAGACCACAGTGAGGTGTTGTAGCGTTCTACAGACCACAGTGAGGTGTTGTAGCGTTCTACAGACCACAGTGAGGTGTTGTAGCGTTCTACAGACCACAGTGAGGTGTTGTAGCGTTCTACAGACCACAGTGAGGTGTTGTAGCGTTCTACAGACCACAGTGAGGTGTTGTAGCGTTCTACAGACCACAGTGAGGTGTTGTAGCGTTCTACAGACCACAGTGAGGTGTTGTAGCGTTCTACAGACCACAGTGAGGTGTTGTAGCGTTCTACAGACCACAGTGAGGTGTTGTAGCGTTCTACAGACCACAGTGAGGTGTTGTAGCGTTCTACAGACCACAGTGAGGTGTTGTAGCGTTCTACAGACCACAGTGAGGTGTTGTAGCGTTCTACAGACCACAGTGAGGTGTTGTAGCGTTCTACAGACCACAGTGAGGTGTTGTAGCGTTCTACAGACCACAGTGAGGTGTTGTAGCGTTCTACAGACCACAGTGAGGTGTTGTAGCGTTCTACAGACCCCAGTGAGGTGTTGTAGCGTTCTACAGACCCCAGTGAGGTGTTGTAGCGTTCTACAGACCCCAGTGAGGTGTTGTAGCGTTCTACAGACCCCAGTGAGGTGTTGTAGCGTTCTACAGACCCCAGTGAGGTGTTGTAGCGTTCTACAGACCACAGTGAGGTGTTGTAGCGTTCTACAGACCACAGTGAGGTGTTGTAGCGTTCTACAGACCACAGTGAGGTGTTGTAGCGTTCTACAGACCACAGAGAGGTGTTGTAGCGTTCTACAGACCACAGTGAGGTGTTGTAGCGTTCTACAGACCACAGTGAGGTGTTGTAGCGTTCTACAGACCACAGAGAGGTGTTGTAGCGTTCTACAGACCACAGTGAGGTGTTGTAGCGTTCTACAGACCACAGAGAGGTGTTGTAGCGTTCTACAGACCACAGTGAGGTGTTGTAGCGTTCTACAGACCACAGAGAGGTGTTGTAGCGTTCTACAGACCACAGAGAGGTGTTCTAACATTCTACAGACCACAGAGAGGTGTTCTAGCGTTCTACAGACCACAGAGGTGTTCTAGCGTTCTACAGACCACAGTGAGGTGTTGTAGCGTTCTACAGACCACAGAGAGGTGTTCTAGCGTTCTACAGACCACAGAGAGGTGTTCTAGCATTCTACAGACCACAGAGAGGTGTTGTAGAGTTCTACAGACCACAGAGAGGTGTTGTAGCGTTCTACAGACCCTAGAGAGGTGTTGTAGCGTTCTACAGACCACAGTGAGGTGTTGTAGCGTTCTACAGACCACAGTGAGGTGGTCTAGCATCATACAGACCATAGTGAGGTGTTGTAGCGTTCTACAGACCACAGTGAGGTGTTGTAGCATCATACAGACCACAGTGAGGTGTTGTAGCGTTCTACAGACCACAGTGAGGTGTTCTAGCGTTCTACAGACCACAGAGGTGTTCTAGCGTTCTACAGACCACAGTGAGGTGTTGTAGCGTTCTACAGACCACAGAGAGGTGTTCTAGCGTTCTACAGACCACAGAGAGGTGTTCTAGCATTCTACAGACCACAGAGAGGTGTTGTAGAGTTCTACAGACCACAGAGAGGTGTTGTAGCGTTCTACAGACCCTAGAGAGGTGTTGTAGCGTTCTACAGACCACAGAGAGCCTCAAGCTGACATTTCCTGTGTACTGTGGACAACCATGTGAACACACACACAAACGCCACGTGACTCATGTTTACATCTCAGTACTGTCTTAACACCCTGCACAGTTCCCTGCCTGCACCCTGCTGTTCTATATGTAATCAGTCCATCTGGTTGACAGACACTTCTGAGTGGAAACTGTGTTTGTGTCTCATCTCTCCAACACATCAGGCAGGAGGTACTGGTGGTTAGCTAGCTACACGTCAGGAGGACAGAGCAGAGATACAGTTTATCAGCCAGTGTGTTCCACAGCATGGATGTCAACTGAAGTGAGATGTTGGTTCATGATTACCTATTCACAGGTAAGAAAGCAGGTTCTAGTCTGACCAGCGTGACCAGTCTGACCAGTCTGACCACCGCCAGACAGCCAATAATGATACATGATGGAGAAGAATGATCCTTCCTGCAATGATTACCAGCCAGTGGTGGACATTAAAGAGTTAATTGTGCCTGCTGCCACACAACATAACTTTTACGCTTCAATACAACTTTCCTTTATCAGTGAAACAATGGCCCTGTTTCACAGGAGGAGGAAAGGGGGGCACAGTGATTGAACCAAGGAAAAGCAATCAGTACATTGTGAGGCTACATAGACTACATGACCGACAGTATGTGGACATACCTACCTCATGAAGCTGGTTGAGAGAATGCCAAGAGTGTGCAAAGCTGTCAAGGCAAAGGGTGGCTACTTTGAAGAATCAAAAATAAAACTATACTAAAACTATAAAACACTTTTTTGGTTACTACATGATTCCATAGTTTTGATGTCTTCACTATTATTCTACAATGTAGAAAATAGTAAAAATAAAGAAAAACCCTGGAATGAGTAGGTGTCCTAAAACTTTTGACATATACACACACACACAGCTTTCGGAAAGTATTCAGACCCCTTGACTTTTTCCACATTGTTACGTTACAGCCTTATTCTAAAATGGATTAAATTGTTTTTTCCCCCCCTCATTAATATACACACAATACCCCATAATGACAAAGCAAAAAAAAAAAAAAAAACTGTTTGCTAATTTAGTAAGAATAAGAAATGGAAATATCACATTTACATAAGTATTCAGACCCTTTACTCAGTACTTTGTTGAAGCACCTTTGCAGCGATTACAGCATCGAGAGTCTTCTTGGGTATGACGCTACAAGCTTGGAACACCTGTATTTGGGGAGTTTCTCCCATTCTTCTCTGCAGATCCTCTGAAGCTCTGTCGGGTTGGATGGGGAGCGTCGCTGCATAGCTATTTTCAGGTCTCTCCAGAGATGTTAGATCGGGTTCAAGTCCGGGCTCTGGCTGGGCCACTCAAGGACATTCAGAGACTTGTCCCGAAGCCACTCCTGCGTTGTCTTGGCTGTGTGCTTAGGGTCATTGTCCTGTTGGAAGGTGAACCTTCGCCCCAGTCTGAGGTCCTGAGGAGGTTTTCATCAAGGATCTCTCTGTACTTTGCTCCATTCATCTTTGCCTTGATCCTGACTAGTCTCCCAGTCCCTGCCGCTGAAAAACATCCCCACAGCATGATGCTGCCACCACGATGCTTCACCGTCGGGATGGAGCCAGGTTTCCTCCATACGTGACGCTTGGTATACAGGCCAAAGAGTTCAATCTTGGTTTCATCAGACCAGAGAATCTTGTTTCTCATGGTCTGAGAGTCTTTAGGTGCCTTTTGGCAAACTCCAAGCGGGCTGTCATGTGCCTTTTACTGAGGAGTGGCTTCCGTCTGGCCACTCTACCATAAAGGCCTGATTGGTGGAGTGCTGCAGAGATGGTTGTCCTTCTGGAAGGTTCTCCCATCTCCACAGAGGAACTCTAGAGCTCTGTCAGAGTGACCATCGTGTTCTTGGTCACCTCCCTGACCAAGGCCCTTCTCCCCAGAATGTTCAGTTTGGCCGAGTGGCCAGCTCTAGGAGTCTTGGTGGTTCCAAACTTCTTCCATTTCAGAATGATGGAGGCCACTGTGTTCTTGGGGACCATCAATGCTGCAGAAATGTTTTGCTACACTTCCCAAGATCTGTGTCTCGACACAATCCTGTCTCGGAGCTCTACGGACAATTCCTTCGACCTCATGGCTTGGTCTTTGCTCTGATATGCACTGTAAACTGTGTGACATTATATAGACAGGTGTGTGCCTTTCCAGATCATGTCCAATCAATTGAATTTACCACAGGTGGACTCCAATCAAGTTGTAGAAACATCTTAAGGATGATCAATGGAAACATGATGCACCTGAGCTCAATTTTGAGTCTCAAAGCAAAGGGTCTGAATACTTATGTAAATAAGGTATTTCTGTTTTGTATTTTTAATACATTTTTAAAAATTCTAAAAACCTGTTTTGGCTTTGTCATTATGGGGTATTGTGTGCAGATTGATAAGGAACAAAAAACAATTTAATCAATTTTAGAATAAATCTGTAACGTAACAAAATGTGGAAAAGGTCAAGGGGTCTGAATACTTTCTGAAGGCACTGTATATACACATACAGTTGAAGTCGGAAGTTTACATACACCTTAGCCAAATCAATTTAAACTCTGTTTTTCACAATTCCTGACATTAAATCGTAGTAAAAATTCCCTGTCTTAGTTCAGTTAGGATCACCACTTTATTTTAAGAATGTGAAATGTCAGAATAATAGTAGAGAGAATGATTTATTTCAGCTTTTATTTATTTCATCACATTCCCAGTGGGTCAATTAGTATTTGGTAGCATTGCCTTTAAATTGTTTAACTTGGGTCAAACGTTTCGGGTAGCCTTCCACAAACTTCCCACAATAAGTTGGGTGAATTTTGGCCCATTCCTCCTGACAGAGCTGGTGTAACTGAGTCAGGTTTGTTGGCCTCCTTGCTCGCACACGCTTTTTCAGTTCTGCCCACACATTTTCTATAGGATTGAGTTCAGGGCTTTGTGATGGCCACTCCAATACCTTGACTTTGTTGTCCTTAAGCCATTTGAACACAACTTTGGATGTATGCTTGGGGTCATTGTCCATTTGGAAGAACCATTTGCAACCAAGCTTTAACTTCCTGACTGATGTCTTGAGATGTTGCTTCAACATATCCACATAATTTTCCTTCCTCATGATGCCATCAATTTTGTGAAGTGCACCGGTCCCTCCTGCAGCAAAGCACCCCCACAGCATGATGCTGCCACCCCGTGCTTCATGTTTGGGATGGTGTTCTTCGGCTTGCAAGCACCCCCTTTTTTCCTCCAAACATAACAATGGTCATTATGGCCAAACAGTTCTATTTTTGTTTCATCAGACCAGAGGACATTTCTCCAAAAAAGTATGATCTTTGTCCCCATGTGCAGTTGCAAACCGTAGTCTGGCTTTTTTATGGCGGTTTTGGAGCAGTGGCTTCTTCCTTGCTGAGCGGCCTTTCAGGTTATGTCGATATAGGACTCGTTTTACTGTGGATATAGATATCTTTGTACCTGTTTCCTACAGCATCTTCACAAGGTCCTTTGCTGTTGTTCTGGGATTGATTTGCACTTTTCGCACCAAAGTACGTTCATCTCTAGGAGACAGAACGCGTCTCCTTCCTGAGCGGTATGACGGCTGCGTGGTCCCATGGTGTTTATACTTGTGTACTATTGTTTGTACAGATGAATGTGGTACCTTCAGGCGTTTGGAAATTGCTCCCAAGGATGAACCAGACTTGTGGAGGACTACCATTTTTTTTCTTGAGGTCTTGGCTGATTTCTTTTGATTTTCCCATGATGTCAAGCAAAGAGGCAATGAGTTTGAAGGTAGGCCTTGAAATACATCCACAGGTACACCTCCAATTGACTCAAATTATGTCAATTAGCCTATCAGAAGCATCTACAGCCATGACATCATTTTCTGGAATTTTCCAAGCTGTTTAAAGGCAGTCAACTTAGCGTATGTAAACTTCTGACCCACTGGAATTGTGATACAGTGAATTATAAGTGAAATAATCTGTCTGTAAACAATTGTTGGAAAAATTACTTGTGTCATGCACAAAGTAAATATCCTAACCGACTTGCCAAAACTATAGTTTGTTAACAAGAAAGTTGTGGAGTGGTTGAAAAACTAGTTTTAATGACTCCAACCTAAGTGTACGTAAACTTCCGACTTCAACTGTATATTATAAATACACATACATTATATAAACATACATATACATACTGTACATATACATACACACTGTACATTACATACTGTATATGCTAGACATGCCAATGGAGTCTAGATAGTCTAGACATGCCAATTCACTCTGACATGTCATTGTCATACCTCCTTCTGCAACAAAGAAAGGTTTGCAAAGAAGCTCAACATTCTTAAGCAAATTAAGTTGATGCATTTGCAAATATGGAGGCTGCCTTTGACACAGAGTAGGTTAATGGCTAATTTGAATGAATAGCCTCTTAGGGAAAGTATGCAAATGTCAATATGTAAAACCATGCACAGGTTTATAAGGTTCAGCCAACTGACGCAGCCATCCTGGAGCTCCCTGGCCCTTGATCATGATTCTCAGTTCCATTACATTACACATTAGAGTGTTTGGATGGAGTCTTCTGTACATTGGAGTTTTGTTAAGAGCCGTGACGCTCGGTCTAAGCATTAACAGGCAGAGCTTGCGGTACGGTTTTGGAAGCATAACGACATTATTTTTCATTTCAGCAGGAAATAATACAAACATTCAAAAGTTTCATGATACACACCTTTATAGGGTTAGGGCTCCCACACGGACATATTTCCATGTTACAGTGCTTGTTTACGGAAAACAGAGTGGACTACCGGTGCCAATTAGCTCTCTGCGTTTCTGAACCCCTGTATGTAAACGGGAGACAGACGCCACAAACCTGTTGTCACTGAAACATACTGTCTGCTGCAACTGTGTTAATGTATTTTGCATTTGTGAAATTACTTTGATGTGATATAGAGGGAGTTATGTTTCTAGAAACATACCACAAATGAGAATCGATTCACGTTTAGATGGAGTATTTGGCTGTGTTTGGCTTCCAGAGCCAATTAGCCTTTAAACAGAACATGCACGGTCCTTGGACAATACGGAGAAACGTTAGGTTCCTCTAGTCCATTATTGGGCTAGGAGCCCCCATACATTTTCAGGAAAACATTGTGGTAACGGGGTAGGCCTACTGTGCCACAACTCGGACAATCTCAAACTAGTATGCATTTCTGAGATGGACTTTAAATGCATTTATAGCAATGCAACAGGGGGGGGGACATCGACAAACTCACAACATATCTGACTAGCTAACTGGTTGAACGCAGCAGGTGTATAACTACAGCCAATTGGCAAGTCGAACATGTCCGAGTTTCGTAGTTCAGACTGGCAAGTCCACACGGCATTAGGCACACCGTGTCTGGCTAGGGGATTCAACGCGCTACAATGGGCTGATCCGTTTTGCATGGCCCTGTGCGCCGGATGGGCAGAGTTAATATAATTTAGACCATTCCATTGGTCATTAAATGAAATCTCCACCCATCCGCGCACCGGGCCATGCAAAACGAACTCGCCCAATGGTTCAGTGGCCTACTGGACTTTTGGTGGTTCCAAGACAATTGGGAAAATCATAAAGTCTGTGATCTTCAGGTCGGAAAGTCAGAGCCACAGAAAGAGGTCGAGTTCCCAACTTGGAATTCCGAGTTGGATGACCTTTTCAAAACGATTTTTCCCAGTGGGAGCTCGTTTTCTGCAAGTTCCCAGTTGAGATTTCCGAGTTCACAGTTATTTTGAACGCGGCAGTTGTTGCGACAGTTTTATGATTGCATCCATCGATACAAAGTATCAGCGTTACTTTTCGCCTGGCTGCGTGCAACAATGGGTCACTGAAGTTCAACTAAATATTCTCGAAACAATCGTGACCTGGGAAAAGAGAAAATAAATCCACATTCTAATGTCATGAATGGCATCATCGATCATCTTAAAATAATAATTAGCGTTGCAAAATCGGTAAGACTAATAATAAAGTTCAGTTACAAAACTTCTCAACTTACCTCTTTATTCTGAGTAGGCTACTGAACAAAGTTTCCGCAATGAATCCATGAAACACTCTGAAGTCATATAAACTCATCTAAAGTCCACATGCTGTTTCCGATCGCACGGCGAAGGTTTACCAGACCAAAGGAGAAGGTTTACCAGACCAAATGATGGCTTTCACTCAAATGGCAGCTTAAAGAATCCCGAACACGAGCCAGATCGCCTTGCGTGCCGCAGACTATAGTATGCCGATATGTTTTCATCATCTGGACTGCTCAAAGTCCGCTGGGGACGGAGGGAAACGACTCAACCAATAAGAGACAGACAAGACAGGCGAGGGAAGGTCTGTGATCTAGCCTATAGGCGGGGTTAAACTATAGCGCTGGAGTTAGCTCAATGTTAAAGGTCCAGTGCAGCTGTTTTTATCTCAATATCAAATCCCTTTTGGGTAACAATTAAGTACCTTACTGTGATTGTTTTCAATTAAAATGGTCAAAAATTAACAAAATTGGCTTCTTAAAGAGCAATTTCTCAAGCAAGAATTTTTCTAGCACTGTCTGGGAGTGTTCTGAGTGAAAACGAACTGTTATTGGCAGAGAGGTTTGGAACTCTCTTTCTAATTGGTCTGATGTCACCAGGCAGGCTAGAATTCCATCCCACCAAAACTGGCTGAAATTTCAGGCGTTCTTTTTAAACAACTCTTACATTATCATCAATTTTAAAAAGCAATTTCATCGATTATTCCAACCTCATGGTGTGGAAATATCTAAAACACAGAAAATCAAGTTTTTGACTACTCTGGGCCTTTAACCACACAGGGATCTCTTTAATAAACTAGGAACATTGGTCTGTTTCTAACTGTAGGGTTTGGGTATAGATTATTTATAATTGTAGGGTTAGGGTATAGATTATTTATAATTGTAGGGTTAGGAAATAGATTATTTCTAACTGTAGGGTTAAGCTATATATTTTTTCTAACTGTAAAGTTAAGGTATAGATTTAAAATGGTGTTGTACTAAATCCAACAGTCATTCTTAGTCTTTACATTCATATATTGTAATCTATGCAGTCTATAGTCTATACCAGGGGTGTCAAACATATAACAAAACAATATACTGTACATTCATACAGTTTCTGGACTGGTTAAGGTCCAGCTCATTCATAAAGTTTCTTGACTGTGTCCAGCTTGTTAAAAATCACCAAAATGAAAGTTTGACACTCGGGGAGCATAAAACAATCCAAAAACGATAGATAGAACATTTTTGGCAAATTTTGACAGCGAGGAAATATTACCAATTTTCAGTGCGGCCCTCAAGACTTTGTTGATGACCAAATGTGGCCCCCGTGTCAAAATCAGTTTGACCCCCCTGGTGGCTTCCTCTCCTCTTCCTCCTCCTCCTCCTCCTCACTCCACGTCCTCCTTCATCTGCACTAATGGGAAAGAAACAGGACACATGTATGAGCCACCTCCCTTACTCAGAGAAAGTTTATTTTGCTGACATACAGCCAGATAGGCTTATTATAACTTAACCCACAGACTATAGCACAAAGCTAGGACATTAGACATATAGACATGAACATTTTAAAGAATGATGTCATTGTCTCGTGGACCTGGTGAGATACTGGAATCTGGAAAAGGCAGATGATGAGTTTTATGATGATACTTTAAACAAACAAGGAAACGAATGACTTACTGGAGTTGAAGAGGAACTGAATTGGCTGCAACCCAAATGGTGAATGATCCCAAAATGTAACCTTTTAAGACATAAGACACCCTATTCCCTATATAGTGCACTACTTTAGACCAGAGCCCTATGACACCCTATTCCCTATATAGTGCACTACTTTAGACCAGAGCCCTATGACACCCTATTCCCTATATAGTCCACTACTTTAGACCAGAGCCCTATGACACCCTATTCCCTATATAGTGCACTACTTTAGACCAGAGCCCTATGGCATCCTATTCCCTATATAGTGCACTACTTTAGACCAGAGCCCTATGGCACCCTATTCCCTATATAGTGCACTACTTTAGACCAGAGCCCTATGACACCCTATTCCCTATATAGTGCACTACTTTAGACCAGAGCCCTATGACACCCTATTCCCTATATAGTGCACTACTTTAGACCAGAGCCCTATGGCACCCTATTCCCTATATAGTGCACTACTTTAGACCAGAGCCCTATGACACCCTATTCCCTATATAGTGCACTACTTTAGACCAGAGCCCTATGACACCCTATTCCCTATATAGTGCACTACTTTAGACCAGAGCCCTATGACACCCTATTCCCTATATAGTGCACTACTTTAGACCAGAGCCCTATGACACCCTATTCCCTATATAGTGCACTACTTTAGACCAGAGCCCTATGGCACCCTATTCCCTATATAGTGCACTACTTTAGACCAGAGCCCTATGACACCCTATTCCCTATATAGTGCACTACTTTAGACCAGAGCCCTATGACACCCTATTCCCTATATAGTGCACTACTTTAGACCAGAGCCCTATGACACCCTATTCCCTATATAGTGCACTACTTTAGACCAGAGCCCTATGGCACCCTATTCCCTATATAGTGCACTTTAGACCAGAGCCCTATGACACCCTATTCCCTATATAGTGCACTACTTTAGACCAGAGCCCTATGACACCCTATTCCCTATATAGTGCACTACTTTAGACCAGAGCCCTATGGCACCCTATTCCCTATATAGTGCACTTTAGACCAGAGCCCTACATAGGGTGCCATTTGGGACACGTCCCTTGTGTCTTAAAAGGGTAAATAAAGGTGCGGTGAAGTAATGAGTAGGAGCTGTGATTTAACCAGTTCAGTTCTGGCCTCACGAGACTAAAGTTTATTAGGCTAGTACATCAGAGCTCCGCCTTCTGTCAGTCACTTAACGTATTAGAGAAAGACCCTCAACCGGTATTTAGGAGTGTAAAGTGACATTTCAGTAATGTCATTTCAGGGACATTTCAGGCCTTTCAGAGATGACAGAGACACATTTAGTTTAGATTATTAACTAATTAGAGAAAGAGTCCTCACCATGGTATGTGAGGAGAAAGTGACATTTAAATAATGCAGAGAAGACAACCAGAGAAACCTGCTGTTCAGAGGACCGTCTGTCAAGACCAGGAACTGGAATGTTCTGAGGTGGAATACAGGGCACCGTCTGTCAAGACCAGGAACTGGAATATTCTGAGGTGGAATACAGGGCACCATCTGTCAAGACCAGGAACTGGAATATTCTGAGGTGGAATACAGGGCACCATCTGTCAAGACCAGGAACTGGAATATCCTGAGGTGGAATACAGTGCACCATCTGTCAAGACCAGGAACTGGAATGTTCTGAGGTGGAATACAGGGCACCATCTGTCAAGACCAGGAACTGGAATGTTCTGAGGTGGAATACAGGGCACCATCTGTCAAGACCAGGAACTGGAATATTCTGAGGTGGAATACAGGGCACCATCTGTCAAGACCAGGAACTGGAATATCCTGAGGTGGAATACAGGGCACCATCTGTCAAGACCAGGAACTGGAATATTCTGAGGTGGAATACAGGGCACCATCTGTCAAGACCAGGAACTGGAATATCCTGAGGTGGAATACAGGGCACCATCTGTCAAGACCAGGAACTGGAATGTTCTGAGGTGGAATACAGGGCACCATCTGTCAAGACCAGGAACTGGAATATTCTGAGGTGGAATACAGGGCACCATCTGTCAAGACCAGGAACTGGAATATTCTGAGGTGGAATACAGGGCACCATCTGTCAAGACCAGGAACTGGAATATTCTGAGGTGGAATACAGGGCACCATCTGTCAAGACCAGGAACTGGAATATTCTGAGGTGGAATACAGGGCACCATCTGTCAAGACCAGGAACTGGAATATTCTGAGGTGGAATACAGGGCACCATCTGTCAAGACCAGGAAAATGAATGGTCTGAGGTGGAATAAAGGAGTGGATGAGGTCTATGTCCCAAATAGAAATCTGTCCCCTACATAGTGCACTACAAATAGAACTCTATTCCCTACATAGTACACTACTTTTGACCAGAGCCCATATTTGACAGTAGCCGTGGTTACACCTTGCGTTATGTGGTTGTCATCATCATCTGATCGAGATTTGATGAGTCGACACAATAAAATGTGTCTCTTATCTGCCCACTGCGTCTGTATTGTGACCAGATTCCTGCTCCCTCCTTCTATGCAAATTAATCCAACCTGCCTTGGACCTCCCTTATACAAGCTGTAAACAGTACATCAACAGAAAACAACACACTTTTATAGTAAATCGTTTTAAACTCAAACTGTATTTGTTATCCAACGATATAAGACTGGGCGTAATAGGTTACTGTCCTGATATCCACAGCCTTAAAAATAAAGATGATTTAATATCCTCCTGTTTTAAAAACAGTAAAACAGCTTTGTAGGCCTATGTGCATTGGTTGTGTTTAGGCAGGTCTTAAGAAGAATTAGCATACCAAAATAACCTCTAATATGATAACCTATAGCAAGATCCAAGGTCAAATTATGAAAATGGATAAAAGCGTGAATTGATAAAAATTGCAAAGGAGGAAAGCAAATACTATGTCTTTATAAAGGAATAAATACTATGTCTTTATAAAGGAATTAATACTGTGTCTGTCACGCTCGCTTACAGACGGGACAGACCAAGGCGCAGCGTGAAATGCGTACATGTTTATTTTAATGAATAAACAACCGACAAAACAATAAACAAACGAAACGTGAAGTCCAAGGTAGAACACACCAAACCTACACGGAACAAGATCCCACAACCCACTAGTGCCAATAGGCTGCCTAAGTATGGTCCCCAATCAGAGACAACGAACGACAGCTGCCTCTGATTGGGAACCACACCGGCCAACATAGAAATGCCCATACTAGAACCTATAACATAGAACAACACAACACAGAAAATACACACCCTGACTCAACAAATAAGAGTCCCCTGAGTCAGGGCGTGACAGTACCCCCCCCCCCCCCCAAAGGTGCGGACTCCGACCGCACAACATAAACATAACAGGGTAGGGGCCGGGTGGGCATTCCGCCTCGGAGGCGACCACTTACTCTTCGCCTCCCTGTTGCGCCCCTGGTCTGGTCTGGACCTCGGCGCGCTGCTTCCCCTCTCCTTCCTCCCACGAAGTACCAAGCCCTGTCTGGACCCTGGTGTGGGAGACCACGAACCTGGAGAGGGGCTGACGTCTGGGTCTGGACTGGAGCCGCTGACCGGAGCTGGACCGGGCACCGGTGGAGCGGACTACACAGGCTCCGGACTGGAGCTGCTGACCGGAGCTGGACTAGGCACCGGTGGAGCGGACTGCTCTGGCTCCGGAGTGGAGCCGCTGACCGGATCTGGACTAGACCGCGGTGGAGCGGACTGCTCTGGCTCCGGAGTGGAGCAGCTGACCGGAGCTGAACTGGGCACCGGTGGAGCGGACTGCTCTGGCTCCGGAGTGGAGCAGCTGACCGGTGCCGGACCAGGCACCGGTGGAACAGGCACGGGCCGTGCCGGACTGGACACACGCACCACTGGCTTGCTGCGAGGGGCAGGAACAGGCCGGGCCGGGCTGGCGACGCGCACCACTGGCTTGGTGCGAGGGGCAGGAACGGGTCGGGCCGTACTGGGAACATGCACCACTGGCTTAGTGCGGGAAGCAGGAACGGGCCGGACCGGACTGGCGACACGCACCACTTCCTTGGTGCGAGGAGCAGGACTGGGTTCCTTTATTAACCCTGCCAAACCAGCTCCTCTCGCCGGGCCTCTACACTCTCCTTCTCCCTTATAGCCTCCTGTAGCGCCTCCCTCTGACCGAATAACTCCTGCTCCCTCTGAACCAATAGCCCCCGTAACATGGTGGCCTCCTCTCCTAACCTGCAGATCCGCCCTTTAACGGCCCCCTGCTGCCTCGTCGTCCACACCGTGTGCCCCCCCCCCAAAATGTTCTTGGGGTTGCCTCTCGGGTCTCCGTCGTCGGCACTCCTCTTCCTGTGAGGACTCCTCCGGGAGCCCCCACGAGTTAGGGAACAGAACCTCGTCGTCGTCGTCATCCTCAGACTCCTCAGTATAATACTGTTCCCACTCCTCTTCCCATGGTCGTAGGGACCCAATCTGAAAACCGACCGGGTGCAGTGGTCGGGGCTCTTCTCTCTCGCTCCCCGACCACCCCTTTAGCCCCCTCAAAATGTTTTATTGGGGCTGTCTCTCGGGCTTCCTCCTCGACCGGCGTCCTCTTCATTGCCGTTGCTCCTCTCCTGCCTGGGTATCTACCTTCGCCCATGGCCCTTTCCCCGCGAATATCTCTTCCCATGACCACAATTTGCCCACCTGGGACATGGCTATTCGCTCCTCCTGGGCACGCTGCTTGGTCCTCGTTTGGTGGGATCTTCTGTCACGCTCGCTTACAGACGGGACGGACCAAGGCGCAGCGTGATATGCGTACATGTTTATTTTAATGAATAAACAACCAACAAAACAATAAACAAACGAAACGTGAAGTCCAAGGTAGAACACAAAACATACCTACACGGAACAAGATCCCACAACCCACTAGTGCCAATAGGCTGCCTAAGTATGGTCCCCAATCAGAGACAACGCCGGGCCGGGCTGGCGACGCGCACCACTGGCTTGGTGCGAGGGGCAGGAACAGGCCGGGCCGGGCTGGCGACGCGCACCACAGGCTTGGTGCGAGGGGCAGGAACAGGCCGGGCCGTACTGGGAACACGCACCACTGGCTTAGTGCGAGGGGCAGGAACAGGCCGGACCGTACTGGGAACACGCACCACTGGCTTAGTGCGAGGGGCAGGAACAGGCCGGGCCGTACTGGGAACACGCACCACTGGCTTGGTGCGAGGGGCAGGAACAGGCCGGGCCGTACTGGGAACACGCACCACTGGCTTAGTGCGAGGGGCAGGAACAGGCCGGGCCGTACTGGGAACACGCACCACTGGCTTAGTGCGAGGGGCAGGAACAGGACGGGCCGGATATGCAGAAACAGTCATGTCCAAATCAATAACCAATATGCAGAAACAGTCATGTCCAAATCAATAACCAATATGCAGAAACAGTCATGTCCAAATCAATAACCAATATGCAGAAACAGTCATGTCCAAATCAATAACCAATATGCAGAAACAGTCATGTCCAAATCAATAACCAATATGCAGAAACAGTCATGTCCAAATCAATAACCAATATGCAGAAACAGTCATGTCCAAATCAATAACCAATATGCAGAAACAGTCATGTCCAAATCAATAACCAATATGCAGAAACAGTCATGTCCAAATCAATAACCAATATGCAGAAACAGTCATGTCCAAATCAATAACCAATATGCAGAAACAGTCATGTCCAAATCAATAACCAATATGCAGAAACAGTCATGTCCAAATCAATAAGGAGGACATTGCGACGAGGACATTGCGTTCATCCACCTCTGGCCTGCTGGCTCCCCTTCCTCTGCGGAAGCACAGCTCCCCCTCAGCCCAGTCAAAACTGTTCGCTGCTCTGGCACCCCAATGGTGGAACAAGCTCCCTCACGACGCCAGGACAGCGGAGTCACTCACCACCTTCCGGAGACATTTGAAACCCCACCTCTTTAAGGAATACCTGGGATAGGCTAAAGTATTCCTTCTAACCCCCCCCCCCCCCCCCCCCCCCAAATTGTAAAGTGGTTATCCCACTGGCTATAGGGTGAACGCACCAATTTGTGAGTCGCTCTGGCTAAGAGCGTCTGCTAAATGACGTTAATGTGCCCTTGAGCAAGGCACTTAACCCTAATTGCTCCTGTAAGTCGCTCTGGTTAAGAGCGTCTGCTAAATGACTAAAATGTAAATGTAAATGTAATAACCAATATGCAGAAACAGTCATGTCCAAATCAATAACCAATATGCAGAAACAGTCATGTCCAAATCAATAACCAATATGCAGAAACAGTCATGTCCAAATCAATAACCAATATGCAGAAACAGTTTGTGATATAATGAAAACCTCAATAGAAAATGTAATACCTACACACATTACTGGTACCTTACAAACTGCACACGCACCAAAAAACACTTATTTTGACAAGTGCCAATAAATCACTGATATCGATTATGGGGTTGTGAGCGCTGTTGAAACTAACACAGCTAAAAAAAACACCACATGGAAACTGGAGATCCTTTTTACTTCTCAGGTTAAAGGACAACCTGCAGAAGACAGTCAGCTACATTGGAGTGATGAATTATGATTAGGGGGTCGCTAAAACGGAAAGAGAAATGCAACACTCATTTGTCAATCACTCATATTGACATCACGTTGAATAAGAGGAGGCTGGTGGGAGGAGCTATAGAAGGACGGGCTCATTGGCTGGAATGGAATGAAAGGAACAGAATTCACTTTGTTTGATACCGTTTTATGTATTCCATTCCAGCCATTACAATGAGGCCGTTCTCCTATAGCTCCTCCCACCAGCCTCCTCTGGTCAGGTTGTACATCCTGTTCAAACTAACCTTACTAAAAAAAACACAGATTCCGGGAATAATATAAATATCACTGGTTAGAGGACAACTTGTAGGAGACAGCCAGCTGCATTTTGGATTGTTGCAAAAAATCTTATTGGTTGAAGAATTGTTCCGATTTCAAAAGCACTTAAACACAGTTCCCAGGTTCCTATTTCCCCACGAGTACGTGGAGCCAGCCTTAACTTCAATGGATCATTATCTGGCAGGAAATCAACACTATCTGGCAGGAAATCAACACTATCTGGCAGGAAATCAACACTATCTGGCAGGAAATCAACACTATCTGGCAGGAAATCAACACTATCTGGCAGGAAATCAACACTATCTCGCAGGAAATCAACACTATCTGGCAGGAAATCAACACTTACAAGGGTTGACTGTTATTTGAGGGACAGTTTGACTCTCAAATCCGTGTATTGGTGTGCGGTCAGCAACTTTTATAGAAAGACTGCCCAGAAATTATCCTTGCAAATTGAGGATGAAAAATTGATAGCTGCGACCCCCTATTGAGTATGACAAAATCAACTGTACAAAACCAAAGATATTGATCTGTTTTAAGCAATGAATCTTGTGTCATCGTGTTGACTATAAACTGTTACGCACAGTTCCCGCTCAGCCCAGTCAAAACTGGCACCCCAATGGTGGAACAAGCAGCTTGGTGAGAAGGCAACAACTGTTGGCGTGTTACGCACGCCTCTCGGAAGAGGGAACGCAACACCCTGCTCCAACCCAACTCTCCGTGGGGTGAAAGAGGTATGGGACTGTAGGTGTGAGTAAGGATGACAAAAGGCAGAGAATACCGTTAACAGGGAATTTATTCCTTCGTTTGGGGAAAAGGGGCTGGACGGAACCAAAGCAAAGAAAGTAAATATCAAAGCCCCCTCTCCTACCTTACCTGCCTACCCACTACTTACTTAACTAGTACCACCTGGTGCACTAACCTAAATACAGGGGATGGTCCGCCCAGGTCTTTCCTAGTGTGCATAGACAGTCAACTTCTACGGGTAATGTATGCCCGCGGGCCTCTTGCCTAAGCACTCCCTAGGTGCCTTCCCCTTCCCCCCTTGGGAACAAATGAAACAAAATTGCACAAACTGGTTCACAACAAAACCTGAGAAAAACTAACTCAGGACATTAAAGAAACTCTCTGAGCCACAAACTAACACAAAACATTACAATTGGTTCTCAGAGCAACAACAACACAGTACATACCAAACTCTTAGCATCCAACCAACATGCTGTACCTCTCAGCCATTCTGGTTCCCCTTTTCTGAGCAACTGGGGCTTATATAGCTTCAGAAGGAGTTGGTAATTGGAGACAGCTGCCTCCTGACGAGGGCGCGGGGTCAGCTCTCCAATCATCAATGTTCATCCAATCAATCAGCTGCTCGTTGGGGAATTTCAGGAACCCATTTCCTGAAATACATACATGAAAATACACAAACCACAACACAGAAACTGGGGAACATAACACTAACATCACCAATCTGAGGTCAAAAGGATGTGTAATTCCCCCCAATTCGATGTGGTCAAAACGTGATCCACCACAGGACTTGCTCGTGGTAATGACTGGAGCAGAATTGGTGGAATTACCCATCTCATATGTATATACTGTATTCTATACTATCTTAATAATGTTTACATATCTTGCATTCCCCATCTCATATGTATATACTGTATTCTATACTATCTTAATAATGTTTCCATATCTTGCATTACCCATCTCATCTGTATATACTGTATTCTATACTATCTATTGCATCTTAGCCTATGCTGCTCTGATAATGACATTGCTCATCCATATATTTACATATTCTTATTCCATTCCTTTACTTAGATTTGTGTGTATTAGGTTTTCGTTGTGTATCTGTTAGATATTACTTGCTAGATATTACTGCACTGTCGGAACTAGAAGCACAAGTATTTCGCTACACTCGCAATAACATCTGCTAACCATGTGTATGTGACCAATGCATTTGATTTGATTTGATTTAAATGTATAGAGAGTATTTCAGATTTCGTTATCAAACAAATATGGCAAAAAGTACAGTAAATGTAAAATGCACATAAAATCAGCAACGTCCTCACCTTTGGTCCTCACCTTTGGTCCTCACCAGGGTTACGCATTTCATATTGCTTCTGGGAGAAACATTTCAATTTAGCCTTGTTCATATAGGCCAATTCCCACTAGTGTAAAGGGTTAACCATTGGAAGATTTTAAAAAATGCTCTTAAACACAATTTAACCTAATCTAGACTAAAGACTCTATAGTGTCTGTACAGCAGTCTGAATGTTAGACTAGATCCTCCATAGTGTCTGGACAGCAGTCTGAATGTTAGACTAGATCCTCCATAGTGTCTGGACAGCAGTCTGAATGTTAGACTAGACCCTCCATAGTGTCTGGACAGCAGTCTGAATGTTAGACTAGATCCTCCATAGTGTCTGTACAGCAGTCTGAATGTTAGACTAGATCCTCCATAGTGTCTGGACAGCAGTCTGAATGTTAGACTAGATCCTCCATAGTGTCTGGACAGCAGTCTGAATGTTAGACTAGACTCTCCATAGTGTCTGGACAGCAGTCTGAATGTTAGACTAGATCCTCCATAGTGTCTGGACAGCAGTCTGAATGTTAGACTAGATCCTCCATAGTGTCTGGACAGCAGTCTGAATGTTAGACTAGATCCTCCATAGTGTCTGGACAGCAGTCTGAATGTTAGACTAGACCCTCCATAGTGTCTGGACAGCAGTCTGAATGTTAGACTAGATCCTCCATAGTGTCTGTACAGCAGTCTGAATGTTAGACTAGATCCTCCATAGTGTCTGTACAGCAGTCTGAATGTTAGACTAGATCCTCCATAGTGTCTGGACAGCAGTCTGAATGTTAGACTCTCCATAGTGTCTGGACAGCAGTCTGAATGTTAGACTAGATCCTCCATAGTGTCTGGACAGCAGTCTGAATGTTAGACTAGATCCTCCATAGTGTCTGGACAGCAGTCTGAATGTTAGACTAGATCCTCCATAGTGTCTGTACAGCAGTCTGAATGTTAGACTAGATCCTCCATAGTGTCTGGACAGCAGTCTGAATGTTAGACTAGATCCTCCATAGTGTCTGGACAGCAGTCTGAATTTCAGACTAGACACTCTTTCACTAATCGAGTGTTGATAAACTGATATTAAACGGACCTACTAATGTATTGGGGATGCATGGGATGGACTATGATGGAGTCACAGCTGAAGTGCAGTGCATGACAAGTGTATGGCAAGGTATAATATGGACATATAATATAATATAATATATAATAATATAATGCCACAGCACTGCAGAATGGAAGGATCGGGTTCTCCCATTCCCAGTCCTGCTATTACAGTCCTTGGCCCAATCCTGCTATTACAGTCCTTGGCCCAATCCTGCTATTACAGTCCTTGGCCCAATCCTGCTATTACAGTCCTTGGCCCAATCCTGCTATTACAGTCCTTGGCCCAATCCTGCTATTACAGTCCTTGGCCCAATCCTGCTATTACAGTCCTTGGCCCAATCCTGCTATTACAGTCCTTGGCCCAATCCTGCTATTACAGTCCTTGGCCCAATCCTGCTATTACAGTCCTTGGCCCAATCCTGCTATTACAGTCCTTGTCCCAGTCCTGCTATTACAGTCCTTGGCCCAATCCTGCTATTACAGTCCTTGGCCCAATCCTGCTATTACAGTACTTGGCCCAATCATGCTATTACAGTCCTTGGCCCAATCCTGCTATTACAGTCCTTGGCCCAATCCTGCTATTACAGTCCTTGGCCCAATCCTGCTATTACAGTCCTTGGCCCAATCCTGCTATTACAGTCCTTGGCCTTTCTGTATGATGTTTTCAAATATTAATATAATAATAATAATAATAATATGCCATTTAGCAGACGCTTTTGAGAACCGTGACATTTACACTTCAAGGATATCCGTACAAGATCCGTCTTCGACAAGCTCCTCCTTCAGGAAGATCAAATCACAATCAGATCGCAATCAACCGCACAACCACATGTACATATTACCTCAACTACCTCGACTAGCCGGTGCCCCCGCACATTGACTCTGACCGGTACCCCCTGTATATAGCCTCCCTACTGTTATTTCACATTGACTCTGACCGGTACCCCCTGTATATAGCCTCCCTACTGTTATTTCACATTGACTCTGACCGGTACCCCCTGTATATAGCCTCCCTACTGTTATTTTATTTTACTGCTGCTATTTAATTATTTGTTATTTTAATTTTTTGTCTATTTTTTACTTAACACTTTTTTTCTTAAAACTACATTGTTGGTTAAGGGCTTGTAAGTAAGCATTTCACTGTAAGGTCTACACCTGTTGTATTCGGCGCATGTGGCAAATAACATTTTATTTGATTTGATCAAGACATGTTAGAACCATGTGACTGCTTTTAGTGTCTCAGAATTATATTCGAGTTGTGGTTTGAGTGGTCCACAATGTGGTTGAAAAAAACCTGTCAACTGTTGTGTCCTTGTGGAGTGATACATTATTCTAACTCTAACTCTACATTTTACAATTGAGTCATTTAGCAGATAATCTTCTCCAGAGTGACTTACAGTTAGTGCATTCATCTTTAAATAGTTCATCATGGGATTATTTAATTTAAGATACTTTTTGAATAGGTAGGGTCAATACAGGACTAAGATTGAATCCTACTACAACGGCCCTGATGCTCATCAGATGTGGCAGGTCGTGCAAACTGTCACGGATTACCAAGGGAAACCCAGCCGCAAGCTGCCCAGTGACGCGAGCCTACCAGATGAGCTAAATGCCTTCTATGCTCGCTTCAAGGCAAGCAACACTGAACCATGCATGAGAGCACCAGCTTTCCCAGACGACTGTGTGATCATGCTCTCCATAGCAGATTTGAGTAAGACCTTTAAACAGGTCAACATTCACAATGCCAGACGGATTACCAGGACACGTACTCAGAGCTTGTGGTGACCAGCTGGAAAGTGTCTTCACTGACATTTTCAACCTCTCCCTGATCCAGTCTGTCATACCTACCTGTTTCAAGCAGACCACCAAAGTCCCTGTGCCCAAGAACGCCAAGGTAACCTGTCTAAATGACTATCGCCCTGTAGCACTCACATCTGTAGCCATGAAATGCTTTGAAAGGCTGGTCATGGCTCACATCAACACCATTATCCCAGAAACCCTGGACCCACTCCAATTCACATACCGCCCTAACAGATCCACAGATTATGCAATCTCTATTGCGCTCCACACTGCCCCACCTGGACAAAGGAACACCTAAGTGAGAATGCTGTTCATTGACTACAGCTCAGTGTTCAACACCGTAGTGCCCTCGAAGTTCATCACTAAGCTAAGGTTCCTGGGACTGAACACCTCCCTCTGCAACTGGATCCTGGACTTCCTGACGGTCCGCCCCCAGGTGGTGAGGGTAGGCAACAACACATCCGCCACGCTGACCCAGCGTCGTCCAGGGTAGGGGAGGGAATGGCCGGCAGGGATGTAGCTCAGTTGGTAGAGCATGGCGTTTGCAACGCCAGGGTTGTGGGTTCGATTCCCACAGGGGGCCAGTATGAAAAATGTATGCACTCACTAACTGTAAGTCGCTCTGGATAAGAGTGTCTGCTAAATGACTAAAATGTAAAACGGGAGCCCCTCAGGGTTGCGTGCTTAGTCCCCCCCTGTACTCCTCTCAAGATATATACACATGACACATTAAGTTTGATACAGCCTATAGAGAGGAGGTCAGAGACTTTGCAGTGTGGCGTTCTAGGCATCACTGACATGGATCATTACCACCTCCAGATTGTCTTGTCTCATTACGCACACATTTTTTTTACATTTCAGTCATTTAGCAGACGCTTTTATCCAGAGCGACTTACAGTTAGTGAGTGCATACATTTTTCATACTGGCCCCCCCGTGGGAATCAAACCCACAACCCTGGCGTTGCAAGCGCCATGCTCTACCCACTGAGCTACAGGAGGGCCTACCTGTAGGTTCCCCCTGATTAGTATGTGTATATATGTGCCCTCTGTTCCCCATTGTCCTTGTCGATATTTGTCCCATGTCCGTTGGTCTCGTGAGTACCGTGTATAGTGCTCTGGTTGTTTACGGGTCTCGCCCTGTGTATTGTGTAGAGGTTACACCTCGTTCTTTGTTTGGGTTACATCCCTTTTGTATATACACACGTGGTTGTGTTGGGTGGAGTAAATCAAACCTCTAATTCGTTTCCTGCGCCTGTCTTCTAATCATTATACAACGTGACACTATACTGAATCTCCCATTCCTTGGGAGGAAGCAGCTCAGTCTTGTCGCCTTGAATAGGGAGACAGATGAGGTGTTAAGATTGTTGTAGAATTGTCTTTAATTCGATCCACATTACATGATGTCGTCCCATCCCATAATATGTGTCACACATGTTGACTGAACTGGCTGGGAGAACTTTGGATTGCAGTGTCAAAGTTGAAAATGTGCGTACGTTAACGGTTGGCCATGGAGAGGGAGAGAGGTGACAACTAAGTTTAGTCCCGTGTAGCTCAGTTGGTAGAGCATGGCGCTTGCAACGCCAGGGTTGTGGGTTTGATTCCCACGGGGGACCAGTATGAAAAAAAAAAAATGTACTCACTAACTGTAAGTTGCTCTGGATAAGAGGGTCTACTAAAATGTTTTTGACATATTATTAAACTATATAGATTTTTAATCTCTTGTTTACTCTCTTCATGTATTACAGTCTAAGATAGGATACCACCACAATGGATTTAGGATTTCCTTCTGTAATGGCAAATTAAAATGTATCCTATCCAGGAGAAGCCCATGTGTGCATGGGTATGTGTGTGTGTGTGTGTTTGTGTGTGTGTGTGTGTGTGCGTGTGTTCACGCTTTTGAAAGACATTTAACCTGTTGTAAAAGGACAAAGTATGACCCGTAAGAGATATTTAACTTGTTGTAAAAGGACAAAGTATGACCCGTAAGAGATATTTAACTTGTTGTAAAAGGACAAAGTATGACCCGTAAGAGATATTTAACTTGTTGTAAAAGGTCAAAGTATGACCCGTAAGAGATATTTAACTTGTAAAAGGATAAAGTATGACCCGTAAGAGATATTTAACTTGTAAAATGATAAAGTATGACCTGTAAGAGATATTTATGCCAATCTGCTTATCCAAATAATGAAAAAAAGATCAACAGTATTGAAAAAAAAACAAAAAAAACATGTATGCACTCGCTCTGGATAAGAGCGTCTGCTAAATGACTAAAATTAAAAAAAAGTTTTTTTTTTAACTAATTCTTCAGATGTATAAAATGTATATTGTACTGTCTTGCCTACTTTGATTGTCTACCTACAGTGTCTCAAAAATCTGAATGTTCCACAATGTGGTTTAAAATCTGTATTTAGTAATGTCAATGAATGTATTATTGTGGAGTGACACTTTAACACATGTTTCTAACTCTTCTCTATGTTCTTGATAAACCCCTTTAACTCCTAGTGCGGTTCCCTGATTAACGACTGAGTTAATGTCTTGTCACAGTTGCATCATACTAGTCACAGTACACATGTTAACACACACACAAACACACGCTAATTGTCTATCCTGAGGGATGGTATCTGTGTCGTCTAGACTAGTTGGTCTTCTGTCAGCCCCCTGGGAAAAAGGTGTGTGTGTGTGTGTGTGTGTGCGTGTGCGTGTGCGTGTGCGTGTGTGTGTGTGTGTGTGTGTGTGTGTGTGTGTGTGTGTGCGTGTGTGTGTGTGTGTGTGTGTGTGTGTGTGTGTGTGCGTGTGTGTGTGTGTGTGTGTATGTGTATTTACACATCAGTGCATCCGTGTGTCTGTCTTCCGTCAGTCCCCCCTGACCTCCTGAGTATAGGGGGTGAGCTCCAGGAGAAGGAGAGCTGTCAGTCCCTTCAGAGAACTCTCTAGCATCTCTCCCACTTCCAGTTACCATGGTACCAACCCCTGAGGGCCAACCTCCAGTTACCATGGTACCAAACCCTGAGGACCAACCAACACAATGCATTCGACCCACTGAGAACCCCGGGGCATGTCCCAAATAGCACCATATTCCCTATATAGTGCACTACTTTTGACCAGGGCCCAGAGTGAATAGGGTGCCATTTGGGACACAGATCTATGAGGTAGCCTCATTACACAGAGTGCCCTTATTGAAATTATAGTACCCGTACCCTCTTCATTCACCAGCAAGAACATAACACTTATACAATGCCATTCGTCTTTGTTTGAAAGGTCTACTGGGGAAACAGACACAAACTTCTTCAAATGGTGAAGTAGGATACAAAGCTGGTGATCTTGGTGTTTCATTTCATGGATCTTATTGTAGGTTTCAGTCTCAATCTAGCAACGCCCAGCCCACCTGAGGATCTCTCCTTTTCAGCCATCTATTTCCTGTTTGAGGTCTGCAAAATCCACTTGTCACTTAAATTTCACTGGATTGATTGCTTTCATACTCTTGCTTATGCCTGTCATTTTTTCCTGTTAACGTTACGACCACGGAAATGTTTTTTTTAAAAAGTATTACTTTTTCATTAAAGTTGTATTTATTTTTTCCTTTATTTTTTAGCGGGTGGATCAGCTTTAATATTGCAGATAGATTGTAACTTCCATCAATTTAATTGTCTGCATCACTTCCAATCCCCCATATGTTTTTTGGCAGCTTCATTTAATAGTACCTGCAAAACACCAGTCTCAATGTCAACAGTGAAGAGGCGACTCCGGGATGCTGAGCTTCTAGGCAGAGTTGCAAAGAAAAAGCCATATCTCAAACTGGCCAATGAAAAGAAAAGATTAAGATGGGCAAAAGAACACAGACACTGGACTCTGCCTAGAAGTTCAGCATCCCGGAGTCGCCTCTTCACTGTTGACATTGAGACAGGTGTTTTGCGGGTACTATTTACAGTGGGGGAAAAAAGTATTTAGTCAGCCACCAATTGTGCAAGTTCTCCCACTTAAAAAGATGAGAGAGGCCTGTAATTTTCATTATAGGTACACGTCAACTATGACAGACAAATTGAGAAAAAAAAATCCAGAAAATCTCATTGTAGGATTTTTTATGAATTTATTTGCAAATTATGGTGGAAAATAAGTATTTGGTCACCTACAAACAAGAAAGATTTCTGGCTCTCACAGACCTGTAACTTCTTCTTTCAGAGGCTCCTCTGTCCTCCACTCGTTACCTGTATTAATGGCACCTGTTTGAACTTGTTATCAGTATAAAAGACACCAGTCCACAACCTCAAACAGTCACACTCCAAACTCCACTATGGCCAAGACCAAAGAGCTGTCAAAGGACACCAGAAACAAAATTGTAGACCTGCACCAGAATGGGAAGACTGAATCTGCAATAGGTAAGCAGCTTGGTTTGAAGAAATCAACTGTGGGAGCAATTATTAGGAAATGGAAGACATACAAGACCACTGATAATCTCCCTCGATCTGGGGCTCCACGCAAGATCTCACCCCGTGGGGTCAAAATGATCACAAGAACGGTGAGCAAATATCCCAGAACCACACAGGGGGACCTAGTGAATGACCTGCAGAGAGCTGGGACCAAAGTAACAAAGCTTACCATCAGTAACACACTACGCCGCCAGGGACTCAAATCCTGCAGTGCCAGACGTGTCCCCCTGCTTAAGCCAGTACATGTCCAGGCCCGTCTGAAGTTTGCTAGAGTGCATTTGGATGATCCAGAAGAGGATTGGGAGAATGTCATATGGTCAGATGAAACCAAAATAGAACTTTTTGGTAAAAACTCAACTCGTCGTGTTTGGAGGACAAAGAATGCTGAGTTGCATCCAAAGAACACCATACCTACTGTGAAGCATGGGGGTGGAAACATCATGCTTTGGGGCTGTTTTTCTGCAAAGGGACCAGGACGACTGATCTGTGTAAAGGAAAGAATGAATGGGGCCATGTATCGTGAGATTTTGAGTGAAAACCTCCTTCCATCAGCAAGGGCATTGAAGATGAAACGTGGCTGGGTCTTTCAGCATGACAATGATCCCAAACACACCGCCCGGGCAACGAAGGAGTGGCTTCGTAAGAAGCATTTCAAGGTCCTGGAGTGGCCTAGCCAGTCTCCAGATCTCAACCCCATAGAAAATCTTTGGAGGGAGTTGAAAGTCTGTGTTGCCCAGCGACAGCCCCAAAACATCACTACTCTAGAGGAGATCTGCATGGAGGAATGGGCCAAAATACCAGCAACAGGGTATGAAAACCTTGTGAAGACTTACAGAAAATGTTTGACCTGTGTCATTGCCAACAAAGGGTATATAACAAAGTATTGAGAAACCTTTCTTATTGACCAAATACTTATTTTCCACCATAATTTGCAAATACATTTATTAAAAATCCTACAATGTGATTTTCTGGATTTTTTCCCCTCATTTTGTCTGTCATAGGTGACATGTACCTATGATGAAAATTACAGGCCTCTCTCATATTTTTAAGTGGGAGAACTTGCACAATTGGTGGCTGAATAAAAATACTTTTTTTCCCCACTGTAATGAAGCTGCCAGTTGAGGACCTGTGAGGCATCTGTTTCTCAAACTAGACACTCTAATGTATTTGTCCTCTTGCTCAGTTGTGCACCGGGGCCTCCCACTCCTCTTTCTATTCTGGTTAGAGCCAGTTTGTGCTGTTCTGTGAAGGGAGTAGTACACAGTATTGTACGAGATCTTCATTTTCTTGGCAATTTCTCGCATGGAATAGCCTTAATTTCTGAGAACAAGAATAGACTGACGAGTTTCAGAAGAAAGTTCTTTGTTTCTGCCCATTTTGAGCCTGTAATCGAACCCACAATTGCTGATGCTCCAGATACTCAACTAGTCTCAAAAAGGACAGTTTTATTGCTTCTTTAATCAGCACAAAAGTTATCATCTGTGCTAACATAATTTCAAAAGGGTTTTCTAATGATCAATTAGCCTTTTAAAATGATAAACTTGGATTAGCAAACACAATGTGCCATTGGAACAAAGGACTGATGGTTGCTGATAATGGGCCTCTGTACGCCTATGTAGATATTCCATTAAAAATCAGCCGTTTCCAGCTACAATAGCCATTTACAATGTCTACACTGTATTTCTGATCAATTTGATGTAATTTTAATGGACAAAAAAATTGCTTTTCTTTCGAAAACATGTAAATTTCTAAGTGACCCCAAACTTTTGAACGGTGGTGTATATATATATATACAGTGCTTTGTAAAAGTATTCATCTCCCTTGGCGTTTTTCCTATTTTGTTGCATTACAACCAGTAATTTAAATGGATTTCTATTTGGATTTCATGTAATGGACATACACAAAATAGTCCAAATTGGTGAAGTGAAATGAAAAAAATAACTTGTTTCAAAAAATTCTAAAAAAATAAATAACGGAAAAGTGGTGCGTGCATATGTATTCACCCCCTTTGCTATGAAGCCCCTAAATAAGATCTGGTGCAACCAATTACCTTCAGAAGTCACATAATTAGTTAAATAAAGACCACCGGTGTGCAGTCTAAGTGTCACATGATCTCAGTATATATACACCTGTTCTGAAAGGCTCCAGAGTCTGCAACACCACTAAGCAAGGGGCACCACCAAGCAAGCGGCACCATGAAGACCAAGGAACTCTCCAAACAGGTCAGGGACAAAGTTGTGGAGAAGTACAGATCAGGGTTGGGTTATAAAAAATATCAGAAACTTTGAACATCCCACGGAGCACCATTAAATCCATTAATAGAAAATGGAAAGAATATGGCACCACAACAAACCTGCCAAGAGAGGGCCGCCCACCAAAACTCACAGACCAGGCAAGGAGGGCATTAATCAGAGAGGCAACAAAGAGACCAAAAATAACACTGAAGCAGTTGCAAAGTGTCATAGAAATATTTGACTAAAAAAATGGTCAACTCAAAAATATCTCTCAAAAGACCGGAGCTTGTGAATCCAAGAATTAGACTTTATTATCTTTCAATGTCCAGATGTCACATGTGGTTTACTTCAAAAGGTCATGGGCTCTTTTCCATAGGAAGCCTCTTCCCTAATCTCATTATATTGGTAGCAGACCATTTCCCTAATCTCATTACACATACATACATTAATTTATGTTTACACACTGTATTGGCTATATTACTGGGACGGAGGTTCACCTTCCAGCAGGACAATGACCCTAAGCATACAGCTAAAGCAAGACTCGATTGGTTTAAGAGGAAACATTTAAATGTCTTGGAATGGCCTAGTCAAAGCCCAGACCTCAATCCAATTGAGAATCTGTGGTATGACTTAAAGATTGCTGTACACCAGCAGAACCCATCCAACTAGAAGGAGCTGGAGCAGTTTTGCCTTGAAGAATGGGCAAAAATCCCAGTGGCTAGATGTGCCAAGCTTATAGAGACATACCCCAAGAGACTTGCAGCTGTAATTGCTGCAAAAGGTGGCTCTACAAAGTATTGACTTTGGGGGGGTGAATAGTTAAGCACGCTGAAGTTCTGTTTTTTTTTTTTTGCATCTTCAAATCAAATGATACAAACCCCCAAAAAATCAATTTTAATTCCATGTTGTAAGGCAACAAAATAGGAAAAATGCCAAGGGGGATGAATCCTTTCGCAAGCCACTGAATCAGTATGTCCCCAATACAATCCATAGGTTTGGCTGTACAGTGGGTGAAATGTTTGTGTACACATACATACATACATACATACATACATACATACATACATACATACATGGCCTCCCGAGTGGTGCAGTGGTCTAAGGCACTGCATCGCAGTGCTAGCTGTGCCACTAGAGATCCTGGTTCAATTCCAGGCTCTGTCGTAGCCGGCTGTGACCGGGAGACCCATGGGGCGGCGCACAATTGGCCCAGCATCGTGCAGGGATGTAGCTCAGTTGGTAGCGCATGGCGTTTGCAGCGCCAGGGTTGTGGGTTCGATTCCCACGGCCAGTATGAAAAATATGAATAAATAATGGATGCGCTCACTTAACTGTAAGTCGCTCTGGATAAGATGACAAAATAAATAAATGATACTTACAGTTGAAGTCTGAAGTTTACATACACTTAGGTTGGAGTAATTAAAACTTGTTTTTCAACCACTCCACAAATTTCTTGTTAACAAACTATAGTTTTGGCAAGTCGGTTAGGACATCTACTTTGTGCATGACACAAGTCATGTTTACAGACAGATTATTTCACTTATAATTCACTGTATCACAATTCCAGTGGGTCAGAAGTTGTCAAGTCTCTTTGCTTGACATCATGGGGAAATCAGCCAAGACCTCAGAAAAAATGTTTTTGTAGAGCTCCACAAGTCTGGTTCATCCTTGGGAGCAATTTCCAAACGCCTGTACAGACAATATTACAATAGTACAGTCGTATGAAGAAGAAAACATGCTAAAGGAGAGGAGGTGAGGTGAGTAGTCATGCTGTACTTCGCTCCGCAGGTAATATGACACATTACATTACAATGGAACGATTTGATTAGTGTAATGTTAGCTAGCTACATAGTTGTATTTGTATCAAAGATAAAGGTGTAGTATAGAAAAACTATCGAGGTTAGCTAGCCAGCTACATTCGTTCGCAGCGACGCCGTTTTTCAAACAAAGTCAACACCGCAGCCATTGCTAGCTAGCAGTACTGTAGTAACTAAATACAATATCCTTTTAGCCAGCTACATTCGTTCGCAGCGACGCCGTTTTTCAAACAAAGTCATCACAGCAGCCATTGCTAGCTAGCCAACACTACCAGCTAGCAGTACTGTAGCAACTAAATACAATATCATTTTAGCCAGCTACACTCGTTCGCAGCGACGCCGTTTTTCAAACAAAGTCAACACCACAGCCATTGCTAGCTAGCCAACACTACCAGCTAGCAGTACTGTAGCAGTTAAATACAATATAATTTTAGTCAATGAGAATTTTGCAACATAAAGCTTCCCCTTCTGAACATTCGAGATGTGTAGTCAATCAATCAATCAATTTTATTTTATATAGCCCTTCTTACATCAGCTAATATCTCGAAGTGCTGTACAGAAACCCAGCCTAAAACCCCAAACAGCTAGTAATGCAGGTGTAGAAGCACGGTGGCTAGGAAAAACTCCCTAGAAAGGCAAAACCTAGGAAGAAACCTAGAGAGGAACCAGGCTATGAGGGGTGGCCAGTCCTCTTCTGGCTGTGCCGGGTGGAGATTATAACAGAACCATGCCAAGATGTTCAAAAATGTTCATAAGTGACAAGCATGGTCAAATAATAATCAGGAATAAATCTCAGTTGGCTTTTCATAGCCGATCATTAAGAGTTGAAAACAGCAGGTCTGGGACAGGTAGGGGTTCCATAACCGCAGGCAGAACAGTTTAAACTGGAATAGCAGCAAGGCCAGGCGGACTGGGGACAGCAAGGAGTCACCACGGCCGGTAGTCCCGACGTATGGTCCTAGGGCTCAGGTCTCTCAGTTGGCTTTTCATAGCCGATCATTAAGAGTTGAAAACAGCAGGTCTGGGACAGGTAGGGGTTTCGTAGCCGCAGGCAGAACAGTTGAAACTGGAATAGCAGCAAGGCCAGGCGGACTGGGGACAGCAAGGTGTCATCATGCCCGGTAGTCCTGACGTATGGTCCTAGGGCTCAGGTTCTCAGAGAGAAAGAGAGAACGAGAGAATTAGAGAGAGCATACTTAAATTCACACAGGACACTGGATAAGACAGGAGAAGTACTCCAGGTATAACCAACTAACCCCAGCCCCCCGACACATAAACTACTGCAGCATAAATACTGGAGGATGAGACAGGAGCGGTCCGGAGACACTGTGGCCCCATCCGAAGAAACCCCCGGACAGGGCCAAACAGGAAGGATATAACCCCACCCACTCCGCCAAAGCACAGCCCCCGCACCACTAGAGGGATATCCCCAACCACCAACTTACAATCCTGAGACAAGGCCGAGTATAGCCCACAGAGGTCTCCACCACAGCACAAACCAAGGGGGGGGCGCCAACCCAGACAGGAAGATCACGTCAGTAACTCAACCCACTCAAGTGACGCACCCCTCCCAGGGACGGCATGAAAGAGCACCAGCAAGCCAGTGACTCAGCCCCTGCAACAGGGTTAGAGGCAGAGAACCCCAGTGGAGAGGGGAACCGGCCTGGCAGAGACAGCAAGGGCTGTTCGTTGCTCCAGCCTTTCCGTTCACCTTCACACTCCTGGGCCAGACTACACTCAATCATATGACCTACTGAAGAGATAAGTCTTCAGTAAAGACTTAAAGGTTGAGACCGAGTCTGCGTCTCTCACATGGGTAGGCAGACTGTTTCATAAAAATGGAGATCTATAGGAGAAAGCCCTGCCTCCCGCTGTTTGCTTAAAAATTCTAGGGACAATTAGGAGGCCTGCGTCTTGTGACCGTAGCGTACGTATTGGTATGTACGGCAGGACCAACTCGGAAAGATAGGTAGGAGCAAGCCCATGTAACGCTTTATAGGTTAACAGTAAAACCTTGAAATCAGCCCTTGCCTTAACAGGAAGCCAGTGTAGGGAAGCTAGCACTGGAGTAATATGATCAAATTTCTTGGTTCTAGTCAGGATTCTAGCAGCCGTATTTAGCACTAACTGAAGTTTATTTAGTGCTTTATCCGGGTAGCCGGAAAATAGAGCATTGCAGTAGTCTAACCTAGAAGTAACAAATGCATGGATTAATTTTTCTGCATCATTTTTGGACAGAAAATTTCTGATTTTTGCAATGTTACGTAGATGGAAAAAAGCTGTCCTTGAAACAGTCTTGATATGTTCGTCAAAAGAGAGATCAGGGTCAAGAGTAACGCCTAGGTCCTTCACAGTTTTATTTGAGACGACTTTACAACCATCAAGATGAATTGTCAGATTTAACAGAAGATCTCTTTGTTTCTTGGGACCTAGAACAAGCATCTCTGTTTTGTCCGAGTTTAAAAGTAAAAAGTTTTCAGCCATCCACTTCCTTATGTCTGAAACACAGGCTTCCAGCGAGGGCAATTTTGGGGCTTCACCATGCTTCATTGAAATGTACAGCTGTGTGTCATCCGCATAGCAGTGAAAGTTAACATTATGTCCACTTGTGTAGCTAGCATGACTGACTTTGTGCTAGCTAGCCAACATTTAATTATTGCTGCGTTATGAAAGGAACTAGACACGGACACGAATTATCTGTTTAGTGTGTTAACACACTATTGGTAGTTTGTTGTATCCAAGTATTGGTGCTAAACCGTGTGTTATTGGATGCTAGCATGCTAGTTAGCTATGGCGTCATAGGATACGGTGCCCTGGGCTATAGTTAGCTAGCTGAATAAAGTAAGTTAGAGTCTATTCCTAGAAACATTGAACCGCTGTAGTTTACAACAATTATAATTTCTAAAGTGGAAGTTGGGAGAGTTTTATTCGGGTGTTTCAGTGAAACAATTATAGTTTCTGAGGTGGAAGTTGGGAGAGTTATATTTGGGAGTTGTGGTGAGGGAGGCCCCGCTCTCTCCTTTCCCAGATGTTTAGTTCATTTCATTCCGATCTCCTCTGCATTATTGTAGCCATTTGCTGCAGCCTGTCAACTATGCCTCTGCCTATCCCTGTTCTCTCCTCTCCGCACAGGCTACACAAACGCCTCACACTGCGTGGCTGCTGCCTCTCTAACCTGGTGGTCCCTGCACGCACCACACACCTGGAGTTCCAGGTCTCAGGCAGCCTCTGGAACTGCCGTTCTGCTGCCAACAAGGGAGACTTCATCCCAGCCTATGCTACCCTCCAGTCCCTCGACTTCTTGGCGCTGACGGAAACATGGATTACCACTGAAAACACTGCTACTCCTACTGCTCTCTCCTCATCTGAGCATGTGTTCTCACATACCCCGGGAGCATCTGGTCAGCGGGGTGGTGGCACAGGAATCCTCATCTCTCCCAAGTGGACATTCTCAATCTTTCCCCTAACCCATCTGTCCATCTCCTCATTTGAATTCCATGCTGTCACAGTCACTAGCCCATTTAAGCTTAATATCCTTGTCATCTATCTCCAGGTTCCCTTGGAGAGTTCATCAATGAGTTTGACGCCTTGATAAGTTCCTTTCCTGAGGATGGCTCACCCCTCACAGTTTTGGGGGATTTCAACCTCCCTACGTCTACATTTGACTCCTTTCTGCCTCCTTCTTTCCACTCCTCTCCTCTTTTGACCTCACCCTCTCACCGTCCCCCCCTACTCACAAGGCAGGCAATAAGCTTGACCTTATCTTTACTAGATGCTGTTTTTCTACTAATCTCACTGCAACTCCCCTCCATGTCTCCGACCACTACTTTGTATCCTTTTCTCTCTCGCTCTCCTCCAACACTACTCACTCTGCCCCTACACAGATGGTAATGCGCCGCCGCAACCTTCGCTCTCTCTCTCCCGCTACTCTCTCCTCTTCCATCCTATCATCTCTTCCCTCTGCTCAATCCTTCTCCCTCCAATCTCCTGATTCTGCCTCCTCAACCCTCCTCTCCTCCCTTTCTGCATCCTTTGACTCTCTATGTCCCCTATCCTCCCGGCCGGCTCGATCCTCCCCTCCAGCTCCGTGGCTTGATGACTCATTTCGAGCTCACAGAACAGAGCTCCGGGCAGCTGGAGAAACAAATGGAAGAAAACTAGACTCCCTGCCGACCTGTCATCTTTTCACTCCCGCCTCTCTACATTTTCTTCATCTGTTTCTGCTGCTATGGCCACTTTCTACCACTCTAAATTCCAAGCATCTGCCTCTAACCCTAGGAAGCTCTTTGCCACATTCTCCTCCCTGCTGAATCCTCCCCCCCCCCCCCTCCTCCCTCTCTGTGGATGACTTCGTCAACCACTTTGAAAAGAAGGATGACGACATCCGATCCTCGTTTGTTAAGTCAAATGACACTGCTGGTCCTGCTCACACTGCCCTACCCTATGCTTTGACTTCTTTCTCCCCTCTCTCTCCAGATAAAATCTTGCGACTTGTGACTGCAGGCCGCCCAACAACCTGCCCGCTTGACCTATCCCCTCCTCTCTTCTCCAGACCATCTCCGGTGACCTTCTCCCCTACCTCACCTCGCTGATCAACTCATCCTTGACCGCTGGCTATGTCCCTTCCGTCTTCAAGAGAGCGAGAGTTGCACCCCTTCTCAAAAAACCAACACTCGATCCCTCTGATGTCAACAACTACAGACCAGTATCCCTTCTTTCTTTTCTTTCCAAAACTATTGAGCGTGCCGTCTTTAGCCAACTCTCTTGCTATCTCTCTCAGAATGACCTTCTTGATCCAAACCAGTCAGGTTTCAGGACTGGTCATTCAACTGAGACTGCTCTTCTCTGTGTCACGGAGGCTCTCCGCACTGCTAAAGCTAACTCTCTCTCCTCTGCTCTTATCCTTCTAGACCTGTCTGCTGCCTTTGATACTGTGAACCATCAGATCCTCCTCTCCACCCTCTCCGAGCTGGGCATCTCCGGCGCGGCTCACTCTTGGATTGCGTCCTACCTGACCGGTCGCTCCTACCAAGTGGCGTGGCGAGAAGCTGTCTCCGCACCACGTGCTCTCACCACTGGTGTCCCCCAGGGCTCAGTTCTAGGCCCTCTCCTATTCTCGCTATACACCAAGTCACTTGGCTCTGTCATATCCTCACATGGCCTCTCCTATCATTGCTACGCTGACGATACACAACTAATCTTCTCCTTTCCCCCTTCTGATAACCAGGTGGCGAATCGCATCTCTGCATGTCTGGCAGACATATCAGTATGGATGACGGATCACCACCTCAAGCTGAACCTTGGCAAGACGGAGCTGCTCTTCCTCCCGGGGAAGGACTGCCCGTTCCATGATCTCGCCATCACGGTTGACAACTCTGTTGTGTCCTCCTCCCAGAGTGCGAAGAGCCTTGGCGTGACCCTGGACAACACCCTGTCGTTCTCCGCTAACATCAAGGCGGTGACCCGATCCTGTAGGTTCATGCTCTACAACATTCGGAGAGTACGACCCTGCCTTACACAGAAGGCGCACAGGTCCTAATCCAGGCACTTGTCATCTCCCGTCTGGACTACTGCAACTCCCTGTTGGCTGGGCTCCCTGCCTGTGCCATTAAACCCCTACAACTCATCCAGCCCGTCTGGTGTTCAACCTTCCCAAGTTCTCTCACGTCACCCCGCTCCTCGCACACTCCACTGGCTTCCAGTTGAAGCTCGCATCTGTTACAAGACCATGGTGCTTGCCTATGGAGCTGTGAAGGGAACGGCACCTCCGTACCTTCAGGCTCTGATCAGTCCCTACACCCAAACGAGGGCATTGCGTTCATCCACCTCTGGCCTGCTGGCTCCCCTTCCTCTGCGGAAGCATAGTTCCCGCTCAGCCCAGTCAAAACTGTTCGCTGCTCTGGCACCCCAATGGTGGAACAAGCTCCCTCACAACGCCAGGACAGCGGAGTCACTCACCACCTTCCGGAGACATTTGAAACCCCACCTCTTTAAGGAATACCTGGGATAGGATAAAGTAATCCTTCAACCCCCCCCCCAAAAAAAAAAAAAAAAGTAAAAAAAATTGTAAAGTGGTTATCCCACTGGCTATAGGGTGAATGCACCAATTTGTAAGTCACTCTGGATAAGAGCGTCTGCTAAATGACGTAAATGTAATGTAAATGTATGAAAAATGTTGGGAACCCCTGACAATTTCTATGATTTCCATTTATAAATAATTGGGTGTTTGGATCAGCAATTTCATTTTGATCTATAAAATAACTGATGGACACAGTAATATTTCAGTAGTGAAATGAGGTTTATTGGATTAACAGAAAATGTGCAATATGCATCAAAATGAAATTAGACAGGTGCATACATTTGGGCACCCCAACAGAAAAATCACATCAATATTTAGTAGAGCCTCCTTTTGCTAAAATAACAGCCTCTAGACACTTCCTATAGCCTCTAATGAGTGTCTGGATTCTGGATGAAGGTATTTTGGACCATTCCTCCTTACAAAACATCTCCACTTCAGTTAGGTTTGATGGTTGCCGAGCACGGACAGCCCGCTTCAAATCATCCCACAGATTCTCAACGATATTCAGGTCTGGGGACTGGGATGGCCATTCCAGAACATTGTACTTGTTCCTTTGCATAAATGCCCGGGTAGATTTTGAGCAGTGTTTTGGGTCGTTGTCTTGTTGAAATATACTTCAGCTTTGTGACTGATTCTTCAACATTATTCCCAATAATCTGCTGATATTGAGTGGAATCCATGCGACCCTCAACTTTAACAAGATTCCCAGTACCGGCACTGGCCACACAGACCCACAGCATGATGGAACCCCCACCAAATTTTACTGTGGGTAGCAAGTGTTTTTCTTGGAACGCTGTGTTCTTTTGCCGCCATGCATAACACCCCTCGTTATGACCAAATAACTCAATCTTTGTTTCATCAGTCCACAGCACCTTATTCCAAAATGAAGCTGGCTTGTCCAAATGTGCGTTTGCATACCTCAAGCGACTCTGTTTGTGGCGTGTGGCAGAAAAGGCTTCTTCCGCATCACTTTCCCGTACAGCTTCTCCTTGTGCAAAGTGCGCTGAATTGTTGAACGATGCACAGTGACACCATCTGCAGCAAGATGATGTTGTAGGTCTTTGGAGGTGGTCTGTGGGCTGTTTTTGACCGTTCTCACCATCCTTCGCCTTTGCCTCTCCGATATTTTACTTGGCCTGCCACTCCTGGCCTTAACAAGAACTGTGCCTGTGGTCTTCCATTTCCTCACTATGTTCCTCACAGTGGACACTGACAGCTTACATCTCTGTGATAGCTTTTTGTAGCTTTCCCCTAAAACATAATGTTGAACAATCTTTGTTTTCAGGTCATTTGAGAGTTGTTTTGAGGCCCTCATGTTGCCACTCTTCAGAGGAGAGTCAAAGAGAACAACAACTTGCAGTTGGCCACCTTAAATACATTTTCTCATGATTGGATGCACTTGTCTATGAAGTTCAAGGCTTAATGAGCTCACCAAACCAATTGTGTGTTCCAATTAATCAGTGCTAAGTAGTTACAGGTATTCAAATCAACAGAATGACAAGGGTGCCCACATTTTTGCATAGCCTATTTTTCACATCTGATTTTATTTCATACAACTTAATATTGCTACACTAAAAATCTTTGTCTGGACAATACCCCAGTACTCAGCTTTTATTAGAAAATGAATGGCATGCCACTGTGATCATTTTCTGTGATGACAGAGTCAATTATTATGCAGCCTCAGAGGGGTGCCCAAACTTTTTCATACGACTGTATAAACACCATGGGACCACGCAACCATCATACCGCTCAGGAAGGAGACGTGTTCTGTCTCCTAGAGATTAATGTACTTTGGTGCGAAAAGTGCAAATCAATCCCAGAACAATAGCAAAGGACCTTGTGAAGATGCTGGAGGAAACAGGTACAAAAGTATCTATGTCCACAGTAAAACGAGTCCTATATCGACATAACCTGAAAGGCCGCTCAGCAAGGAAGAAGCCACTGCTCCAAAACCGCCATAAAAAAGCCAGACTACGGTTTGCAACTGCACATGGGGACAAAGATCGTACTTTTTGGAGAAATGTACTCTGGTCTGATGAAACAAAAATAGAACTGTTTGGCCATGATGACCATCGTTATGTTTGGAGGAAAAAGGGGGCTGCTTGCAAGCCGAAGAACACCGTCCCAAACGTGAAGCACGGGGGTGGCAGCATCATGCTGTGGGGGTGCTTTGCTGCAGGAGGGACTGGTGCACTTCTGTCATGATGTCAAGTCATAGGATAGTGAGGACCGAGGTAGAGTTACGAGATAAGTGGTTTGGGGCCATGAAGTCTACATTCCTTGTGTCAAGGTAGATTAGTGATGTTTATGGTAGTATGATTGATGGACAGGATGTAATGACTTGGGGCAAATGGTAATAACAACAGAGAAAGGGAGTGACTATGATGGTTGCCAGATGTATGTGAGAGGAAGATAGCCAAGGGTATATAAAGGGAGAGTGGACCTTTGTTCGGGAGTTGGAAACAGCAAAAGGCTAAGCTCTGCCCATTGTTGTCTCTAACCCGGTACCGACTAATAAAATATTTGTATTAACTTTCTACAAAGTGTCTAACTATATTCTTACATCCTTGATTACTTGAATACCCGAGAAACTCATCATAACAACTTCACAAAATAGATGGCATCATGAGGAAGGAAAATTATGTGGATATGTTGAAGCAACATCTCAAGACATCAGTCAGGAAGTTAAAGCTTGGTCGCATATGGGTCTTCCAAATGGACAATGTGGTGTCAAAATGGCTTAAGGACAAAATTCACCCAACTTATTGTGGGAAGGTTGTGGAAGCTAACCGAAATGTTTGACCCAAGTTAAACAATTGAAAGACAATGCTACCAAATACTAATGTGAAATAAATAAAGCTGAAATAAATCATTCTCTCTACTATTATTCTACTAAACACCTCCCTCTGCAACTGGATCCTGGACTTCCTGACGGGCCGCCCCCAGGTGGTAAGGGTAGGTAGCAACACATCTGCCACACTGATCCTCAACACGGGGGCTCCACAGGGATGCGTGCTCAGTCCCCTCGTGTACTCCCTGTTCACCCATGACTGCATGGCCAGGCACGACTCCAACACCATCATTAAGTTTGCCGACGACACAACAGTGGTAGGCCTGATCACCGACAACGATGAGACAGCCTATAGGGAGGAGGTCAGAGACCTGGCCATGTGGTGCCAGGATAACAACCTCATGACCAAGACAAAGGAGATGATTGTGGACTACAGGAAAAAAAAGAGGACTGAGCACGCCCCCATTCTCATCGACGGGGCTGTAGTGGAACAGGTTGAGAGCTTCAAGTTCCTTGGTGTCCACATCACCAACGAACTATCATGGTCCAAACACACCAAGACAGTCGTGAAGAGGGCACAACAAAGCCTATTCCCTCTCAGGAGACTGAAAAGATTTGGCATGGGTCCTCAGATCCTCCAAAACTTCTACAGCTGCACCATCGAGAGCATCCTGACTGGTTGCATCACCGCCTGGTATGGCAACTGCTTGGCCTCCGACCGCAAGGCACTACAGAGGGTAGTGCGTACGGCCCAGTACATCACTGGGGACAAGCTTCCTGCCATCCAGGACCTCTATACCAGGCGGTGTCAGAGGAAGGCCCTCAAAATTGTCAAAGACTCCAGCCACCCTAGTCATAGACTGTTCTCTCTGCTACCGCACGGCAAGCGGTACCGGAGTGCCAAGTCTAGATCCAAAAGACTTCTCAACAGCTTCTACCCCCAAGCCATAAGACTCCTGAACAGCTAATCATGGCTACCCGGACTATTTGCACTGCCCCCCCCCCCATCTTTTTACGCTGCTGCTACTCTGTTAATTATTTATGCATAGTCACTTTAACTCTACCCACATGTACATATTACTTCAACTACCTCAACTAGCCGGTGCCCCCGCACATTGACTCTGCACCGGTACCCCCCTGTATATATAGCCTCCCTACTGTTATTTTATTTCACTTCTGCTCTTTGTTCTCAACACTTTTTTGTTGTTGTTTTATTTTACTTTTTTATTACAAATAAATGCATTGTTGGTTAAGGGCTGTCAGTAAGCATTTCACTGTAATGTCTGCAGCTGTTGTATTCGGCGCATGTGGCCAATAAAATGTGATGTGATTTGATTTGATTTGATATGTGCTGTGTGTGCAATAGCCTGGGGACGACGTTACATCAACCCTTTATAAAGCCCCCAACCCTTACCTTACCTTTATAAAGCCCCCAACCCTTACCTTACCTTTATAAAGCCCCCAACCCTTACCTTACCTTTATAAAGCCCCCAACCCTTACCTTACCTTTATAAAGCCCCCAACCCTTACCTTACCTTTATAAAGCCCCCAACCCTTACCTTACCTTTATAAAGCCCCCAACCCTTACCTTACCTTTATAATGCCCCCAACCCTTACCTTACCTTTATAAAGCCCCCAACCCTTACCTTACCTTTATAAAGCCCCCAACCCTTACCTTACCTTTATAAAGCCCCCAACCCTTACCTTACCTTTATAAAGCCCCCAACCCGTACCTTACCTTTATAAAGCCCCCAACCCTTACCTTACCTTTATAATGCCCCCAACCCTTACCTTACCTTTATAAAGCCCCCAACCCTTACCTTACCTTTATAAAGCCCCCAGCCCTTACCTTACCTTTATAAAGCCCCCAACCCTTACCTTACCTTTATAAAGCCCCCAACCCTTACCTTACCTTTATAAAGCCCCCAACCCTTACCTTACCTTTATAAAGCCCCCAACCCTTACCTTACCTTTATAAAGCCCCCAACCCTTACCTTACCTTTATAAAGCCCCCAACCCTTACCTTACCTTTATAATGCCCCCAACCCTTACCTTACCTTTATAAAGCCCCCAACCCTTACCTTACCGTTATAAAGCCCCCAACCCTTACCTTACCTTTATAAAGCCCCCAACCCTTACCTTACCTTTATAAAGCCCCCAACCCTTACCTTACCTTTATAAAGCCCCCAACCCTTACCTTACCTTTATAAAGCCCCCAACCCTTACCTTACCTTTATAAAGCCCCAACCCTTACCTTACCTTTATAATGCCCCCAACCCTTACCTTACCTTTATAAAGCCCCCAACCCTTACCTTACCTTTATAATGCCCCCAACCCTTACCTTACCTTTATAAAGCCCCCAACCCTTACCTTACCTTTATAATGCCCCCAACCCTTACCTTACCTTTATAAAGCCCCCAACCCTTACCTTACCTTTATAATGCCCCCAACCCTTACCTTACCTTTATAATGCCCCCAACCCTTACCTTACCTTTATAAAGCCCCCAACCCTTACCTTACCTTTATAAAGCCCCCAACCCTTACCTTACCTTTATAAAGCCCCCAACCCTTACCTTACCTTTATAATGCCCCCAACCCTTACCTTACCTTTATAATGCCCCCAACCCTTACCTTACCTTTATAATGCCCCCAACCCTTACCTTACCTTTATAAAGCCCCCAACCCTTACCTTACCTTTATAAAGCCCCCAACCCTTACCTTACCTTTATAATGCCCCCAACCCTTACCTTACCTTTATAAAGCCCCCAACCCTTATCTTACCTTTATAAAGCCCCCAACCCTTACCTTACCTTTATAAAGCCCCCAACCCTTACCTTACCTTTATAAAGCCCCCAACCCTTACCTTACCTTTATAAAGCCCCCAACCCTTACCTTACCTTTATAAAGCCCCCAACCCTTACCTTAGCTTGCCTTTATAAAGCCCCCAACCCTTACCTTTATAAAGCCCCCAACCCTTACCTTACCTTTATAAAGCCCCCAACCCTTACCTTACCCTTATAAAGCCCCCAACCCTTACCTTTATAAAAGCCCCCAACCCTTACCTTACCTTTATAAAGCCCCCAACCCTTACCTTACCTTTATAAAGCCCCCCCATACCTAAATAAATTGAAAGTGTCTTTCTTCTAGTTGCATGTTCCTCAGTACACAAACACACACACAACAGAAATGAGCCGTACCGTGTGGTTCTGGGTCCAGTCAGGTCTTTAAAACAACAATATAACCAGTCATACTGTGTGGTTCTGGGTCCAGTCAGGTCTTTAACACAACAATATAAAGAGTCATACCGTGTGGTTCTGGGTCCAGTCAGGTCTTTAACACAACAATATAACCAGTCATACCGTGTGGTGCTGGGTCCAGTCAGGTCTTTAACACAACAATATAACCAGTCATACCGTGTGGTTCTGGGTCCAGTCAGGTCTTTAACACAACAATATAACCAGTCATACTGTGTGGTTATGGGTCCAGTCAGGTCTTTAACACAACAATATAACCAGTCATACCGTGTGGTTCTGGGTCCAGTCAGGTCTTTAACACAACAATATAACCAGTCATACCGTGTGGTTCTGGGTCCAGTCAGGTCTTTAACACAACAATATAACCAGTCATACCGTGTGGTGCTGGGTCCAGTCAGGTCTTTAACACAACAATATAACCAGTCATACCGTGTGGTGCTGGGTCCAGTCAGGTCTTTAACACAACAATATAACGAGCCGCATCGTGTGGTGCTGGACCCAGTCAGGTCTTTAACACACAATATAACCAGTCAGGGCGTGCTCACTGAATTAAAGGGCAACTTGACTCTAAAATCGAAGTTTTTTAGATTTTTCCCAGACCTCAAATGTCAACCCCTGATGTTGTTTAAGCATTGTTGTGAACACATAAAATCATTTTTTTGTTGTTCTATTAAAAAAGTGTGGAAAAAATGGGGTAAACCAAAAAGAAAATTGGGGAAAAAACAAAAGCAAGAAAACTGAATTGGGGAAAAATACTGAAGAAGACAAAAAATATAAAAATATAAAAAATACGCAACAATTTAAAAGATACCACTGAGTTAAAGTTCATTAGGAAATCAGTCAATTGAAATCAATTCATTAGGCCCCAATCTATGGATTTCACAGACCACAGATCAGAAAACCAGTCAGTATCTAGTGTGACCACCATTTGCCTCATGCAGTGCGACACATCTCCTTCGCATAGAGTTGATCAGGCTGTTGATTGTGGCCTATGGAATGTTGTCCCACTCCTCTTCAATGGCTGTGCGAAGTTGCTGGATATTGGTGGGAACTGGAACAATCTGTCGAACACGTCAATCCAGAGCATCCCAAACATGCTCAATGTGTGACATGTCTGGTGAGTATGCAGGCCATGGAAGAACTGGGACATTTTCAGCTTCCAGGAACTGTGTACAGATCCTTGAGACATGGGGCCGTGCATTATCATGCTGAAACATGAAGTGATGGCGGCGGATGAATGGCATGACAATGGGCCTCAGGATCTCGTCACGGTATCGCTGCATTCAAATTGCCATTGATAAAATGCAATTGTGTTTGTTGTCCGTAGCTTATGCCTGCCCATACCATAACCCCACCGCCACCATGGGTCACTCTGTTTACAACATTGACATCAGCAAACCGCCTGAACACACAACGCCATACACATGGTCTGCGGTTGTGAGGCTGGTTGGACATACTGCCAAATTCTATAAAATGATGTTGGAGGCGGCTTATGGTAGAGAAATGAACATTACATTCTCTGGCAAGAGCAGTGGTGGACATTCCTGCAGTCAGCATGCCAATTGCATGCTCCCTCAACTTGAGACATCTGTGGCATTGAGTTGTGTGACAAAACTGCACATTTTATAGTGGCCTTTTAGTGTCCCCAGCACAAGGTGCACCTGTGTAATGATCATGCTGTTTAATCAGCTTCTTGATATGCCACACCTGTCAGGTGGATGGATTATCTTGGCAAATGAGAAATGCTCACTAACAGGGACGTAAACACATTTGGGCACAACATTTGAGAAATAAGCTTTTTGTGCATATGGAACATTTCTGGGATCTTTTATTTCAGCTGATGAAACATGGGACCAACACATTACATGTTGGGTTTATATTTTTGTTCAGTGTATAAACAGATTTTAAAAGGCCCTGCCAACATTTCTTGCTCTGCATGATTGCCCTTTAGAGCATGGTCATCCTGCAGCCCAGCAGCATTCTGGGGGAAGTTGAGGTCAGGTCCAATATTGACTATGCACCCAAGAGGGAGAGAGGTTGGGCCATCTTATAAATGTTTTAGTGAAATATAATATATTAAATTTAGCAGACACTTTATCCAAAGCGACTTAGTCATGCGTGAATATATTTGTACATATGGGTTGTCCTGGGAATTGAACCCAATATCCTGGTTTGCAATGCTCTACCAAGATGCATGAGAGGGTTATAAATGCTTTGTGAAACCTCAATTTAAGCTTTATTCATCATATTAAATTAAGCAGTGCTTAATCCAGCCTTTATAAAGCACAGGTTTATGTCATATGTGACATTGGTGGTTATGTCACACAGTTATGAAACATGACATACGGTTATAGATGATTAGTAACACATTTATGTAGTGTTTATGAAGGCTTTATGAAGCCTTTATAAGCTGCACGTCATTTAAAACAGTACTGTAATTTCTCACAAAAAGGTGGGCATGCCATTGGTAGACATTCCAACTGTACCTGGTAAAAGAACAAGCACACAACACAGGATGTTTAAGGACATGTGAATAACTAGCTAATTAACTAGCTAACCAACCTTTACCAACGTGGGAGTATACGTGTGAATAACTAGCTAATTAACTAGCGAACCAACATTTACCAACGTGGGAGTAATGCTGAATAAATGGTGAGTGAACAGTTTGTAAACGCCTTCTATATGGTTTATTATGGACCCTTAAAATAAAGTGTTACCAAGCGGTCTCCCACCCCTAAATTAATATAACATATGACTAATATTTACACAACTATTTATGATGTGAGCTGTCTCTTGTTCTCACAGCCAGTGTGAGTGGCATGCTAGAATATAGAACAATAGAACACAGCCAGTGTGAGTGGCATTCTAGAATATAGAACAATAGAACACAGCCAGTGTGAGTGGCATTCTAGAATATAGAACAATAGAACACAGCCAGTGTGAGTGGCATTCTAGAATATAGAACAATAGAACACAGCCAGTGTGAGTGGCATTCTAGAATATAGAACAATAGAACACAGCCAGTGTGAGTGGCATTCTAGAATATAGAACAATAGAACACAGCCAGTGTGAGTGGCATTCTAGAATATAGAACAATAGAACACAGCCAGTGTGAGTGGCATTCTAGAATATAGAACAATAGAACACAGCCAGTGTGAGTGGCATTCTAGAATATAGAACACAGCCAGTGTGAGTGGCATGCTAGAATATAGAACAATAGAACACAGCCAGTGTGAGTGGCATTCTAGAATATAGAACAATAGAACACAGCCAGTGTGAGTGGCATTCTAGAATATAGAACAATAGAACACAGCCAGTGTGAGTGGCATTCTAGAATATAGAACAATAGAACACAGCCAGTGTGAGTGGCATTCTAGAATATAGAACACAGCCAGTGTGAGTGGCATGCTAGAATATAGAACAATAGAACACAGCCAGTGTGAGTGGCATTCTAGAATATAGAACAATAGAACACAGCCAGTGTGAGTGGCATTCTAGAATATAGAACAATAGAACACAGCCAGTGTGAGTGGCATTCTAGAATATAGAACAATAGAACACAGCCAGTGTGAGTGGCATTCTAGAATATAGAACACAGCCAGTGTGAGTGGCATGCTAGAATATAGAACAATAGAACACAGCCAGTGTGAGTGGCATTCTAGAATATAGAACAATAGAACACAGCCAGTGTGAGTGGCATTCTAGAATATAGAACAATAGAACACAGCCAGTGTGAGTGGCATTCTAGAATATAGAACAATAGAACACAGCCAGTGTGAGTGGCATTCTAGAATATAGAACAATAGAACACAGCCAGTGTGAGTGGCATTCTAGAATATAGAACAATAGAACACAGCCAGTGTGAGTGGCATTCTAGAATATAGAACAATAGAACACAGCCAGTGTGAGTGGCATTCTAGAATATAGAACACAGCCAGTGTGAGTGGCATGCTAGAATATAGAACAATAGAACACAGCCAGTGTGAGTGGCATTCTAGAATATAGAACAATAGAACACAGCCAGTGTGAGTGGCATTCTAGAATATAGAACAATAGAACACAGCCAGTGTGAGTGGCATTCTAGAATATAGAACAATAGAACACAGCCAGTGTGAGTGGCATTCTAGAATATAGAACACAGCCAGTGTGAGTGGCATGCTAGAATATAGAACAATAGAACACAGCCAGTGTGAGTGGCATTCTAGAATATAGAACAATAGAACACAGCCAGTGTGAGTGGCATTCTAGAATATAGAACAATAGAACACAGCCAGTGTGAGTGGCATTCTAGAATATAGAACAATAGAACACAGCCAGTGTGAGTGGCATTCTAGAATATAGAACACAGCCAGTGTGAGTGGCATGCTAGAATATAGAACAATAGAACACAGCCAGTGTGAGTGGCATTCTAGAATATAGAACAATAGAACACAGCCAGTGTGAGTGGCATTCTAGAATATAGAACAATAGAACACAGCCAGTGTGAGTGGCATTCTAGAATATAGAACAATAGAACACAGCCAGTGTGAGTGGCATTCTAGAATATAGAACAATAGAACACAGCCAGTGTGAGTGGCATTCTAGAATATAGAACAATAGAACACAGCCAGTGTGAGTGGCATTCTAGAATATAGAACAATAGAACACAGCCAGTGTGAGTGGCATTCTAGAATATAGAACAATAGAACACAGCCAGTGTGAGTGGCATTCTAGAATATAGAACAATAGAACACAGCCAGTGTGAGTGGCATTCTAGAATATAGAACAATAGAACACAGCCAGTGTGAGTGGCATTCTAGAATATAGAACACAGCCAGTGTGAGTGGCATGCTAGAATATAGAACAATAGAACACAGCCAGTGTGAGTGGCATTCTAGAATATAGAACAATAGAACACAGCCAGTGTGAGTGGCATTCTAGAATATAGAACAATAGAACACAGCCAGTGTGAGTGGCATTCTAGAATATAGAACAATAGAACACAGCCAGTGTGAGTGGCATTCTAGAATATAGAACACAGCCAGTGTGAGTGGCATGCTAGAATATAGAACAATAGAACACAGCCAGTGTGAGTGGCATTCTAGAATATAGAACAATAGAACACAGCCAGTGTGAGTGGCATTCTAGAATATAGAACAATAGAACACAGCCAGTGTGAGTGGCATTCTAGAATATAGAACAATAGAACACAGCCAGTGTGAGTGGCATTCTAGAATATAGAACACAGCCAGTGTGAGTGGCATGCTAGAATATAGAACAATAGAACACAGCCAGTGTGAGTGGCATTCTAGAATATAGAACAATAGAACACAGCCAGTGTGAGTGGCATTCTAGAATATAGAACAATAGAACACAGCCAGTGTGAGTGGCATTCTAGAATATAGAACAATAGAACACAGCCAGTGTGAGTGGCATTCTAGAATATAGAACAATAGAACACAGCCAGTGTGAGTGGCATTCTAGAATATAGAACAATAGAACACAGCCAGTGTGAGTGGCATTCTAGAATATAGAACAATAGAACACAGCCAGTGTGAGTGGCATTCTAGAATATAGAACAATAGAACACAGCCAGTGTGAGTGGCATTCTAGAATATAGAACAATAGAACACAGCCAGTGTGAGTGGCATTCTAGAATATAGAACAATAGAACACAGCCAGTGTGAGTGGCATTCTAGAATATAGAACACAGCCAGTGTGAGTGGCATGCTAGAATATAGAACAATAGAACACAGCCAGTGTGAGTGGCATTCTAGAATATAGAACAATAGAACACAGCCAGTGTGAGTGGCATTCTAGAATATAGAACAATAGAACACAGCCAGTGTGAGTGGCATTCTAGAATATAGAACAATAGAACACAGCCAGTGTGAGTGGCATTCTAGAATATAGAACAATAGAACACAGCCAGTGTGAGTGGCATTCTAGAATATAGAACACAGCCAGTGTGAGTGGCATGCTAGAATATAGAACAATAGAACACAGCCAGTGTGAGTGGCATTCTAGAATATAGAACAATAGAACACAGCCAGTGTGAGTGGCATTCTAGAATATAGAACAATAGAACACAGCCAGTGTGAGTGGCATTCTAGAATATAGAACAATAGAACACAGCCAGTGTGAGTGGCATTCTAGAATATAGAACACAGCCAGTGTGAGTGGCATGCTAGAATATAGAACAATAGAACACAGCCAGTGTGAGTGGCATTCTAGAATATAGAACAATAGAACACAGCCAGTGTGAGTGGCATTCTAGAATATAGAACAATAGAACACAGCCAGTGTGAGTGGCATTCTAGAATATAGAACAATAGAACACAGCCAGTGTGAGTGGCATTCTAGAATATAGAACACAGCCAGTGTGAGTGGCATGCTAGAATATAGAACAATAGAACACAGCCAGTGTGAGTGGCATTCTAGAATATAGAACAATAGAACACAGCCAGTGTGAGTGGCATTCTAGAATATAGAACAATAGAACACAGCCAGTGTGAGTGGCATTCTAGAATATAGAACAATAGAACACAGCCAGTGTGAGTGGCATTCTAGAATATAGAACAATAGAACACAGCCAGTGTGAGTGGCATTCTAGAATATAGAACACAGCCAGTGTGAGTGGCATGCTAGAATATAGAACAATAGAACACAGCCAGTGTGAGTGGCATTCTAGAATATAGAACAATAGAACACAGCCAGTGTGAGTGGCATTCTAGAATATAGAACAATAGAACACAGCCAGTGTGAGTGGCATTCTAGAATATAGAACAATAGAACACAGCCAGTGTGAGTGGCATTCTAGAATATAGAACACAGCCAGTGTGAGTGGCATGCTAGAATATAGAACAATAGAACACAGCCAGTGTGAGTGGCATTCTAGAATATAGAACAATAGAACACAGCCAGTGTGAGTGGCATTCTAGAATATAGAACAATAGAACACAGCCAGTGTGAGTGGCATTCTAGAATATAGAACAATAGAACACAGCCAGTGTGAGTGGCATTCTAGAATATAGAACACAGCCAGTGTGAGTGGCATGCTAGAATATAGAACAATAGAACACAGCCAGTGTGAGTGGCATTCTAGAATATAGAACAATAGAACACAGCCAGTGTGAGTGGCATTCTAGAATATAGAACAATAGAACACAGCCAGTGTGAGTGGCATTCTAGAATATAGAACAATAGAACACAGCCAGTGTGAGTGGCATTCTAGAATATAGAACAATAGAACACAGCCAGTGTGAGTGGCATTCTAGAATATAGAACAATAGAACACAGCCAGTGTGAGTGGCATTCTAGAATATAGAACAATAGAACACAGCCAGTGTGAGTGGCATTCTAGAATATAGAACAATAGAACACAGCCAGTGTGAGTGGCATTCTAGAATATAGAACAATAGAACACAGCCAGTGTGAGTGGCATTCTAGAATATAGAACAATAGAACACAGCCAGTGTGAGTGGCATTCTAGAATATAGAACACAGCCAGTGTGAGTGGCATGCTAGAATATAGAACAATAGAACACAGCCAGTGTGAGTGGCATTCTAGAATATAGAACAATAGAACACAGCCAGTGTGAGTGGCATTCTAGAATATAGAACAATAGAACACAGCCAGTGTGAGTGGCATTCTAGAATATAGAACAATAGAACACAGCCAGTGTGAGTGGCATTCTAGAATATAGAACAATAGAACACAGCCAGTGTGAGTGGCATTCTAGAATATAGAACACAGCCAGTGTGAGTGGCATTCTAGAATATAGAACAATAGAACACAGCCAGTGTGAGTGGCATTCTAGAATATAGAACAATAGAACACAGCCAGTGTGAGTGGCATTCTAGAATATAGAACAATAGAACACAGCCAGTGTGAGTGGCATTCTAGAATATAGAACAATAGAACACAGCCAGTGTGAGTGGCATTCTAGAATATAGAACACAGCCAGTGTGAGTGGCATGCTAGAATATAGAACAATAGAACACAGCCAGTGTGAGTGGCATTCTAGAATATAGAACAATAGAACACAGCCAGTGTGAGTGGCATTCTAGAATATAGAACAATAGAACACAGCCAGTGTGAGTGGCATTCTAGAATATAAGAATATAGAACAATAGAACACAGCCAGTGTGAGTGGCATTCTAGAATATAGAACAATAGAACACAGCCAGTGTGAGTGGCATTCTAGAATATAGAACACAGCCAGTGTGAGTGGCATGCTAGAATATAGAACAATAGAACACAGCCAGTGTGAGTGGCATTCTAGAATATAGAACAATAGAACACAGCCAGTGTGAGTGGCATTCTAGAATATAGAACAATAGAACACAGCCAGTGTGAGTGGCATTCTAGAATATAGAACAATAGAACACAGCCAGTGTGAGTGGCATTCTAGAATATAGAACACAGCCAGTGTGAGTGGCATGCTAGAATATAGAACAATAGAACACAGCCAGTGTGAGTGGCATTCTAGAATATAGAACAATAGAACACAGCCAGTGTGAGTGGCATTCTAGAATATAGAACAATAGAACACAGCCAGTGTGAGTGGCATTCTAGAATATAGAACAATAGAACACAGCCAGTGTGAGTGGCATTCTAGAATATAGAACACAGCCAGTGTGAGTGGCATGCTAGAATATAGAACAATAGAACACAGCCAGTGTGAGTGGCATTCTAGAATATAGAACAATAGAACACAGCCAGTGTGAGTGGCATTCTAGAATATAGAACAATAGAACACAGCCAGTGTGAGTGGCATTCTAGAATATAGAACAATAGAACACAGCCAGTGTGAGTGGCATTCTAGAATATAGAACAATAGAACACAGCCAGTGTGAGTGGCATGCTAGAATATAGAACAATAGAACACAGCCAGTGTGAGTGGCATTCTAGAATATAGAACAATAGAACACAGCCAGTGTGAGTGGCATTCTAGAATATAGAACAATAGAACACAGCCAGTGTGAGTGGCATTCTAGAATATAGAACAATAGAACACAGCCAGTGTGAGTGGCATTCTAGAATATAGAACAATAGAACACAGCCAGTGTGAGTGGCATTCTAGAATATAGAACAATAGAACACAGCAAGTGTGAGTGTCATGCTAGAATATAGAACAATAGAACACAGCCAGTGTGAGTGGCATTCTAGAATATAGAACAATAGAACACAGCCAGTGTGAGTGGCATTCTAGAATATAGAACAATAGAACACAGCCAGTGTGAGTGGCATTCTAGAATATAGAACAATAGAACACAGCCAGTGTGAGTGGCATTCTAGAATATAGAACACAGCCAGTGTGAGTGGCATGCTAGAATATAGAACAATAGAACACAGCCAGTGTGAGTGGCATTCTAGAATATAGAACAATAGAACACAGCCAGTGTGAGTGGCATTCTAGAATATAGAACAATAGAACACAGCCAGTGTGAGTGGCATGCTAGAATATAGAACAATAGAACACAGCCAGTGTGAGTGGCATTCTAGAATATAGAACAATAGAACACAGCCAGTGTGAGTGGCATTCTAGAATATAGAACAATAGAACACAGCCAGTGTGAGTGGCATTCTAGAATATAGAACAATAGAACACAGCCAGTGTGAGTGGCATTCTAGAATATAGAACAATAGAACACAGCCAGTGTGAGTGGCATTCTAGAATATAGAACAATAGAACACAGCAAGTGTGAGTGTCATGCTAGAATATAGAACAATAGAACACAGCCAGTGTGAGTGGCATTCTAGAATATAGAACAATAGAACACAGCCAGTGTGAGTGGCATTCTAGAATATAGAACAATAGAACACAGCCAGTGTGAGTGGCATTCTAGAATATAGAACAATAGAACACAGCCAGTGTGAGTGGCATTCTAGAATATAGAACACAGCCAGTGTGAGTGGCATGCTAGAATATAGAACAATAGAACACAGCCAGTGTGAGTGGCATTCTAGAATATAGAACAATAGAACACAGCCAGTGTGAGTGGCATTCTAGAATATAGAACAATAGAACACAGCCAGTGTGAGTGGCATTCTAGAATATAGAACAATAGAACACAGCCAGTGTGAGTGGCATTCTAGAATATAGAACAATAGAACACAGCCAGTGTGAGTGGCATTCTAGAATATAGAACAATAGAACACAGCCAGTGTGAGTGGCATTCTAGAATATAGAACAATAGAATAGACAGCCTACAGTAATATTCATGATGTTAGATTCTGCTGTTGTAGGTACACAGACTTACATTAGGGTATTTTGTGGATCACCGACTGGTTACAATACAGTTTTTTACAATCACTTTGGCACTAATTTCAGAACCTTGACGTCATTTTTCAAAACTCTAGACACAAAACTCACAACCAATGATCAAAATGCACATTTTTCAAAACTCTAACACTTTTTTCAATTGCTTGGATACAATACACATAAAACTAAGATCATTTGTTCATTTAACAAAAATCACCTGTTTTAATATGACACATCTTAACATCAAAGTACTACTATTTCAAAAGGCAATTCACACATTACATTTCAGATGAGTGTCTATTCATTTCATTACAATTATCCAACTATCAATTGATACAACTGCTCAAAATGATAAGTAACTGTTGCATTACTCTTAATGCATAGTTGTATGGAAACAGACAAACAATATTCCATGTTTAGATCATGAAGGTTTCAAGATAACGAGATTCATTGTCACCAATTAGCGTGGAGCATGAACCAATTAGACTACATTATCTATGGATGTAATATTTCATCATCATTCTTTATCAGACACCGTTTCTATGGTCCCCTTGTAACCTTCCTTGATGAGCTCGATCAGGTCTGTAGAGCCGATGGTGTGACCTATGTCAGTGTGTGGGATAATGTCAGGTTCCACCATGCTCATATGGTACAAGCATGGTTTCAGGCCCATGCACAATTTACCACCCTGTATTTACCCCCATACTCTCCTTTCCTTAACCCGATTGAGGAATTTTTCTCCACATGGAGATGGAAGGTTTATGATAGGCGCCCTCATGAACAAGTCACTCTTCTCCAGGCCATGGATGACGCATGCAATGACATCACGGCAGACCAGTGTCAGGCCTGGATTCGCCATGGCCAAAGGTTTTTTCCAAGATGTTTGGCTAATGAAAACATCCATTGTGATGTAGATGAAAACCTGTGGCCAAAACCACAAGACAGAGTTGATGAAAATGTAGAAGTACAGTAATCACTCCTATGTTTTGCTTTTTACAGTACAAGCAAGCAAGTTGAGGAACACTGCATTTGATGTTTTACAGTACTGTATTGTTTTTCATCAATATATTTCAGATTTAGTTAAATGATTCCACTGTGTCTGTAGTATTCTCTCTACTACTGCAGTACTTTTACAGGGATGTATTTACATGTAGTACCATAATGAAACATGTATCACCTATTTTGTACTACAATATTTAATGATCGTACGAACAATGACACAGTGAAACTATCGGTTGCTTGTGTGTGGGTTAACGTTTCATTGGTATTTCACAATACATTTGTTTTTTGAACCAATGATTGTGCAAGTGCAAGATTTCTTTAAAGATATGAATGCACAATGCAATGTTTTGAACATTGGACAGCCTGTGTTACAAGTGATGACCGTTTTGAGTTTTGATGTCAAGGTTCTGAAATTAGTGCCAAAGTGATTGTAAAAAACTGTTAATAATATTTATTGATGGATCATTTCTTCCATCAGTTCAGAGCATCAATCTAAATTAATTCTATTCAAGTGTATCCCCCTCTGATGGTGGTTGAAGGGTAGAGTTATGCTATGGGGTATTGGTACAGCTTGGCAGAGGGGAGGCTGGAGGGTGTGTGTGTGTGTGTGTGTGTGTGTGTGTGTGTGTGTGTGTGTGTGTTCAGTGTGTGTGTGTGTGTGTTCAGTGTGTGTGTTCAGTGTGTGTGTGTGTGTGTGTGTGTGTGTGTGTGTGCGTGCGTGCGCGCGTGTGTGCGTGCGTGTGTGTTCAGTGTGTGTGTGTGTGTGTGTGTGTGTGTGTGTGTGTGTGTGTGTGTGTGTGTGTGTGTGTAAACAGACATGAGGTGGCAGCACCCTAGAGGGAATGCAGCGCTGTCAATCAAAGCCTTGACAATAATACCATAATTACCCCCCTGGGTCGTTCAGATGGAGCTCATCTGCATCCCAAATGGCACCCTATTCCCTACATAGTGCACTACTGTTGCCTTATGAGCCCTGGTCAAAAGTAGTGCACTATGTAGGACATAGAATGTATTAACAACTAACTAGAACGTGATGTGCCTTGGGGGCGCCGGTTGGCGTGCCTCGTTTCATCCCCTGCTGTCTGAAATCATCCTCATCACCCCAATCATGGAAGAGGTACATAGATGATGTCTTTGTGCTCTGAGAAGGAAGTCAGCAGGAAGTTAATCAGAAGAGCTCTGAATGCAGACTGACGAGAGACGAATCATGGATCACTAAGCTCTGAATGCAGACTGACGAGAGACGAATCATGGATCACTAAGCTCTGAATGCAGACTGACGAGAGACCAATCATGGCTCACTAAAGAGAACTAGATGGTACCTTGACAAGTAAAGTTGTGATGCTTCCTAAAGCTCACTAAAAGCATTTTTGTGGTAAAGTTTTACTTTGCTGTGTAAAGCAAAGCATTTAAACACAATATAGTCAAAGTTAAATGTAGTAAAATAATTGGTCTGATTAATTTGCTAGACTACTATGTCAACATTATTACTTTGGATTGTGGGAAGTTAGATCCCCAAAATGTCAAAATGCCAGTTGTTGTTGTGTGAATACTGATAGAAGAAAGACAAAGAGATGTTCTGTCAGGAGACTGGAATAAAAGGTAGAATCATGTGGACAGAAAATAAACTCTGAGTCAATCATGCTGCGGGTTTTACATAAACAGATGCACCATTTACTTTTGTAAAACGTTCAGTGTGAATGAAGTTTGATTTTAGTTGAATGATGATGTAATGATTATAACGTTTTAGACTGTTATTTTGGGAGAGAAATGTGGTGTATCTAGTGATGACAGCACTTTAAAAGTATTTTTGTGGTAGTTGAAGAACTATGTAGAATAGGTTTGTATGTAGACCTTCTGGTAGCTAGGAGTAGTTATATATAATAAATAAACTCTTTAGGTGTAACGAGAAGCAAGTACAGGGAGTGAATGTATTAATAAATGAGACATGGACCAAAACCAGAAACACGAGTAGCGTACAGACATGAACCACAGGAACAGGATCAATACCTCCTACGAAAGGAACCAAAGGGAGTGACTGATATAGGGGAGGTCATCAGGAAGGTGATGGAGTCCAGGTGAGTCTCATGATACCGTGCAGGTGCGCGTAACCATGGTGGCAGGTGTGCGTAATGAACAGTCAACTGGCGACCTGGAGTGCCAGAGAGGGGGAGAGAGAATGGACGTGACAGTAGGCGAACAGTGATCACTGAAAAGCACATTTCCTGAAGAAAATGTGGTGTGCTTGCTAGCTTGGTTTAAAGTATGTATGATTTTGAAATTCATTATAGTAGTGGTAGTGTCTGCAGTAGTAATGGTAGTGACTGGTTATAGTTATAGTAGTGGTAGTGACTGGTTATAGTTATAGTAGTGGTAGTGTCTGCAGTAGTAGTGGTAGTGACTGGTTATAGTTATAGTAGTGGTAGTGACTGGTTATAGTTATAGTAGTGGTAGTGACTGGTTATAGTTATAGTAGTGGTAGTGTCTGCAGTAGTAATGGTAGTGACTGGTTATAGTTATAGTAATGGTAGTGACTGGTTATAGTTATAGTAGTGGTAGTGTCTGGTTATAGTTATAGTAGTGGTAGTGACTGGTTATAGTTATAGTAGTGGTAGTGACTGGTTATAGTTATAGAAGTGGTAGTGTCTGCAGTATTAATGGTAGTGACTGGTTATAGATATAGTAGTGGTAGTGACTGGTTATAGTTATAGTAGTGGTAGTGACTGGTTATAGTTATAGTAGTGGTAGTGACTGGTTATAGTAGTGGTAGTGACTGGTTATAGTTATAGTAGTGGTAGTGACTGGTTATAGTTATAGTAGTGGTAGTGACTGGTTATATTTATAGTTATAGTAGTGGTAGTGACTGGTTATAGTTATAGTTATAGTAGTGGTAGTGACTGGTTATAGTTATAGTAATGGTAGTGACTGGTTATAGTTATAGTAGTGGTAGTGACTGGTTATAGTTATAGTAGTGGTAGTGACTGGTTATAGTTATAGTAGTGGTAGTGACTGGTTATAGTTATAGTAGTGGTAGTGTCTACAGTAGTAGTGGTAGTGACTGGTTATAGTTATAGTAATGGTAGTGACTGGTTATAGTTATAGAAGTGGTAGTGACTGGTTATAGTTATAGTAGTGGTAGTGACTGGTTATAGTTATAGTAGTGGTAGTGACTGGTTATAGTTATAGTAGTGGTAGTGTCTGGTTATAGTTATAGTAGTGGTAGTGACTGGTTATATTTATAGTAGTGGTAGTGACTGGTTATAGTTATAGTAGTGGTAGTGACTGGTTATAGTTATAGTAGTGGTAGTGACTGGTTATAGTTATAGTAGTGGTAGTGACTGTTTATAGTTATAGTAGTGGTAGTGACTGGTTATAGTTATAGTAGTGGTAGTGACTGGTTATAGTTATAGTAGTGGTAGTGACTGGTTATAGTTATAGTAGTGGTAGTGACTGGTTATAGTTATAGTAGTGGTAGTGACTGGTTATAGTTATAGTAGTGGTAGTGTCTGCAATAGTAATGGTAGTGATTGGTTATAGTTATAGTAGTGGTAGTGACTGGTTATAGTTATAGTTATAGTAGTGGTAGTGACTGGTTATAGTTATAGTAATGGTAGTGACTGGTTATAGTTATAGTAGTGGTAGTGACTGGTTATAGTTATAGTAGTGGTAGTGACTGGTTATAGTTATAGTAGTGGTAGTGACTGGTTATATTTATAGTAGTGGTAGTGACTGTTTATAGTTATAGTAGTGGTAGTGACTGGTTATAGTTATAGTAGTGGTAGTGACTGGTTATAGTTATAGTAGTGGTAGTGACTGGTTATAGTTATAGTAGTGGTAGTGTCTGCAATAGTAATGGTAGTGATTGGTTATAGTTATAGTAGTGGTAGTGACTGGTTATAGTTATAGTTATAGTAGTGGTAGTGACTGGTTATAGTTATAGTAATGGTAGTGACTGGTTATAGTTATAGTAGTGGTAGTGACTGGTTATAGTTATAGTAGTGGTAGTGACTGGTTATAGTTATAGTAGTGGTAGTGACTGGTTATAGTTATAGTAGTGGTAGTGACTGGTTATAGTTATAGTAGTGGTAGTGACTGGTTATAGTTATAGTAGTGGTAGTGACTGGTTATAGTTATAGTAGTGGTAGTGTCTGCAATAGTAATGGTAGTGATTGGTTATAGTTATAGTAGTGGTAGTGACTGGTTATAGTTATAGTTATAGCAGTGGTAGTGACTGGTTATAATTATAGTAATGGTAGTGACTGGTTATAGTTATAGTAGTGGTAGTGACTGGTTATAGTTATAGTAGTGGTAGTGACTGGTTATAGTTATAGTAGTGGTAGTGACTGGTTATAGTTATAGAAGTGGTAGTGTCTGCAGTATTAATGGTAGTGACTGGTTATAGTTATAGTAGTGGTAGTGACTGGTTATAGTTATAGTAGTGGTAGTGACTGGTTATAGTTATAGTAGTGGTAGTGACTGGTTATATTTATAGTAGTGGTAGTGACTGGTTATAGTTATAGTAGTGGTAGTGACTGGTTATAGTTATAGTAGTGGTAGTGACTGGTTATAGTTATAGTAGTGGTAGTGACTGGTTATAGTTATAGTAGTGGTAGTGACTGGTTATAGTTATAGTTATAGTAGTGGTAGTGTCTGCAATAGTAATGGTATTGATTGGTTATAGTTATAGTAGTGGTAGTTACTGGTTATAGTTATAGTTATAGTAGTGGTAGTGACTGGTTATAGTAATGGTAGTGACTGGTTATATTTATAGTAGTGGTAGTGACTGGTTATAGTTATAGTAATGGTAGTGACTGGTTATAGTTATAGTAGTGGTAGTGACTGGTTATAGTTATAGTAGTGGTAGTGACTGGTTATAGTTATAGAAGTGGTAGTGTCTGCAGTATTAATGGTAGTGACTGGTTATAGTTATAGTAGTGGTAGTGACTGGTTATAGTTATAGTAGTGGTAGTGACTGGTTATAGTTATAGTAGTGGTAGTGACTGGTTATAGTTATAGTAGTGGTAGTGACTGGTTATAGTTATAGTAGTGGTAGTGACTGGTTATAGTTATAGTAGTGGTAGTGACTGGTTATAGTTATAGTAGTGGTAGTGACTGGTTATAGTTATAGTAGTGGTAGTGACTGGTTATAGTTATAGTTATAGCAGTGGTAGTGACTGGTTATAATTATAGTAATGGTAGTGACTGGTTATAGTTATAGTAGTGGTAGTGACTGGTTATAGTTATAGTAGTGGTAGTGACTGGTTATAGTTATAGTAGTGGTAGTGACTGGTTATAGTTATAGAAGTGGTAGTGTCTGCAGTATTAATGGTAGTGACTGGTTATAGTTATAGTAGTGGTAGTGACTGGTTATAGTTATAGTAGTGGTAGTGACTGGTTATAGTTATAGTAGTGGTAGTGACTGGTTATATTTATAGTAGTGGTAGTGACTGGTTATAGTTATAGTAGTGGTAGTGACTGGTTATAGTTATAGTAGTGGTAGTGACTGGTTATAGTTATAGTAGTGGTAGTGACTGGTTATAGTTATAGTAGTGGTAGTGACTGGTTATAGTTATAGTTATAGTAGTGGTAGTGTCTGCAATAGTAATGGTATTGATTGGTTATAGTTATAGTAGTGGTAGTTACTGGTTATAGTTATAGTTATAGTAGTGGTAGTGACTGGTTATAGTTATAGTAATGGTAGTGACTGGTTATAGTTATAGTAGTGGTAGTGACTGGTTATAGTTATAGTAGTGGTAGTGACTGGTTATAGTTATAGAAGTGGTAGTGTCTGCAGTATTAATGGTAGTGACTGGTTATAGTTATAGTAGTGGTAGTGACTGGTTATAGTTATAGTAGTGGTAGTGACTGGTTATAGTTATAGTAGTGGTAGTGACTGGTTATATTTATAGTAGTGGTAGTGACTGGTTATAGTTATAGTAGTGGTAGTGACTGGTTATAGTTATAGTAGTGGTAGTGACTGGTTATAGTTATAGAAGTGGTAGTGTCTGCAGTATTAATGGTAGTGACTGGTTATAGTTATAGTAGTGGTAGTGACTGGTTATAGTTATAGTAGTGGTAGTGACTGGTTATAGTTATAGTAGTGGTAGTGACTGGTTATATTTATAGTAGTGGTAGTGACTGGTTATAGTTATAGTAGTGGTAGTGACTGGTTATAGTTATAGTAGTGGTAGTGACTGGTTATAGTTATAGTTATAGTAGTGGTAGTGTCTGCAATAGTAATGGTATTGATTGGTTATAGTTATAGTAGTGGTAGTTACTGGTTATAGTTATAGTTATAGTAGTGGTAGTGACTGGTTATAGTTATAGTAATGGTAGTGACTGGTTATAGTTATAGTAGTGGTAGTGACTGGTTATAGTTATAGTAGTGGTAGTGACTGGTTATAGTTATAGTAGTGGTAGTGACTGGTTATAGTTATAGTAGTGGTAGTGACTGGTTATAGTTATAGTAGTGGTAGTGACTGGTTATAGTTATAGTAGTGGTAGTGTCTGCAATAGTAATGGTAGTGATTGGTTATAGTTATAGTAGTGGTAGTGACTGGTTATAGTTATAGTTATAGTAGTGGTAGTGACTGGTTATAGTTATAGTAATGGTAGTGACTGGTTATAGTTATAGTAGTGGTAGTGACTGGTTATAGTTATAGTAGTGGTAGTGACTGGTTGTAGTTATAGTAGTGGTAGTGACTGGTTATAGTTATAGTAGTGGTAGTGTCTGCAGTAGTAATGGTAGTGACTGGTTATAGTTATAGTAGTGGTAGTGACTGGTTATAGTTATAGTAGTGGTAGTGACTGGTTATAGTTATAGTAGTGGTAGTGACTGGTTATAGTTATAGTAGTGGTAGTGACTGGTTATAGTTATAGTAGTGGTAGTGACTGGTTATAGCTATAGTAGTGGTAGTGACTGGTTATAGTTATAGTAGTGGTAGTGACTGGTTATAGTTATAGTAGTGGTAGTGACTGGTTATAGTTATAGTAGTGGTAGTGACTGGTTATAGTTATAGTAGTGGTAGTGATTGGTTATGGTTATAGTAGTGGTAGTGACTGGTTATAGTTATAGTAGTGGTAGTGACTGGTTATAGTTATAGTAGTGGTAGTGACTGGTTATAGTTATAGTAGTGGTAGTGACTGGTTATAGTTATAGTAGTGGTAGTGACTGGTTATAGCTATAGTAGTGGTAGTGACTGGTTATAGTTATAGTAGTGGTAGTGACTGGTTATAGTTATAGTAGTGGTAGTGACTGGTTATAGTTATAGTAGTGGTAGTGACTGGTTATAGTTATAGTAGTTGTAGTGACTGGTTATAGTTATAGTAGTGGTAGTGATTGGTTATGGTTATAGTAGTGATAGTGTCTACAGTAGTAATGGTGGTGACTGGTTATAGTTGAAAAAGTAGGTAGATGAAAAGATTGACTGATTGATTGATTGATTGATTGATTGATTGATTGATTGATTGATAGGCTAGGATAGCTTGAATATGTGAAAGTTGGTTTGGTGTCTCTAGCTTGAAGGGTTCACGAGTTACAATTTTTGTTGGTGTATATTATATGCTAATTTATGCACATTTAAGTAGTTATAATTTATTGTGCAGACCACAGCTAGACCACAGCTAGTGCAAACCAGAGCTAATTAGCTATGCCCAGGACCAGAGCTTGACCAGAGCTGTTGTTTTGTTCAGTAGTTATGGCCAGTGTTGTAGTCAATAGTTATGGCCAGTGTTGTAGTCAATAGTTATGGCCAGTGTTGTAGTCAATGGTTATGGCCAGTGTTGTAGTCAGTAGTTATTGCCAGTGTCACGGCTTGACGCACGTCTGGAGCCGCGCGTCAAGGGGGGGGTACTGTCACGGTTTCGGCCGAGGCTGCCTCTCTCCCTTGTTCGGGCAGGTTTCGGCGTTCGTCGTCTCCGGAATTCTAGCTGCCACCGATGTATGTTTCATGTTCGTTTGCTTGTGTCTGTTTGTTTTCCACACCTGTTTCTGTTTGGCGTGATTAGTGTCCTATAAGTTTGTCGTTGTGTTTGTCTAGTGTTGTGTGTAATTATTTTCCGTCAGTAGTGTGTATTGCTCGGTTGAGCTTCTCTCCACTGCGCTGGAGTATTTATCGCACCTGTTTGTGCGCGGTTACTTTTGTCGCACCTGTTTGTGCGCGGGTATATTTTGTCGCACCTGTTTGTGCGCTGTGCCTTTTCGCCATAGCGCGTAATTTTCGCCTTCGGGCCAAGTTGTCCGTTTTGCCTATGTTTGGGCAGGAATACAAGTATTTGGAATATCGTTCTGAGTCCTGCGTTTGATTCCACCATTTCACCTACAGCACACCCTGACAGAATTACACACCAACTATGGAATCAGCAGGAGCCGAAGCAGCTCAGACGAGACTGGAGGCCCAGGTTCGGGACCAACACGAGCAGATCCTGCAGATGGGGACCGCCCTGCAGGAGGTGATTTCCACCCTCCGAGGCTGGGGTACGCCTCCACCGCCTCCCTCCCTGCCAGCACCATCGGCCAGCCTGCCCATTCCGGCGCCGGAACCTCGAGGAGTCCGACTATCTCTCCCGAGGGCCTACGACGGAACCGCAGCTGGGTGTCAGGGATTTCTACTCCAGGTGGAGCTATACCTGGCCACCGTGCACCCGGCACCTTCAGGGCATGAGAGCGTGTCCGCCCTAATCTCCTGCCTGGCTGGCAAAGCGTTGGAGTGGGCCAACGCGGAGTGGAGGAAGATCGACGCCACGACGATTACTTACAACGAGTTCTCCCGCCGCTTCAGGGCGGTGTTTGACCATCCCCCGGAGGGGAGAGCGGCGGGGGAGCGTCTGGTCTTCCTCCGGCAGGGGAGGAGAAGTGCCCAGGAATTCGCGCTCGAATTCCGTACTCTAGCGGCATATGCAGGGTGGAATGATCGGGCCCTCATCGATCTATACCGATGTAGCCTACGGGAGGACGTCCGTCGGGAGCTGGCTTGTAGGGACACCAGCCTCACTTTCGACCAGCTGGTCGACATGTCCATCAGGCTGGATAACCTACTGGCTACCCGCGGACGTCCTGCGGAGGGTCCGTCCATTCCACCCTCCAGCGCCTCCGAGCCGTGTCCTATGGAGCTCGGGGGCGCTGGCGCTAGAGAGAGGAGGAGTTGGCAGGCTAGGGGGTCCATCCACTGCACCAACTGTGGTCGGGGAGGACACACCGCGGCTAGGTGCTTGGGATGGCCTCCTAGGGGAGATGACGACAGGTCCCGCACTGGGGATTCCCTCCAGGTGAGTAGGCGCCCCACTCACCCAGAGCTCACTGTTGCCCATTTTTGTATGCCTGTAAGTTTTCCACAGGTAGCACCTCATTCCCAGCATAAGGCGCTGGTAGATTCAGGCGCGGCTGGGAATTTTATTGATAAGAAGTTTTGTTTAGCGTTAGGGATTCCCCTCATTCCTGTTGATGTTCCTTTCCCCGTTCACGCCCTAGATAGTCGTCCGTTGGGTACGGGCTTAATCAGGGAGGTCACGGCGCCACTTAGGATGTGTGCGCAGGGGAGTCATCAGGAGTTAATTCAGCTGTTCCTGATTGACTCTCCTGCGTATCCGGTGGTGCTGGGCATGCCCTGGTTGAGTACCCATAACCCAGTTATTTCGTGGCAGGAGAGGGCTCTGATGGAGTGGTCTGCTCAGTGTGTGGGTAGATGTTCGGGCGTTTCCGTAGGGGCTACCTCGGTGGAGAGTCCAAACCAGGTGCCCGCATTGCACGTTCCACCTGAGTATGGGGATTTGGCTATTGCGTTTAGTAAGGCGAGGGCGACGCGGTTGCCACCCCATAGGCAGGGGGATTGTGCGATAGATCTCCAGGCAGGAGCTGCGCTCCCACGGAGCCATGTGTATCCTCTGTCTCAGGAGGAGAAGAAAGCTATGGAAATTTACATAGACGAATCTCTGAGACAAGGATACATACGGCCTTCCACTTCCCCTGCGTCCTCGAGTTTCTTTTTTGTGAAGAAAAAAGATGGTGGTTTGCGCCCGTGCATCGATTTACCGTGGTCTCAATCAGATTACGGTGAAGTATAGTTATCCACTCCCGCTGATTGCGACCATGACTGAGTCGTTGCATGGGGCGCGTTTCTTCACGAAATTAGATCTCAGGAGCGCGTACAACTTGGTGCGCATCAGGGAGGGTGATGAATGGAAAACAGCCTTTAGTACCACCTCGGGCCATTACGAGTATCTGGTCATGCCATACGGGTTGATGAACGCTCCGTCAGTTTTCCAATCATTCGTGGATGAGATCTTCAGGGACATGCAGGGGCAGGGGGTGGTGGTGTACATTGATGACATTCTCGTGTACTCACCTACCCGTGTCGAGCATGTGGCCCTGGTGCGTAGAGTGTTGCGGAGGCTGGTGGAGCACGACCTGTATGTGAAGGCAGAGAAGTGTCTGTTTTTCCAGGAGTCGGTCTCCTTCTTGGGTTATCAGTTGTCTGCGTCAGGGGTGAAGATGGAGGTAGACCGGGTGTCGGCCGTGCGTAATTGGCAAACACCAACCACTGTGAAGGAGGTGCAGCAGTTTTTGGGGTTTGCAAATTACTACAGGAGGTTTATCCGGGGTTTTGGACAGGTGGCAGCTCCCATCACGTCTCTGTTGAAGGGGGGTCCGGTGCGTTTGCAGTGGTCGGCCGAGGCGGACAGGGCGTTTGGGAGGCTGAAGGACCTGTTTACCTCGGCCCCGGTGCTGGCGCATCCGGATCCCTCTTTGCCGTTCCAGGTAGAGGTGGACGCGTCGGAGGCCGGTTTAGGAGCCGTGCTTTCACAACGGTCTGGCGCGCCACCTAAACTCCGCCCCTGTGCTTTTTATTCTAAGAAGCTCAGTCCGGCGGAGCGGAACTATGACGTAGGGGACAGGGAGCTGTTAGCCGTGGTACAGGCTCTAAAGGTGTGGAGGCACTGGCTTGAGGGGGCTCAACACCCTTTCCTCATTTTGACGGACCACCGTAACCTGGAGTACATCCGGGCGGCGAGGAGGCTGAACCCTCGCCAGGCAAGATGGAGTATGTTCTTGACCAGGTTTACTTTTAAGATCACGTACATCCCTGGGTCACAGAATGGCAAGGCAGATGCGCTGTCTCGGCGGTATGACACGGAGGAGAGGTCCGTGGAGCCCACTCCCATACTGCCTGAGTCGTGTCTGGTGGCACCGGTAGTGTGGGAGGTCGATGCTGAACTCGAGCGGGCGTTACGCACCGACCCTAGTCCACCACAGTGCCCGGAGGGTCGGAAGTACGTTCCGCTCGAGGTTCGGGATCGATTGATCTATTGGGCTCACACGTCACCCTCCTCTGGACATCCGGGTATTGGCCGGACAGTGCACTGTCTTAGTGCCAAGTACTGGTGGCCCACGTTGGCAAGGGATGTGAGGGTTTATGTTTCCTCCTGCTCGGTGTGCGCCCAGTGTAAGGCGCCTAGACATCTACCTAGGGGTAAGTTGCTACCCCTGCCCGTTCCACAACGACCATGGTCCCACCTCTCTGTGGACTTTATAACAGACCTTCCCCTCTCCCAAGGGAATACTACCATCCTGGTTGTTGTGGACCGGTTCTCTAAGGCCTGTCGTTTGCTCCCCATGCCGGGTCTTCCTACTGCCCTACAAACTGCCGAAGCACTGTTTACCCATGTGTTCCGGCACTACGGGGTACCCGAGGACATTGTGGCTGATCGGGGTCCCCAATTCACCTCCAGAGTCTGGAGAGCGTTTATGGAGCGGTTGGGGGTCTCGGTGAGTCTCACCTCGGGTTACCACCCGGAGAGTAACGGGCAGGTGGAACGCGTAAACCAGGATGTGGGTAGGTTTCTCAGAACATACTGCCATGGCCGGCCGGAGGAGTGGTCAAGGTACGTTCCCTGGGCTGAGATGGCCCAGAATTCCCTACGCCATTCCTCCACTAACCTAACTCCATTTCAGTGTGTGTTGGGTTACCAGCCGGTTCTGGCACCCTGGCAGCAGAGCCAGATCGAGGCTCCTGCGGTGGATGAGTGGGCGCGGCGCTCGGAGGAGACGTGGAACGCTGCACACGTCCACCTGCAGCGGGCCCTCCGACGTCAGAAGGCGAGCGCTGATCTCCACCGCAGTGAGGGACCGGTGTACGCACCTGGTGATCGAGTCTGGCTCTCTAGCAGAAACCTGCCCCTCCGCCTGCCCTGCCGGAAACTGGGTCGGCGGTTTGTGGGGCCGTTTAAAGTCCTGAGAAGGTTGAACGAGGTATGTTATAGATTACAGCTACCTGTGGAGTATAAGTGTATTAACCCCTCGTTCCATGTGTCCCTTCTCAGGCCGGTGGTAGCGGGCCCACTCCAAGAAAATGAGATCTTGGAGACCCCTCCGCCCCCATTGGACATCGAGGGGGTACCGGCGTACTCCGTGAGGTCCATTTTGGATTCGAGACGTCGGATGGGGGGTCTCCAGTATCTAGTGGAGTGGGAGGGGTACGGTCCGGAGGAGCGGTGCTGGGTGCCGAGGAGAGACATTTTGGACCCGTCGCTCCTGACGGAATTCCATCGGGGGTATCCGACGCGCCCTGCTCCGCGTCCTCCTGGTCGTCCCCGAGGCCGGAGTCGGCGCACGTCTGGAGCCGCGCGTCAAGGGGGGGGTACCGTCACGGTTTCGGCCGAGGCTGCCTCTCTCCCTTGTTCGGGCAGGTTTCGGCGTTCGTCGTCTCCGGAATTCTAGCTGCCACCGATGTATGTTTCATGTTCGTTTGCTTGTGTCTGTTTGTTTTCCACACCTGTTTCTGTTTGGCGTGATTAGTGTCCTATAAGTTTCTCGTTGTGTTTGTCTAGTGTTGTGTGTAATTATTTTCCGTCAGTAGTGTGTATTGCTCGGTTGAGCTTCTCTCCACTGCGCTGGAGTATTTATCGCACCTGTTTGTGCGCGGTTACTTTTGTCGCACCTGTTTGTGCGCGGGTATATTTTGTCGCACCTGTTTGTGCGCTGTGCCTTTTCGCCGTAGTGCGTAATTTTCGCCTTCGGGCCAAGTTGTCCGTTTTGCCTATGTTTGGGCAGGAATACAAGTATTTGGAATATCGTTCTGAGTCCTGCGTTTGATTCCACCATTTCACCTACAGCACACCCTGACAGCCAGTGTTCTAGTCAGTAGTTATGGCCAGTTGTCACACTCTGGCTCCGGGACTTGTAGTTGAGCCAGGGTGTATTCGTTTTGTTGGGGTTTTGTTTTGGTTAGGTTGGGTTTAGGGTGTGTTCGTTTCGTTGTGTTCTGTTTGGTTGGGTAGTCTATGTGGTTGTGTTTCCTTGTTTGTTTTCAATGACTCCCAATCGGAGGTAACGAGTGTCAGCTGTCGGCTCGTTATCTCTGATTGGGAGCCATATTTAAACTGTGTGTTTTCACCTTGTGTTTGTGGGTTTTTGTTCCAGTGTTCCATGTTCCTTGAGGGTCATTGTAATCGTGGACTTCACTATCGTCATTTGTTGTTTTCGTGGTTGCTTTATTTATAAAGTCATCATGTTCGCTCAACACGCTGCGTATTGGTCTCCTTCGCTCCTAGACGATCGTGACAGAAAAACCCACCAATCTAGGACCAAGCGGCGTGTCAAGCGGCAACAGGACCCACATACACAGGATTCATGGACGCCTATAAAGGATTCATGGACATGGGAGGAGATACTGGATGGAAAGGGTCCTTGGGCACAACCGGGAGAATATCGCCGCCCTCGTGAAGAGCTGGAGGCAGCTAAAGCCGAGAGGAGGCGATATGAGGAGGCAGCACGGAGGCAAGGCTGGAAGCCCGAGAGTACTACCCAAAAATTTCTTGGGGGGGGGCTTAAAGGGAGTGTGGCGAAGTCAGGTAGGAGACCTGCGCTTACTCCCTGTACTTACCGTGGAGAGCGAGAGTACGGGCAGACACCGTGTTACGCAGAAGAGCGCATGGTGTCTCCTGTACGCGTGCATAGCCCGGTTCGGTACATTCCAGCTCCACGTATCGGCCGGGCTAGATTGAGCGTTGAGCCGGATGTCATGAAGCCGGCCCCACGCATCCGGTCACCAGTGCGTCTCCTCGGGCCGGCTTACATGGCACCAGCCTTACGCATGGTGTCCCCGGTTCGCCTACATAGCCCGGTGCGGGTTATTCCTCCTTCCCGTACTGGTCGGGCGACGGGGAGCAGACAACCAGGTAAGGTTGGGCAGGCTCAGTGCTCAAGGGAGCCAGTACGCCTGCACGGTCCGGTATTTCCGGCGCCACCTCCCCGCTCCAGCCCAGTACCACCAGTGCCTACACCACGCACCAAGCCTCCTGTGTGTCCCCAGAGTCCTGTGCGTCCTGTTGCTGCTCCCCGCACTAGCCCTGAGATGCGTGTCCTCAGCCCGGGACCACCAGTTCCGGCACCACGCACTAGGCCTTATGTGCGTCCCCAGGGTCCAGCATGCCCTGTTCCTGCTCCCCGCACTAGCCCTGAGATGCGTGTCCTCAGCCCGGGACCACCGGTTCCGGCACCACGCACTAGGCCTTATGTGCGTCCTGTTGCTGCTCCCCTCACTAGCCCTGAGATGCGTGTCCTCAGCCCGGGACCACCAGTTCCGGCACCACGCACCAGGCCTTTAGTGCGTCTCGGCCGGCCAGAGTCTGCCGTCTGCCCAACGGCGCCTGAACTGCCCGTCTGCCCAACGCCGTCTGAACTGTCAGTCTGCCAAGCGCTGCATGAACTGCCCGTCTGTACTGAGCCTGCAAAGCCGCCCGTCTGCCATGAGCCTTCAGAGCCGTCCGCCAGAAAGGAGCCGCTAGAGCCTTCCGCCAGACAGGAGCAGCCAGAGCCTTCCGCCAGACAGGATCAGCCAGAGCCTTCCGCCAGACAGGATCAGCCAGAGCCTTCCGCCAGACAGGATCAGCCAGAGCCTTCCGCCAGACAGGATCAGCCAGAGCCTTCCGCCAGACAGGATCAGCCAGAGCCTTCCGCCAGACAGGATCAGCCAGAGCCTTCCGCCAGCCATGAGCAGCCAGATCCGTCAGCCAGCCATGAGCAGCCAGATCCGTCGGCCAGCCATGAGCAGCCAGATCCGTCGGCCAGCCATGAGCAGCCAGATCCGTCGGCCAGCCATGAGCAGCCAGATCCGTCGGCCAGCCATGAGCAGCCAGATCCGTCGGCCAGCCATGAGCAGCCAGATCCGTCGGCCAGCCATGAGCAGCCAGATCCGTCGGCCAGCCATGAGCAGCCAGATCCGTCGGCCAGCCATGAGCAGCCAGATCCGTCGGCCAGCCATGAGCAGCCAGATCCGTCGGCCAGCCATGAGCAGCCAGATCCGTCGGCCAGCCATGAGCAGCCAGATCCGTCAGCCAGCCATGAGCAGCCAGATCCGTCAGCCAGCCATGAGCAGCCAGATCCGTCAGCCAGCCATGAGCAGCCAGATCCGTCAGCCAGCCATGAGCAGCCAGATCCGTCAGCCAGCCATGAGCAGCCAGATCCGTCAGCCAGCCATGAGCAGCCAGATCCGTCAGCCAGCCATGAGCAGCCAGATCCGTCAGCCAGCCATGAGCAGCCAGATCCGTCAGCCAGCCATGAGCAGCCAGAGCCGTCAGCCAGCCATGAGCAGCCAGATCCGTCAGCCAGCCATGAGCCGTCCAGCCGGGATCCGCCAGAGCCGTCCAGCCGGGATCCGCCAGAGCCGTCCAGCCGGGATCCGCCAGAGCCGTCCAGCCGGGATCAGCCAGAGCCGTCCAGCCGGGATCCGCCAGAGCCGTCCAGCCGGGATCCGCCAGAGCCGTCCAGCCGGGATCCGCCAGAGCCGTCCAGCCGGGATCCGCCAGAGCCGTCCAGCCGGGATCCGCCAGAGCCGTCCAGCCGGGATCCGCCAGAACCGTCCAGCCGGGATCCGCCAGAGCCGTCCAGCCGGGATCCGCCAGAGCCGTCCAGCCGGGATCCGCCAGAGCCGTCCAGCCGGGATCCGCCAGAGCCGTCCAGCCGGGATCCGCCCGCCAGCCAGGATCCGCCAGAGCCAGCCAGCCAGGATCCGCCTTTCAGTCCGGTGCTGCCCCTTAGCTCGGTGCTGCCCCTTAGTCCGGTGCTGCCCCTTAGTCCGGTGCTGCCTCTTAGTCCGGTGCTGCCCCTTAATCCGGTGGGGTTAATTTGGAGGGTGGTCAGTTGGAGGAGGCTACGAAAGCGGGTAGTGACTATGGTGGGGTGGGGATCACGACCAGAGCCTGAACCACCGCCGAAGAGGTATGCCCACCCAGCCCTCCCTTGGTTAGCCCTAGTTGAGGCGCGGTCGCAGTCCGCGCCTTTAGGGGGGGGTACTGTCACACTCTGGCTCCGGGACTTGTAGTTGAGCCAGGGTGTATTCGTTTTGTTGGGGTTTTGTTTTGGTTAGGTTGGGTTTAGGGTGTGTTCGTTTCGTTGTGTTCTGTTTGGTTGGGTAGTCTATGTGGTTGTGTTTCCTTGTTTGTTTTCAATGACTCCCAATCGGAGGTAACGAGTGTCAGCTGTTGGCTCGTTATCTCTGATTGGGAGCCATATTTAAACTGTGTGTTTTCACCTTGTGTTTGTGGGTTTTTGTTCCAGTGTTCCATGTTCCTTGAGGGTCATTGTAATCGTGGACTTCACTATCGTCATTTGTTGTTTTCGTGGTTGCTTTATTTATAAAGTCATCATGTTCGCTCAACACGCTGCGTATTGGTCTCCTTCGCTCCTAGACGATCGTGACACCAGTGTTGTAGTCAGTAGTTATGGCCAGTGTTGTAGTCAATAGTTATGGCCAGTGTTGTAGTCAATAGTTATGGCCAGTGTTGTGTTCAGTAGTTATGGCCAGTGTTGTAGTCAGTAGTTATGGCCAGTGTTGTAGTCAGTAGTTATGGCCAGTGTTGTGTTCAGTAGTTATGGCCAGTGTTGTAGTCAATAGTTATGGCCAGTGTTGTAGTCAGTAGTTATGGCCAGTGTTGTAGTCAGTAGTTATGGCCAGTGTTGTAGTCAGTAGTTATGGCCAGTGTTGTAGTCAGTAGTTATGGCCAGTGTTGTAGTCAGTAGTTATGGCCAGTGTTGTGTTCAGTAGTTATGGCCAGTGTTGTAGTCAATAGTTATGGCCAGTGTTGTAGTCAATAGTTATGGCCAGTGTTGTAGTCAATAGTTATGGCCAGTGTTGTAGTCAGTAGTTATGGCCAGTGTTGTAGTCAGTAGTTATGGCCAGTGTTGTAGTCAGTAGTTATGGCCAGTGTTGTAGTCAGTAGTTATGGCCAGTGTTGTGTTCAGTAGTTATGGCCAGTGTTGTAGTCAATAGTTATGGCCAGTGTTGTAGTCAATAGTTATGGCCAGTGTTGTAGTCAATAGTTATGGCCAGTGTTGTAGTCAGTAGTTATGGCCAGTGTTGTAGTCAATAGTTATAGTTGTAGTCAATAGTTTCATCCTAACTAACGATGTTAGGATGAAACAGTCAGAGGTCACCAAGTGCAACATAGCTTCAGCGTGTAAATCAGCTAGAAAGATGTGTCGGCATCGAGTAATTGTCTCTGGCCCCCTCCCAGTTAGGGGAAGTGACGAGCTCTACAGCAGAGTCTCAGCACTTAATCGCTGGTTGAAAACTGTTTTCTGCCCCTCCCAAAAGATAACATTTGTGGATAATTGGCCCTCTTTCTGGGACTCACCCACAAACAGGATCAAGCCTGACCTGCTGAGGAGTGACGGACTCCATCCTAGCTGGAGGGGTGCTCTCCTCTTATCTACCAACATAGATAGGGCTCTAACTCCTTTAGCCCCACAGTGAAATAGGGTGCAGGCCAGGCAGCAGGCTGTTAGCCAACCTGCCAGCTTAGTGGAGTCTGCCAATAGCATAGTCAGTGTAGTCAGCTCAGCCATACCCATTGAGACTGTGTCTGTGCCTCGACCTAGGTTGGGCAAAACTAAACATGGTGGTGTTCACCCTAGCAATCTTATTAGGATAAAGACCTCCTCCATTCCTGCCATTATTGAAAGAGATCGTGATACCTCACATCTCAAAATAGGGTTACTTAATGTTAGATCCCTCACTTCAAAGGCAGTCATAGTCAATGAACTAATCACTGATCATAATCTTGATGTGATTGGCCTGACTGAAACATGGCTTAAGCCTGATGAATTTGCTGTGTTAAATGAGGCCTCACCTCCTGGTTACACTAGTGACCATATTCCCCGTGCATCCCGCAAAGGCGGAGGTGTTGCTAACATTTACGATAGCAAATTTCAATTTACAAAAAAAAAAATGACGTTTTCATCTTTCGAGCTTCTAGTCATGAAATCTATGCAGCCTACTCAATCACTTTTTATAGCTACTGTTTACAGGCCTCCTGGGCCATATACAGCGTTCCTCTCTGAGTTTCCTGAATTCCTATCAGACCTTGTAGTCATAGCAGATCATATTCTAATTTTTGGTGATTTTAATATTCACATGGAGAAGTCCACAGACCCACTCCAAAAGTCCTTCGGAGCCATTATCGACTCAGTGGGTTTTGTCCAACATGTCTCTGGACCTACTCACTGCCACAGTCATACTCTGGACCTAGTTTTGTCCCATGGAATAAATGTTGTAGATCTTAATGTTTTTCCACAAAATCCTGGACTATCGGACCACCATTTTATTACGTTTGCAATCGCAACAAATAATCTGCTCAGACCCCAACCAAGGAGCATCAAAAGTCGTGCTATAAATTCTCAGACAACACAAAAATTCATTGATGCCCTTCCAGACTCCTTCTGCCTACCCAAGGACGTCAGAGGACAAAAATCAGTTAACCACTTAACTGAGGAACTAAATTTAACCTTGCGCAATACCCTAGATGCAGTTGCACCCCTAAAAACGAAAAACATTTGTCATAAGAAACTAGCTCCCTGGTATACAGAAAATACCCGAGCTTTGAAGCAAGCTTCCAGGAAATTGGAACGGAAATGGCGCCACACCAAACTGGAAGTCTTCCGACTAGCTTGGAAAGACAGTACCGTGCAGTACCGAAGAGCCCTCACTGCTGCTCGATCATCCTACTTTTCCAAATTAATCGAGGAAAATAAGAACAATCCAAAATTTCTTTTTGATACTGTTGCAAAGCTAACTAAAAAGCAGCATTCCCCAAGAGAGGATGGTTTTCACTTCAGCAGTGATAAATTCATGAACTTCTTTGAGGAAAAGATCATGACCATTAGAAAGCAAATTACGGACTCCTCTTTGAATCTGCGTATTCCTCCAGGGCTTAGCTGTCCTGGATCTGCACAGCTCTGCGAGGGCCTGGGATCGGGAGAGACACTTAAGTGTTTTAATACTATATCTCTTGACACAATGATGAAAATAATCATGGCCTCTAAACCTTCAAGCTGCATACTGGATCCTATTCCTACTAAACTGCTGAAGGAGCTGCTTCCTGTGCTTGGCCCTCCTATGTTGAACATAATAAACAGCTCTCTATCCACCGGATGTGTACCAAACTCACTAAAAGTGGCAGTGATAAAGCCTCTCTTGAAAAAGCCAAACCTTGACCCGGAAAATATAAAAAACTATCGGCCTATATCGAATCTTCCATTCCTCTCAAAAATTTTAGAAAAAGCTGTTGCGCAGCAACTCACTGCCTTTCTGAAGACAAACAATGTATACGAAATGCTTCAGTCTGGTTTTAGACCCCATCATAGCACTGAGACTGCACTTGTGAAGGTGGTAAATGACCTTTTAATGGCGTCAGACCGAGGCTCTGCATCTGTCCTCGTGCTACTAGACCTTAGTGCTGCCTTTGACACCATCGATCACCACATTCTTTTGGAGAGACTGGAAACCCAAATTGGTCTACACGGACAAGTTCTGGCCTGGTTTAGATCCTACCTGTCGGAAAGATATCAGTTTGTCTCTGTGAATGGTCTGTCCTCCGACAAATCAACTGTACATTTCGGTGTTCCTCAAGGTTCCGTTTTAGGACCACTATTGTTTTCACTATATATTTTACCTCTTGGGGATGTTATTCGAAAACATAATGTTAACTTTCACTGCTATGCGGATGACACACAGCTGTACATTTCAATGAAGCATGGTGAAGCCCCAAAATTGCCCTCGCTAGAAGCCTGTGTTTCAGACATAAGGAAGTGGATGGCTGAAAACTTTTTACTTTTAAACTCGGACAAAACAGAGATGCTTGTTCTAGGTCCCAAGAAACAAAGAGATCTTCTGTTAAATCTGACAATTCATCTTGATGGTTGTAAAGTCGTCTCAAATAAAACTGTGAAGGACCTAGGCGTTACTCTTGACCCTGATCTCTCTTTTGACGAACATATCAAGACTGTTTCAAGGACAGCTTTTTTCCATCTACGTAACATTGCAAAAATCAGAAATTTTCTGTCCAAAAATGATGCAGAAAAATTAATCCATGCATTTGTTACTTCTAGATTAGACTACTGCAATGCTCTATTTTCCGGCTACCCGGATAAAGCACTAAATAAACTTCAGTTAGTGCTAAATACGGCTGCTAGAATCCTGACTAGAACCAAGAAATTTGATCATATTACTCCAGTGCTAGCTTCCCTACACTGGCTTCCTGTTAAGGCAAGGGCTGATTTCAAGGTTTTACTGTTAACCTATAAAGCGTTACATGGGCTTGCTCCTACCTATCTTTCCGAGTTGGTCCTGCCGTACATACCAATACGTACGCTACGGTCACAAGACGCAGGCCTCCTAATTGTCCCTAGAATTTCTAAGCAAACAGCGGGAGGCAGGGCTTTCTCCTATAGATCTCCATTTTTATGGAACAGTCTGCCTACCCATGTGAGAGACGCAGACTCGGTCTCAACCTTTAAGTCTTTACTGAAGACTTATCTCTTCAGTAGGTCATATGATTGAGTGTAGTCTGGCCCAGGAGTGTGAAGGTGAACGGAAAGGCTGGAGCAACGAACAGCCCTTGCTGTCTCTGCCGGGCCGGTTCCCCTCTCCACTGGGGTTCTCTGCCTCTAACCCTGTTGCAGGGGCTGAGTCACTGGCCTGCTGGTGCTCTTTCATGCCGTCCCTGGGAGGGGTGCGTCACTTGAGTGGGTTGAGTTACTGACGTGATCTTCCTGTCTGGGTTGGCGCCCCCCCCCCCTTGGTTTGTGCTGTGGTGGAGACCTCTGTGGGCTATACTCGGCCTTGTCTCAGGATTGTAAGTTGGTGGTTGGGGATATCCCTCTAGTGGTGCGGGGGCTGTGCTTTGGCGGAGTGGGTGGGGTTATATCCTTCCTGTTTGGCCCTGTCCGGGGGTTTCTTCGGATGGGGCCACAGTGTCTCCGGACCGCTCCTGTCTCAGCCTCCAGTATTTATGCTGCAGTAGTTTATGTGTCGGGGGGCTGGGGTTAGTTGGTTATACCTGGAGTACTTCTCCTGTCTTATCCAGTGTCCTGTGTGAATTTAAGTATGCTCTCTCTAATTCTCTCGTTCTCTCTTTCTCTCTGAGAACCTGAGCCCTAGGACCATACGTCAGGACTACCGGGCATGATGACACCCTGCTGCCCCCAGTCCGCCTGGCCTTGCTGCTATTCCAGTTTCAACTGTTCTGCCTGCGGCTACGAAACCCCTACCTGTCCCAGACCTGCTGTTTTCAACTCTAAATGATCGGCTATGAAAAGCCAACTGAGAGACCTGAGCCCTAGGACCATACGTCGGGACTACCGGCCGTGGTGACTCCTTGCTATCCCCAGTCCGCCTGGCCTTGCTGCTATTCCAGTTTAAACTGTTCTGCCTGCGGTTATGGAACCCCTACCTGTCCCAGACCTGCTGTTTTAAACTCTAATGATCGGCTATGAAAAGCCAACTGAGATTTATTCCTGATTATTATTTGACCATGCTTGTCACTTATGAACATTTTTGAACATCTTGGCATGGTTCTGTTATAATCTCCACCCGGCACAGCCAGAAGAGGACTGGCCACCCCTCATAGCCTGGTTCCTCTCTAGGTTTCTTCCTAGGTTTTGCCTTTCTAGGGAGTTTTTCCTAGCCACCGTGCTTCTACACCTGCATTACTAGCTGTTTGGGGTTTTAGGCTGGGTTTCTGTACAGCACTTCGAGATATTAGCTGATGTAAGAAGGGCTATATAAAATAAAATTGATTGATTGATTGATCATGGCCAGTGTTGTAGTCAATAGTTATGGCCAGTGTTCTAGTCAGTAGTTATGGCCAGTGTTGTAGTCAGTAGTTATGGCCAGTGTTGTAGTCAGTCGTTGTGGCCAGTGTTGTAGTCAATAGTTGTGGTCAGTGTTGTAGTCAGTAGTTGTGGTCAGTGTTGTAGTCAGTTGTTGTGGTCAGTGTTGTAGTCAGTAGTTATGGCCAGTGTTGTAGTCAGTAGTTGTGGTCAGTGTTGTAGTCAGTTGTTGTGTAGGTGTGTGGTTGTGTTCTTTGGGCCCTACAGTATGGACCTGGTCAGTAGTTGTGGTCAGTAGTTGTGGTCAGTAGTTGTAGTGATTCGTTGAGGTCAATAGTTGAGGTCAGTAGTTGTGTGGCTGTGGTCAGTAGTTGTGTAGTTGAGATCAGTAGTTGAGATCAGTAGTTGTGGTCAGTAGTTGTGGTCACTAGTTGTAATCAATAGTTGTGGTCAGTAGTTGTAGTCAGTAGTTGTGTGGCTGTGGTCAGTAGTTCTGTCTGTGGTCAGTAGTTGTGACTGTGGTAAATAGTTGTGGTCAGTAGTTGAGGTCAGTAGTTGTGGTCAGTAGTTGAGGTCAGTAGTTGTGGTCAGTAGTTGAGGTCAGTAGTTGAGGTCAGTAGTTGAGGTCAGTAGATGTTGTAAGTAGTTGTGGTCAGAAGTTGTTGTCAGTAGTTGAGGTCAGTAGATGTTGTAAATAGTTGTGGTCAGTAGTTGAGGTCAGTAGTTGTGGACAGTAGTTGTGGTCAGAAGTTGTTGTCAGTAGTTGAGGTCAGTAGATGTTGTAAATAGTTGTGGTCAGTAGTTGAGGTCAGTAGTTGTGGACAGTAGTTGAGGTCAGTAGTTGTGGTCAGTAGTTGTTGTCAGTAGTTGAGGTCAGTAGATGTTGTAAGTAGTTGTGGTCAGAAGTTGTGGTCAGAAGTTGTGGTCAGTAGTTGTGGACAGTAGTTGAGGTCAGTAGTTGAGGTCAGTAGTTGAGGTCAGTAGTTGTGGTCAGTAGTTGTTTTCAGCTGTGGCCAGTAGTTTTGTAGTGGTGATCAGTAGTGGTGATCAGTAGTTGAGGTCAGTAGTTGTGGTCAGTAGTTGAGGTCAGTAGTTGAGGTCAGTAGTTGTGGTCAGTAGTTGTTGTCAGTAGTTGAGGTCAGTAGTTGTGGTCAGTAGTTGAGGTCAGTAGTTGTGGTCAGTAGTTGTGGTCAGCTGTGGCCAGTAGTTTTGTAGTGGTGATCAGTATTTGTGATCAGTAGTTGTGGTCAGTAGTGGTGATCAGTAGTTGTGATCAGTAGTTGTGGTCAGTAGTTGTGATCAGTAGTTGTGGTTTAGTAGTTGTGGTCAGTAGTTGTGGTTTAGTAGTTGTGGTCAGTAGTTGTGGTTTAGTAGTTGTGGTCAGTAGTTTTGGTTTAGTAGTTGTGGTTTAGTAGTTGTGGTTTAGTAGTTGTGGTCAGTAGTTGTGGTTTAGTAGTTGTGGTCAGTAGTTTTGGTTTAGTAGTTGTGGTCAGTAGTTGTGGTTTAGTAGTTGTGGTCAGTAGTTGTGGTTTAGTAGTTGTGGTTTAGTAGTTGTGGTTTAGTAGTTGTGGTTTAGTAGTTGTGGTCAGTAGTTGTGGTTTAGTAGTTGTGGTCAGTAGTTGTGGTCAGTAGTTTTGGTTTAGTAGTTGTGGTTTAGTAGTTGTGGTTTAGTAGTTGTGGTCAGTAGTTGTGGTTTAGTAGTTGTGGTTTAGTAGTTGTGGTTTAGTAGTTGTGGTTTAGTAGTTTTGGTTTAGTAGTTGTGTTCAGTTGTTGTGGTCAGTAGTTGTGGTGGTGGTCAGTAGTTGTGTGGTTGTGGTCAGTAGTTGTGGTTAGTAGTTGTGGTGGTGGTCAGTAGTTGTGTGGTTGTGGTCAGTGTCTAAACTACAGTTGTTGCGTGTGAAAACTGAAAGAAGTGCGATGAGAAGTGATCAGGTGAAATTTGAAGTGAGTGAATGGAGACAGCTTTGCTCTATCCAATCAGAGCAGCAGGATCAACGTTGTGGTCAGTAGTTGTGGTTTAGTAGTTGTGGTTTAGTAGTTGTGGTTTAGTAGTTGTGGTTTAGTAGTTGTGGTCAGTAGTTGTGGTTTAGTAGTTGTGGTCAGTAGTTGTGGTCAGTAGTTTTGGTTTAGTAGTTGTGGTTTAGTAGTTGTGGTTTAGTAGTTGTGGTCAGTAGTTGTGGTTTAGTAGTTGTGGTTTAGTAGTTGTGGTTTAGTAGTTGTGGTTTAGTAGTTTTGGTTTAGTAGTTGTGTTCAGTTGTTGTGGTCAGTAGTTGTGGTGGTGGTCAGTAGTTGTGTGGTTGTGGTCAGTAGTTGTGGTTAGTAGTTGTGGTGGTGGTCAGTAGTTGTGTGGTTGTGGTCAGTGTCTAAACTACAGTTGTTGCGTGTGAAAACTGAAAGAAGTGCGATGAGAAGTGATCAGGTGAAATTTGAAGTGAGTGAATGGAGACAGCTTTGCTCTATCCAATCAGAGCAGCAGGATCAACGTACAGCCCACCCTTCTCTTTACAGACAGGCAAACTAGCCAGTTGAGTTATTAAGATCACAGGAAGCGATTCTGAGAAGGAGGACGCAGCCAGTGAGCATTAGAAATCTTCTGTGTATCGTTCCAGGGCGTCCAGACCGGGGAAGCATTTGAAATCTTTGTATCATTCCAGGTCATGTCATAATGTAATTATTTTGGTAGATACTTCTCCCTATTAGCTGAAATCTTATTTTTTCAAAGCCATTTTAGCTGTCGCGCTAGCTGTTCGGTCTGAAACAGATTCAGAAATCATGGGAATTTGTTGTGATATGAAGATGTTGTCTCCCTCCTTGGCACGTGTTGCTAGGCAACCACCCTGCAGTTGCCTTGGCAGGCCTGCTCCCTCCATGGCTAAAGCCAGTGTAAGAAACATGCTAACAAACGTTTGTGCTATGAAACTAAATAAATACTGCACTCTGACCCACAAATCCTCTTTGCTTGATTCATGATAGTGTTAGACAAACCAAGGAAAGTGAACTTCAAAAACATGATTTAGTTTTATTGGAATTTGCAGCTATTGTCGGTAAGTAATGAATCTGCTAGCTTCTGACATCAATCAATCAATCAATCAATCAAATGTTATTTATAAAGCCCTTTTTCATCAGCAGATGTCACAAAGTGCTATACAGAAACCCAGCCTAAAACCCCAAACAGCAAGCGATGCAGATGTAGGAGCAAAGTGGCAAGGAAAAACTCCCTAGAAAGGCAGGAACCTAGGAAGAAACCTAGAGAGGAACCAGGCTCTGAGGTGTGGCCAGTCCTATTCTGGCTGCCGGGTGGAGATTATAACAGTACATGGCCAAGATGTTCAAACGTTCAGCTGTTCCCTTTGTTGATGATGCTTACTATGCATTACGTTTGAACCAAAAGATTACATGTTACAAAGATTAAATTAAATGGAAATAATGAACAGTGCCTTCAGAAAGTATTCAAATCCCTTGTCACGGTACTGATGTGGATGTGGTGGTGAAGTCAGGCGCAGGACACAGCGGATAAGTCAAAACGACTTTACTGAAGTAATTGAACAATATACAAAAATAAATGGCCTCGAAACAACGGAGGTGAACTGATACGCGAATTGCGTAAAACACTCATAAACAAAAGTACCGAACCTCACAACAAAACGACAGGCGGACAATAACACACAACTACAAAACATAACACAGGGAAACTTATAGGTGACATAATCAGGACAGAATACGAAACAAGTGCACTAAACTAGACATGACCAAACAAACATCGAAAACATCAAACGGTGGCAGCTAGTACTCCGGGGACGACAAACGCCGAAGCCTGCCCGAACAAGGAGGAGGAGCAGCCTCGGCGGTATTCGTGACAGTACCCCCCCCTTGACGCGCGGCTCCAGCCTCGGGGACGGCCTGGAGGACGCGGAGCAGGGCGCGTGGGATGGTTACGGTGGAACTCCGTCAGGAGGGAGGGATCTAAGATGTCCCTCCTAGGCACCCAGCACCGTTCCTCCGGACCGTACCCCTCCCACTCCACGAGATATTGTAGACCCCCCATCCGACGTCTCGAATCCACGATGGACCGGACTGAGTACGCCGGAGCCCCCTCGATGTCCAGTGGGGGCGGAGGAGTCTCTCTTATCTCACTGTCCTGGAGTGGACCAGCTACCACCGGCCTGAGGAGAGACACATGGAACGAGGGGTTAATGTGATAATCATTAGGCAGTTGTAACTTGTAGCATACCTCGTACAATCTCCTCAGGACTTTAAATGGCCCCACAAACCGCCGACCCAGCTTCTGGCAGGGCAGGCGAAGGGGCAGGTTTCGAGTCGAGAGCCAGACTCGATCTCCAGGTGCGTACACTGGACCCTCACTGCGGTGGAGATCGGCACTCGCCTTCTGTCTACGGATAGCCCGCTGCAGATGGACGTGTGCAGCGTTCCACATCTCCTCCGAGCGCCGAAACCACTCATCCACCGCAGGAGCCTCGATCTGGCTCTGATGCCATGGTGCCAGAACCGGCTGATACCCTAACACACACTGGAAAGGGGTCAGGTTAGTAGAGGAGTGGCGAAGAGAGTTCTGGGCAATCTCTGCCCAAGGGATATAACCCGACCACTCCTCCTGCCGGTCCTGGCAATACGATCTCAGAAACCTGCCCACATCCTGGTTCACTCTCTCCACCTGCCCATTACTCTCAGGGTGAAAACTCGAGGTAAGGCTAACCGAGACCCCCAAACGTTCCATGAACGCCCTCCAGACTCTAGAGGTGAATTGGGGACCTCGATCGGACACTATATCCTCGGGAACCCCGTAGTGCCGGAAGACGTGGGTAAACAAAGCCTCAGCGGTCTGTAGGGCAGTAGGGAGACCCGGCATTGGGATGAGACGACAGGCCTTAGAGAACCGATCCACAATGACCAGAATAGTGGTATTCCCCTGGGAGGGGGGTAGGTCAGTGACAAAGTCTACCGAGAGGTGAGACCACGGCCGTTGTGGAACGGGCAGGGGCTGTAACTTCCCCCTGGGCAGGTGTCTAGGCGCCTTACACTGAGCGCACACTGAGCAGGAGGAGACATAAACCCTCACGTCCCTAGCCAATGTTGGCCACCAGTACTTAACACTAAGGCAGTGCACTGTCCGGCCAATACCTGGATGTCCAGAGGAGGGTGACGTGTGAGCCCAATATATGAGACGATCGCGGATCTCGAACGGCACGTACGTCCGCCCCACTGGACACTCCGGAGGAGTAGGGTCGGTGCGTAACGCCCGCTCAATTTCCGCATCGATCTCCCACACCACCGGTGCCACCAGACAAGACTCTGGCAGTATGGGAGTGGGCTCAATGGACCTCTCCTCTGTGTCATACCACCGGGACAGGGCGTCTGCCTTACCGTTCTGGGACCCAGGGATGTAAGTAAGCTTAAAAACAAACCTGGTCAGAAACATGTTCCACCTAGCCTGACGAGGGTTCAGTGTCCTAGCTGCCCGTATGTACTCCAGGTTACGATGGTCAGTCAGAATGAGAAAAGGGTGTTGAGCCCCCTCAAGCCAATGCCTCCACACCTTTAGGGCCTGAACTACGGCTAGCAGCTCCCTGTCCCCTACGTCTTAATTTCGTTCCGTTGGGCTGAGCTTTTTAGAATAAAAAGCGCAGGGCCGGAGTTTAGGAGGCGTGCCTGAGCGTTGAGACAATACTGCCCCAATACCGGCCTCTGACGCGTCCACCTCCACTTGGAACGCTAAAGCGGGGTCCGGATGCGCCAGCACCGGAGCCGAGGTGAACAGGTTCTTCAGTTTATCAAACGCCCTGCCCGCCTCAGCCGACCACTGCAAATGCACCGGGCCCCCCTTCAGCAGGGAAGTGATGGGAGCTGCCACCTGTCCAAAACCCCGGATAAACCTCCGGTAGTAATTGGCAAAACCCAAAAACCATTGCACCTCTTTAACAGTGGTTGGAGTCTGCCAATTACGCACGGCTGACACACGGTCAATCTCCATCTCCACCCCTGACGCGGACAACCGATGACCCAAGAAGGAGATGGACTCCTGGAAAAACAGACATTTCTCTGCCTTGACATACAAGTCATGCTCCAACAGCCTACCCAACACTCGGCGTACCAGGGCTACATGTCGGCTCGTGTAGAAGAGTACACTAGAATGTCGTCAATGTACACGACCACACCCTGCCCATGCAAGTCCCGGAAGATCTCGTCCACAAAGGATTGGAAGACTGAAGGAGCATTCATTAACCCGTATGGCATGATGAGATACTCATAATGACCCGAGGTGGTACTAAATGCTGTCTTCCATTCATCTCCCTCCCTAATGCGCACCAAGTTGTAAGCGCTCCTGAGATCTGTAAGGGATCGGGGGTTGGCTGGGTCTAGACAGAGTCTGACACTTCCCCGATCTACAGAGAGGGGGAGTCATCAGACTCGATCTGGTTCACCTGAGTTCTGAGCACACCTGTCAGTAATTAGTGTAGGATATAAGGTGTGCTCAGAGGCTCAGTCGGTGCGAGGTATTGTTCCATTGTGACTTGCTAAGCGTTTTGTTCCGAGAGAGAGAGAGAGTTTGTTGTTTTTGATTACCTGTGTATCCGACCTGTGCCTTGTTGTTTGACTCCCCAAATTGCTTAATCCTCTGCTTGTTTATCCCAGTGATTACCGTACTCTGACCCTGTGCCTGTGCCCTCGACTACGACTACGCCCACTCCCTTGGTACCTCTGCCTGTCTCTGCCTGGCCCGGTTTTGACCACAGCCCGCCCGACTACGATTAAGCTATTCCCTTGTCTGTACTCTAATAAAGCATCGCTATTCTGCGATTGGATCTTACCCCTCTGTCCGAGTATTCATTACAAGATCCAGTTTTGTGAAGAAACGCGCTCCGCGTAATGATTCCGTCATACTCGCAATCAGAGGAAGAGGATAACTGTATTTAACAATGATCTGATTGAGATTACGGTAATCAATACACGGGCGCAACCCTCCATCCTTTTTCTTCACAAAAAAGAAACTTGAGGACACAGGGGAAGTGGAGGGCCGTATGTATCCCTGTCTCAGAGACAAGGCTATGTATGTCTCCATAGCCGCCGTCTCCTCTTGAGACAAGGGATACACATGGCTCCGCGGAAGTGCCGCACCCTCCAGGAGGTCTATCGCACAATCTCCCCGTCTATGAGGTGGCAATCGCGTCGCCCTAGTCTTGCTGAACACGAGTGCCAAATCCTCATACTCGGGGGGAATGTGCATTGCGGGCACCTGGTTCGGACTCTCCACCGTGGTCGCCCCTACGGAAACACCTAAACATCGCCCGACACACTGGTTGGACCACTCCTTGAGAGCCCTCTGTTGCCACAAAATGGTGGGGTCATGGGCGATTAACCAAGGAAGCCCCAGTACCACGGGATATGCAGGAGAGTCGATCAGATACAACTGAATAATCTCTTCATGACCCCCCTGCGTCCTCATCTTAAGTGGCGCTGTGACCTCCCTAATCAACCCAGATCCCAACAGACGGCTATCTAGGGCATGGATAGGGAAGGGTGCATAAACAGGCAGGAGGGGAATCCTCACACAAAAATGACGATCAATGAAATTCCCAGCTGCGCCTGAATCGACTAGCGCCTTATGCTGGGACTGAGATGCAACCTGAGGAAATACTACAGGTATACAAAAGTGAACAACAGAGAGCTCTGGGTGAGTGGGGCGCCTACTCACCTGGAATGACTCCCCAGTGCGCGACCTGTTGCCTCGAACCCCTGGAGACCCTCCCCAGCACCTAGCCGCAGTGTGTCCTCTACGACCACAGTTGGTGCAGGGGACGGCCTCCCTCGGAATCTCTCTCCTCCTCTCTCTAGCGCCAGCACCCCTGAGCACCATAGGGCTCGGATCGGAGGTGCTGGGGAATGGAATGGACGGCCCCAACTCTGGACGTCCGCGGGTGGCCAGCAGGGTATCCAGACGGATTGACATGTCCACCAACTGGTCGTAGGTTAGATTGGTGTCCCTGCAGGCCAACTCTCGTCGAACGTCCTCACGCAGGCTACACCGATAGTGGTCGATGAGGGCCCTCTCATTCCACCCTGCATCCGGCGCTAGAGTCCGTAAGTCCAGGGCGAACTCCTGTGCGCTCCTCTTCCCCTGTCGAAGGTGGAACAGACGCTCCCCCGCCGCTTTACCCTCAGGGGGATGATCGAAAACAGCCCTGAAGCGGCGGGAGAACTCCGCGTAGCTGATGGTGGCGGCGTCTATTCCCCTCCATTCGGCATTGGCCCACTCCAACGCCTTGCCGGAGAGACAGGAGATGAGGGCGGAAACGCTCTCGTATCCCGAGGGCGCCGGGTGTATGGTTGCCAGGTAGAGTTCCACTTGAAGGAGGAACCCCTGACACCCGGCTGCGGTGCCATCATATGCCCTCGGGAGCGAGAGCCGAATACCACTGGACTCCGGAGCTGGTATGGTGGAGCTGACCGATGGTGGTGGTACGGTAGGAGGAGGTGTGGGCAAGCCTCCTCTCTCCCATCGGCGCAGGGTGTTCATTACTTCTTGCATGGCGGATCCGAGTTGCTGGATCCTGGCGTCCTGGTAGCTGACCCGATCCTCCAGCAACTCGGTTCCCCCCGCTGCTCCTGCTGACTCCATAGTAATTGGTGTGTTGTTCTGTCACGGTACTGATCTGCCCGAACAAGGAGGAGGAGCAGCCTCGGCGGTATTCGTGACATCCCTTTACTTTTTCCACATTTTGTGGTGTTACAGCCCGAATGTAAAATAATTGATTACATTGAGATTTGTGACACACAATACCCCATAATGTCAAAGTGGAATTTTGATAATATAAATTAATACAAAATTAAAAGCCGAAATGTCTCGTATCAATAAGTATTCAACCCCTTTGTTATGGCAAGCCTAATTAAGTTCAGTAGTAAAAATTTGTTTAACAAATTGCATAAGTTGCAAAGACTCATTCCGTGTTAAATAATAGTAGTTAACATGATTTTTGAATGACTATCCCATCTCTGTAGTTTAATGGCTGTGATAGGAGAAAACTGAGGATAGATCAACAACATTGTAGTTAATAGAAGGAATCCTGTACAGAATATACATATTCCAAAACATGCATCCTGTTTGCAATAATAATGCACTAAAGTAAAACTGCAAAAAATGTGGCAAAGAAATTAACTTTATGTCCTGAATACAAAGCGTTATGTTTGGGACCAATCCAACACATCACATCACTGAGTACCACTCTGCATACAGTGGGGAAAAAAAGTATTTAGTCAGCCACCAATTGTGCAAGTTCTCCCACATAAAAAGATGAGAGAGGCCTGTAATTTTCATCATTGGTACACGTCAACTATGACAGACAAAATGAGAAGAAAAAAATCCAGAAAATCACATTGTAGGATTTTTAATGAATTTATTTGCAAATTATGGTGGAAAATAAGTATTTGGTCAATAACAAAAGTTTCTCAATACTTTGTTATATACCCTTTGTTGGCAATGACACAGGTCAAACGTTTTCTGTAAGTCTTCACAAGGTTTTCACACACTGTTGCTGGTATTTTGGCCCATTCCTCCATGCAGATCTCCTCTAGAGCAGTGATGTTTTGGGGCTGTCGCTGGGCAACACGGACTTTCAACTCCCTCCAAAGATTTTCTATGGGGTTGAGATCTGGAGACTGGCTAGGCCACTCCAGGACCTTGAAATGCTTCTTACGAAGCCACTCCTTCGTTGCCCGGGTGGTGTGTTTGGGATCATTGTCATGCTGAAAGACCCAGCCACGTTTCATCTTCAATGCCCTTGCTGATGGAAGGAGGTTTTCACTCAAAATCTCACGATACATGGCCCCATTCATTATTTTCTTTACACGGATCAGTCGTCCTGGTCCTTTGCAGAAAAACGCCCCCAAAGCATGATGTTTCCACCCCCATGCTTCACAGTAGGTATGGTGTTCTTTGGATGCAACTCAGCATTCTTTGTCCTCCAAACACGACGAGTTAAATTTTTACCAAAAAGTTCTATTTTGGTTTCATCTGACCATATGACATTCTCCCAATCCTCTTCTGGATCATCCAAATGCACTCTAGCAAACTTCAGACGGGCCTGGACATGTACTGGCTTAAGCAGGGGGACACGTCTTGCACTGCAGGATTTGAGTCCCTGGCGGCGTAGTGTGTTACTGATGGTAGGCTTTGTTACTTTGGTCCCAGCTCTCTGCAGGTCATTCACTAGGTCCCCCCGTGTGGTTCTGGGATTTTTGCTCACCGTTCTTGTGATCATTTTGACCCCACGGGGTGAGATCTTGCGTGGAGCCCCAGATCGAGGGAGATTATCAGTGGTCCTGTATGTCTTCCATTTCCTAATAATTGCTCCCACAGTTGATTTCTTCAAACCAAGCTGCTTACCTATTGCAGATTCAGTCTTCCCAGCCTGGTGCAGGTCTACAGTTTTGTTTCTGGTGTCCTTTGACAGCTCTTTGGTCTTGGCCATAGTGGAGTTTGGAGTGTGACTGTTTGAGGTTGTGGACAGGTGTCTTTTATACTGATAACAAGTTCAAACAGGTGACATTAATACAGGTAACGAGTGGAGGACAGAGGAGCCTCTTAAAGAAGAAGTTACAGGTCTGTGAGAGCCAGAAATCTTGCTTGTTTGTAGGTGACCAAATACTTATTTTCCACCATAATTTGCAAATAAATTCATTAAAAATCCTACAATATGATTTTCTGGGGTTTTTTTTCTCAATTTGTCTGTCATAGTTGACGTGTACCTATGATGAAAATTACAGGCCTCTCTCATCTTTTTAAGTGGGAGAACTTGCACAATTGGTGGCTGACTAAATACTTTTTTTCCCCACTGTATTTTCAAGCATGGTGGTGGCTGCATCATGTTATGGGTATGCTTGTCATCGGCAAGGACTAGGGAGTTTTTTAGGATAAAAAGAAATGGAATGGAGATAAGCACAGGCAAAATCCTAGAGGAAAACCTGCTTGTCTACTTTCCAACAGTCACTGGGAGAGGAATTCACCTTTCAGCAGGACAATAACCTAAAACACAAGGCCAAATATACACTGGAGTTGCTTACCAAGAAGACGGTGAATGTTCCTTAGTGGCCGAGTTACAGTTTTGACTTAAATCGGCATGAAAATCTATGGCATGACATGACAATGGCTGTCTAGCAATGATCAACAACCAACTTGACAGAGCTTGAAGAATTTAAAAAACAAAAATGGGCAAATGTTGCACAATCCAGGTGTGCAAAGCTCTTAGAGACTTACCCAGAAAGACTCACAGCTGTAATTGCCGCCAAATATGCTTCTACAAAGTATTGACTTAGGGGTGTGAATACTTATGTAAATTAGATATTTCTGTATTTCATTTTCAATACATTTGCTAAAATTCACTTTGTCATTATTCAGTATTATGTGTAGATGCGTGATAAAAAAAATATATTAAATCAATTTTGAATTCAGACTGTAACACAACAAAGTGTGGAATAAGTCAAGGAGTTGTTACAGGCTTTGGTTTTTCCACTTATATTTCGAGGTTGGACGTTAGCACGTGGGGCGCACCGATTGGACGTTAGCACGTGGGGCGCACCGATTGGACGTTAGCACGTGGGGCGCACCGATTGGACGTTAGCACGTGGGGCGCACCGATTGGTGTCACCTCGTTGGTCAGTATATGTTACACCTGTGCTGGCTTCTCCATCTCGTTAGTGGGAAGGTGTTTCACCTGTGCTGGCCCAGGTGCTATTTAATAGTGGCTGGACCAGTCAAATCAAATCAATATTTGATATTAGCTGACGTGACCTCACACTCCTAGGGAGTTACATCAGCCATCACACACACACACACACACACACACACACACACACACACACACACACACACACACACAAAGGCACAGATACTTGCAGACACGCACACATGCTCCCTCCCTGTGTGTGTGTGTGTGTGTGTGTGTGTGTATGATATCCCAGGGCTCTGAAGCAAGGTAGAAAGCTCGCAGTGTCAGTTAGCTGACGTGACCTCACACTCCTAGGGAGTTACATCAGCCATCACACACACACACACACACACACACACACACACACACACACACAAAGGCACAGATACTTGCAGACACGCACACATGCTCCCTCCCTCCAGGGTAAGACACAACCCCCATGGAGAAGTATTAGAGGTGTCAATTGTGTTTAGCCACCCTGGGAGATATCCTCCTTCCACCATATCGTTTCCTGTCTTCATATTCATTCTGTCTTTTGTTAGCTTAATGTGTATTTACTGATTGATTTTTGCTGCTTGAGAGTTAGTGTTATTGCTTGGATAACCTTATCTACTATTATTGCTGTGTCTTTATGTGTGCTGTGCAGAACACTGGAAGAATCATTGAAATGTTTGTTTAACAATGTGTCACTTAATCCAGTAAGGCCAAGGACAGACAGCAAACTCCAACTAACCAAAGCCAAGGACAGACAGTAAACTCCAACTAACCGAAGCCAAGGACAGACAGTAAACTCCAACTAACCAAAGCCAAGGACAGACAGCAAACTCCAACTAACCAAAGCCAAGGACAGACAGTAAACCAACTAACCAAAGCCAAGGACAGACAGTAAACTCCAACTAACCGAAGCCAAGGACAGACAGTAAACTCTAACTAACCAAAGCCAAGGACAGAAAGCAAACTCCAACTAACCAAAGCCAAGGACAGACAGTAAACTCCAACTAACCGAAGCCAAGGACAGACAGTAAACTCTAACTAACCAAAGCCAAGGACAGAAAGCAAACTCCAACTAACCAAAGCCAAGGACAGACAGTAAACTCCAACTAACCAAAGCCAAGGACAGACAGCAAACTCCAACTAACCAAAGCCAAGGACAGACAGTAAACTCCAACTAACCAAAGCCAAGGACAGACAGAAAACTCCAACTAACCAAAGCCAAGAACAGACAGCAAACTCCAACTAACCGAAGCCAAGGACAGACAGTAAACTCCAACTAACCGAAGCCAAGGACAGACAGTAAACTCCAACTAACCGAAGCCAAGGACAGACAGTAAACTCCAACTAACCGAAGCCAAGGACAGACAGTAAACTCCAACTAACCGAAGCCAAGGACAGACAGTAAACTCCAACTAACCGAAGCCAAGGACAGACAGTAAACTCCAACTAACCGAAGCCAAGGACAGACAGTAAACTCCAACTAACCGAAGCCAAGGACAGACAGTAAACTCCAACTAACCTAAGCCAAGGACAGACAGTAAACTCCAACTAACTGAAGCCAAGGACAGACAGTAAACTCCAACTAATCGAAGCCAAGGACAGACAGTAAACTCCAACTAACTGAAGCCAAGGACAGATAGTAAACTCCAACTAACCGAAGCCAAGGACAGACAGTAAACTCCAACTAACCGAAGCCAAGGACAGACAGTAAACTCCAACTAACCGAAGCCAAGGACAGACAGTAAACTTCAACTAACCGAAGCCAAGGACAGACAGTAAACCAACTAACCGAAGCTAAGGACAGACAGTAAACTCCAACTAACCGAAGCCAAGGACAGACAGTAAACCAACTAACCGAAGCTAAGGACAGACAGTAAACTCCAACTAACCGAAGCCAAGGACAGACAGTAAACCAACTAACCGAAGCCCTGTGTAGCTCAGTTGGTAGAGCATGGTGCTTGCAACGCCAGGGTTGGGACGCACCCTAGTCTCTCCTAATAGAATTTACAACGTGTGTGTGTGTGAGTGCGTGTATCAAATCAAATCAAATTTTATTTGCCACATGCGCCGAATACAACAGGTGTAGACATTACAATGAAATGCTTACTTACAAGCCCTTAACCAACAACGCATTTTTGAAAGATTTTTTTTTTTTTTAAGTGTTAAGAAAAAGAAATAAAAGCAAATAACTAAACAGCAGCAGTAAGATAAAATAACAGTAGGGAGGCTATATACAGGAGGGTACAAGTGCAGAGTCAATGTGTGGGGGCACCGGCTAGTCGAGGTAATTGAGGTAATATGTACATGTGGGCATAGTTAAAGTGACTATGCATAAATAATAAACAGAGTAGCAAATAGTCAATGCAAATAGTCTGGGTAGCCATGATTAGCTGTTCAGGAGTCGTATGGCTTGGGGGTAGAAGCTGTTGAGAAGTCTTTTGGACCTAGACTTGGCACTCCGGTACCGCTTGCTATGCGGTAGCAGAGAGAACAGTCTATGACTAGGGTGGCTGGAGTCTTTGACAATTTTGAGGGCCTTCCTCTGACACCGCCTGATATAGAGGTCCTGGATGGCAGGAAGCTTGGCCCCAGTGATGTACTGGGCCGTACGCATTACCCTCTGTAGTGCCTTGCGGTCGGAGGCCGAGCAGTTGCCATACCAGGCGGTGATGCAACCAGTCAGGATGCTCTCGATGGTGCAGCTGAATAACTTTTTGAGGATCTGAGGACCCATGCCAAATCTTTTCAGTCTCCTGAGGGGGAATAGGCTTTGTTGCGCCCTCTTCACAACTCTCTTGGTGAGTTTGGACCATGATAGTTTGTTGGTGATGTGGACACCAAGGCACTTGAAGCTCACAACCTGCTCCACTACAGCTCCGTCAATGAGAATGGGGGCGTGCTCAGTCCTCTTTTTTTTCCTGTAGTCCACAATCATCTCCTTTGTCTTGATCACATTGAGGAAGAGCTTGTTATCCTGGCACCACACGGCCAGGTCTCGGATCAGGCCTACCACTGTTGTGTCGTCAGCAAACTTACTGATGGTGTTGGAGTCGTGCCTGGCCATGCAGTCATGGGTGAACAGGGAGTACAGGAGGGAACTGAGCACACACCCCTGAGGGGCCCCGTGTTGAGGATCAGCATGGCAGATGTGTTGTTACCTACCCTTACCCCTGGGGTCGGCCTGTCAGGAAGTCCAGGATCCAGTTGCAGAGGGAGGTGTTTAGTCCTCTGTAGCTCAATTGGTAGAGCATGGCGCTTGTAACGCCAGGGTAGTGGGTTCGATCCCCGGGACCACCCATACGTAAAAATATATGCACACATGACTGTAAGTCGCTTTGGATAAAAGCGTCTACTAAATGGCATATTATTATTATAGTCCCAGGATCCTTAGCTTAGTAATGAGCTTTGTGGGCACTATGGTGTTGAACGCTGAGCTGTAGTCAATGAACAGCATTCTCACATAGGTGTTCCTCTTGTCCAGGTGGGAAAGGGCAGTGTGGAGTGCAATAGAGATTGCATCATCTGTGGATCTGTTGGGGCGGTATGCAAATTGGAGTGGGTCTAGGGTTTCTGGGATAATGGTGTTGATGTGAGCCATGACCAGCCTTTTCAAAGCACTTCATGGCTACAGACGTGAGTGCTACGGGTCGGTAGTCATTTAGGCAGGTTATCTACCTTTTTAAGGAATACCTGGAAGAGTATAACAGTAATCCTTCTATAGATGAAAACTCTCTTGGTAGATAGTGGGTCTACAGCTTATCATGAGGTACTCTTCCTCAGGTGAGCGAAACCTCCAGACTTCATTTTACATTTACATTTTAGTCATTTAGCAGACGCTCTTATCCAGAGCGACTTACAGTTAGTGAATACATATTTTTTTTATACTGACCCCCTGTTGGAATCGAACCCACAACCCTGGCGTTGCAAACGCCATGCTCTATCAACTGAGCTACATCCCTGCCGGCCATTCCCTCCCCTACCCTGGGCCAATTGTGCGCCGCCCATGAGTCTCCCGGTCGCGGCCGGCTGCGACAGAGCCTGGATTCGAACCAGGATCTCTAGTGGCACAGTTAGCACTGCGATGCAGTGCCTTAGACCACTGCACCACTACCTCCACCAATATCTCGATGAGAATGGGGGCGTGCTCAGTCCTCTTTTTTTTCCTGTAGTCCACAATCATCTCCTTTGTCTTGGTCACGATGAGGGAGAGGTTGTTATCCTGGCACCACACGGCCAGGTCTCTGACCTCTACCAATACCTCCAGCTACCTATCTACATGTATCCCTGATGACCTGTCTGTCACTCACTGTCTAGACTATTATCACACATACACACAGCTACACACTACAACAACACAGGACGGTTTGCTACACACTACAACAACACGGGGCGGTTTGCTACACACAACAACAACACGGGACGGTTTGCTACACACAACAACAACACGGGGCGGTTTGCTACACACAACAACACAGGCGGTTTGCTACACACTACAACAACACGGGCGGTTTGCTACACACAACAACACGGGCGGTTTGCTACACAACAACAACACGGGACGGTTTGCTACACACAACAACAACACGGGGCGGTTTGCTACACAACAACAACACAGGCGGTTTGCTACACAACAACAACACGATGCAGTGTGCTACACAACAACAACACGGGCGGTTTGCTACACACAACAACAACACGGGGCGGTTTGCTACACACAACAACAACACAGGGCGGTTTGCTACACACAACAACAACACGGGGCGGTTTGCTACACACAACAACAACACAGGGCGGTTTGCTACACAACAAAAACACGGGGCGGTTTGCTACACACAACAACAACACAGGGCGGTTTGCTACACACAACAACAACACGGGGCGGTTTGCTACACACAACAACAACACAGGGCGGTTTGCTACACAACAAAAACACGGGCGGTTTGCTACACAACAACAACACGGGGCGGTTTGCTACACACAACAACAACACGGGCGGTTTGCTACACACAACAACAACACGGGCGGTTTGCTACACAACAACAACAACGTGGGGCGGTTTGCTACACACAACAACACGGGGCGGTTTGCTAAACACAACAACACGGGCGGTTTGCTACACAACAACAACAACAACACGGGCGGTTTGCTACACAACAACAACACGAGGCGGTTTGCTACACACAACAACACGGGGCGGTTTGCTACACACAACAACACGGGGCGGTTTGCTACACAACAACAACAACAACACGGGCGGTTTGCTACACAACAACAACACGGGGCGGTTTGCTACACACAACAACACGGGGCAGTTTGCTACACAACAACAACACGGGGCGGTTTGCTACACACAACAACAACACAGGGCGGTTTGCTACACACAACAACAACACAGGGCGGTTTGCTACACACAACAACAACACGGGGCGGTTTGCTACACAACAACAACAACACGGGCGGTTTGCTACACACAACAACACGGGGCAGTTTGCTACACACAACAACAACACAGGGCGGTTTGCTACACACAACAACAACACGGGGCGGTTTGCTACACACAACAACAACACGGGGCGGTTTGCTACACACAACAACAACACAGGGCGGTTTGCTACACAACAACAACACGGGGCGGTTTGCTACACAACAACAACACGGGGCGGTTTGCTACACACAAAAACACGGGGCGGTTTGCTACACAACAACAACACGGGGCGGTTTGCTACACAACAACAACACGGGGCGGTTTGCTACACAACAACAACACGGGGCGGTTTGCTACACACAACAACACGGGGCGGTTTGCTACACAACAACAACAACACGGGGCGGTTTGCTACACACAACAACACAGGGCGGTTTGCTACACAACAACAACAACACAGGGTGGTTTGCTACACAACAACAACACGGGGCGGTTTGCTACACAACAACAACACGGGGCAGTTTGCTACACACAACAACACGGGGCGGTTTGCTACACAACAACAACACGGGGCAGTTTGCTACACACAACAACACGGGGCGGTTTGCTACACAACAACAACACGGGGCGGTTTGCTACACAACAACAACACGGGGCGGTTTGCTACACAACAACAACACGGGGCAGTTTGCTACAAACAACAACACGGGGCGGTTTGCTACACAACAACAACACGGGGCAGTTTGCTACACACAACAACAACACGGGCGGTTTGCTACACAACAACAACACGGGCGGTTTGCTACACAACAACAACACGGGGCGGTTTGCTACACACAACAACAACACGGGCGGTTTGCTACACACAACAACAACACGGGGCGGTTTGCTACACACAACAACAACACAGGGCGGTTTGCTACACAACAACAACAACGTGGGGCGGTTTGCTACACACAACAACACGGGGCGGTTTGCTAAACACAACAACACGGGCGGTTTGCTACAGAACAACAACAACAACACGGGCGGTTTGCTACACAACAACAACACGAGGCGGTTTGCTACACACAACAACACGGGGCGGTTTGCTACACAACAACAACAACAACAACACGGGCGGTTTGCTACACAACAACAACACGGGGCGGTTTGCTACACACAACAACACGGGGCGGTTTGCTACACAACAACAACACGGGGCGGTTTGCTACACACAACAACAACACAGGGCGGTTTGCTACACACAACAACAACACAGGGTGGTTTGCTACACACAACAACAACACGGGGCGGTTTGCTACACAACAACAACAACACGGGCGGTTTGCTACACACAACAACACGGGGCGGTTTGCTACACACAACAACAACACGGGGCGGTTTGCTACACAACAACAACAACACGGGGCGGTTTGCTACACACAACAACACAGGGCGGTTTGCTACACAACAACAACAACACAGGGTGGTTTGCTACACAACAACAACACGGGGCGGTTTGCTACACAACAACAACACGGGGCAGTTTGCTACACACAACAACACGGGGCGGTTTGCTACACAACAACAACACGGGGCAGTTTGCTACACACAACAACACGGGGCGGTTTGCTACACAACAACAACACGGGGCGGTTTGCTACACAACAACAACACGGGGCGGTTTGCTACACAACAACAACACGGGGCAGTTTGCTACACACAACAACACGGGGCGGTTTGCTACACAACAACAACACGGGGCAGTTTGCTACACACAACAACAACACGGGCGGTTTGCTACACAACAACAACACGGGCGGTTTGCTACACAACAACAACACGGGGCGGTTTGCTACACACAACAACAACACGGGCGGTTTGCTACACACAACAACAACACGGGGCGGTTTGCTACACACAACAACAACACAGGGCGGTTTGCTACACACAACAACACGGGGCGGTTTGCTACACAACAACAGCACGGGGCAGTTTGCTACACACAACAACACGGGGCGGTTTGCTACACACAAAAACACGGGCCGGTTTGCTACACACAACAACACAGGGCGGTTTGCTACACAACAACAACACGGGGCGGTTTGCTACACAACAACAACACGGGGCGGTTTGCTACACAACAACAACAACAACACAGGGCGGTTTGCTACACAACAACAACAACACGGGGTGGTTTGCTACACAACAACAACACTGGGCGGTTTGCTACACAACAACAACACGGGGCGGTTTGCTACACAACAACAACAACAACACAGGGCGGTTTGCTACACAACAACAACACGGGGCAGTTTGCTACACACAACAACACGGGCGGTTTGCTACACAACAACAACACGGGGCAGTTTGCTACACAACAACAACACGGGGCGGTTTGCTACACACAACAACAACACGGGGCGGTTTGCTACACAACAACAACAACACGGGCGGTTTGCTACACAACAACAACACGGGGCGGTTTGCTACACAACAACAACACGGGGCGGTTTGCTACACAACAACAACACGGGGCGGTTTGCTACACACAACAACAACACGGGGCGGTTTGCTACACAACAACAACAACACGGGCGGTTTGCTACAAAACAACAACACGGGGCGGTTTGCTACACACAACAACAACACGGGGCGGTTTGCTACACAACAACAACACGGGGCGGTTTGTTGCCCGGCTGTTAAAGCGTTGGGCCACTAACTGAAAGGTCACTAGTTAAAACCCCCGAGCCGACAAGGTGAAAAAATCTGTCTGTGCCCTTGAGCAAGCCACTCACCCCGAATTGCTCCAGGGTCACTGTTGATAAAGGCAGACACTGGCTGTGGATTTGGGATATTCAAAAAACACATTCCCAAGTCACACGTGAAATTGGACAAATAAAAGCACCAACCAAAATTATTATTATACAACAGGAAACACAGTCTGAGTCTGAAATGGCACCCTATTCCCTATATACTTTAGACAAAGTAGTGCCCTATATATGAAACAGACACAGCCACCCCAGTCAAGGTGTCAGGCCACCAAACTACTCACTTCCTTGTGAGATGAACAAGAGTCTAGACAGGAAGTTTCTGCTGTTTACTTTGAAAAAAGTTAAATAGTTCATGACATCAATCTTGTTATCTTTGCGCGTTCTGATACCAACCGATCAAGGCTTTTGAGTGCTTGATAATGAAAGAGTACCACAGTTTACCAATAAATCCAATCAATTATAATAATTGTTCTTATTATTAATTATTGCCCGTTATTCACATCACTGCCTATTTAACAGCTAATGTGGGAATGTGGCATCATCTAGTAGCTCAGCCAGGAAACCCACATATTCCTTTAACCAATTATTAGAAATAAATGGCAATACATTCTGGTCATGGCGTTAGGCTCTGCTCCTTCAGGGGAGCTCACTGCCAAAGGGCTTTTCACATTTAATGCTCAATTATTACCACAATAATAAACGGTTAGTAGTGTTGTTGATTAGCTCTTTCCCTGGAGTGACTCTCAGGATCAACCCAGTAGGAACCTGTGCTATAAATAAACATGTCATGAACAAGCCAATCACATTCAGCCAGGCACCGATCAACAAGCCAATCGCAACCAGCCACAGGTTCCTTCCACAAACACAGTGTCAAACATAGGATATGTCCCAAATGGCACCCTATTCCCTATATAGTGCTCTACTTTAGACCACAACCCTCTGCATAGCCTTATAGGCCCAAAAGTAGGGCACTATATAGTGAATATGGTCCCATTTAGGACATGCAGACGCCGTATCTTGATTTGATCATCCTGTTGTAGCAGGTATATCCTGCCAGTAGGAAATGCAAACTTGTCGTGTATTTTAGGTTTTAAAAGGCTTCTAAAGTTTGTAATTTCCACTTTAAAATGTCAGACTTGATTTTCCCTCTATACAAAAAATATCCATTAATTATAATCCATATAACAATTCATATTTCCTGTTACTGAAGGATTATTTTCCTGAAACCAGCCGTCAAGATGGACGTAGAAATTGGGCATCTGGCCATGTCCTGTGGACGTCGGGAAATGCCTTCAAAATCGGCCACTAGGGGCAACAGTGAGTTCTTTTACCATCAAGTAGGTTTGGGTTTTGCCGTTGGGTGGCGGATGGACGTAAGCCCATGACTCTGGATCAGAAGGTTGTGTGTTTCATCCTAGTCGTGGACACTGGTTTTTTTGGGGGGTGGGATTTAACCTATTCCAGACCTTAACCCTTACTTTAACTATTTGGAATGAGTCCCTAAACTTAATGTTTTAACCCTATCCTAAATCCCTTGACTGGTATTTTGGTATTTTATTAGGATCCCCATTAGCTGTTGCAAAAGCAGCAGCTGCTCTTCCTGGGGTCCACACAGAACATTACATTTACGTCATTTAGCAGACGCTCTTATCCAGAGCGACTTACAGTTAGTGAGTGCATACATTTTCATACTGGCCCCCCGTGGGAAACGAACCCACATCCCTGGTGTTGCAAGTACCATGCTCTACCAACTGGCCCCCCGTGGGAAACGAACCCACAACCCTGGCGTTGCAAGCGCCATGCTCTACAAACTGAGCTATAGGGGACATAATACAGAACATGAATAGACAAGAACAGCTCATGGACAGAATTACATACGTTTTGTTAAGGCACACGTAGCCTACTTATCAACACCCTGTCGTTCTCCGCTAACATCAAGGCGGTGACCCGATCCTGCAGGTTCATGCTCTACAACATTCGGAGAGTACGACCCTGCCTTACACAGGAAGCGGCACAGGTCCTAATCCAGGCACTTGTCATCTCCCGTCTGGATTACTGCAACTCGCTGTTGGCTGGGCTCCCTGCCTGTGCCATTAAACCCCTACAACTCATCCAGAATGCCGCAGCCTGTCTGGTGTTCAACCTTCCCAAGTTCTCTCACGTCACCCCCCTCCTCCGCACACTCCACTGGCTTCCAGTTGAAGCTCGCATCCGTTACAAGACCATGGTGCTTGCCTATGGAGCAGTGAGGGGAACGGCACCTCCGTACCTTCAGGCTCTGATCAGTCCCTACACCCAAACGAGGGCATTGCGTTCATCCACCTCTGGCCTGCTGGCTCCCCTTCCTCTGCGGAAGCATAGTTCCCGCTCAGCCCAGTCAAAACTGTTCGCTGCTCTGGCACCCCAATGGTGGAACAAGCTCCCTCACTACGCCAGGACAGCGGAGTCACTCACCACCTTCCGGAGACATTTGAAACCCCACCTCTTTAAGGAATACCTGGGATAGGATGAAGTAATCCTTCTACCCCCCCCCCCCCCCCCCCCCCCAAAAAAAATAAATAAATAAATAAATAAATATTGTAAAGTGGTTAACCCACTGGCTATGCACCAATTTGTAAGTCGCTCTGCTAAATGACTTAAATGTAAATGTAAATACATACACACAAACTATCTAGGTCAAATAGGGGAGAGGCGTTGTGCCGTGAGGTGTTGCTTTATCTGTTTCTTGAAACCAGGTTTGCTGTTTATTTGAAATGGACAGAATGGGAGAAACTCCCCAAATACAGGTGTGCCAAGCTTGTAGCGTCATACCCAAGAAGACTCAAGGCTGTAATTGGTGCCAAAGGTGCTTCAACAAAGTACTGAGTAAAGGGTCTGAATACTTATGTAAATGTGATATTTCCGTTTTTTTATTTCTAACACATTTGCTAAAATTTCTAAAAACCTCTTTTTGCTTTGTCAGTATGGGGTATTGTGTGTAGATTGATGAGGGGAAAAACTAATTTAATCCATTTTAGAATAAAGCTGTAACGTAACAAAATGTGGAAAAAGTCAAGAGGTCTGAATACTTTCTGTACCTAACATCTCATTGGTGTTACTAGTCCTACTGGTGCCACAATGTTATCATAATGGCCAACCCTAACCTAACATAATGGCCAACCCTAACCTAACATAATGGCCAACCCTAACCTAACATAATGGCCAACCCTAACCTAACATAATGGCCAACCCTAACCTAACATAATGGCCAACCCTAACCTAACATAATGGCCAACCCTAACCTAACATAATGGCCAACCCTAACCTAACATAATGGCCAACCCTATCATCACATCTCTTCACCTTTCAGCCTGTACATAAGCCAGCACCCCGTTCCATTGCTGCTTGCGGCTATATTTAAATTTATCTTAGCTCCAATCTTCAATCAGTAGTTGAAGCTTTATTTAAATTTTTACATTTTAGTCATTTAGCAGACGCTCTTATCCAGAGCGACTTACAAATTGGTGCATCCCTGCTCATGCTCAAGCCAGCGCATGTCCAGGCCCGTCTGAAGTTAGCCAATGACCATCTGGATGATCCAGAGGAGGAATGGGAGAAGGTCATGTGGCCTGATGAGACAAAAATATAGCTTTTTGGTCTAAACTCCACTCGCCGTGTTTGGAGGAAGAAGAAGGATGAGTACAACCCCAAGAACACCATCCCAACCGTGAAGCATGGAGGTGGAAACATCATTCTTTGGGGATGCTTTTCTGCAAAGGGGACAGGACGACTGCACCGTATTGAGGGGAGGATGGATGGGGCCATGTATCGTGAGATCTTGGCCAACAACCTCCTTCCCTCAGTAAGAGCATTGAAGATAGGTCGTGGCTGGGTCTTCCAGCATGACAATGACCCGAAACACACAGCCAGGGTAACTAAGGAGTGGCTCCGTAAGAAGCATCTCAAGGTCCTGGAGTGGCCTAGCCATTCTCCAGACCTGAACCCAATAGAACATATTTGGAGGGAGCTGAAAGTCTGTATTGCCCAGCGACAGCCCCGAAACCTGAAGGATCTGGAGAAGGTCTGTATGGAGGAGTGGGCCAAAATCCCTGCTGCAGTGTGTGCAAACCTGGTCAAGACCTACAGGAAATGTATGATCTCTGTAATTGCAAACAAAGGTTTCTGTACCAAATATTAAGTTCTGCTTTTCTGATGTATCAAATACTTATGTCATGCAATAAAATGCAAATAAATTATTTAAAAATCATACAATGTGATTTTCTGGAATTTTTTTACATTTTTTATTACAGACCTCTACATGCTTTGTAAGTAGGAAAACATGCAAAATTGGCAGTGTATCAAATACCCCACTGTATATATATATATATATATATTATTTTTTTTTTTTTTTTTTTTTTGGGGGGGGTAGTGGGAGGGTAGAAGGATTACTTTATCCTATCCCAGGTATTCCTTAAAGAGGTGGGGTTTCAAGTGTCTCCGGAAGGTGGTGAGTGACTCCTCTGTCCTGGCGTAGTGAGGGAGCTTGTTCCACCATTGGGGTGCCAGAGCAGCGAACAGTTTTGACTGGGCTGAGCGGGAACTGTGCTTCCGCAGAGGTAGGGGGGCCAGCAGGCCAGAGGTGGATGAACGCAATGCCCTCGTTTGGGTGTAGGGACTGATCAGAGCCTGAAGGTACGGAGGTGCCGTTCCCCTCACAGCTCCGTAGGCAAGCACCATGGTCTTGTAGCAGATGCGAGCTTCAACTGGAAGCCAGTGGAGTTTGCGGAGGAGCGGGGTGACGTGAGAGAACGTGGGAAGGTTGAACACCAGACGGGCTGCAGCGTTCTGGATGAGCTGTAGGGGTTTAATGGCACAGGCAGGGAGCCCAGCCAACAGCGAGTTTCAGTAATCCAGACGGGAGATGACAAGTGCCTGGATTAGGACCTGTGCCGCTTCTGTGTAAGGTAGGGTCGTACTCTGCGAATGTTGTAGAGCATGAACTTACAGGATCAGGTCACCACTTTGATGTTAGCGGAGAACGACAGGGTGTTGTCCAGGGTCACGCCAAGGTTCTTTGCACTCTGGGAGGAGGACACAACGGAGTTGTCAACCGTGATGGCGAGATCATGGAGCGGGCAGTCCTTCCCCGGGAGGAAGAGCAGCTCCATCTTGCCGAGGTTCAGCTTGAGGTGGTGATCCGTCATCCACACTGATATGTCTGCCAGACATGCAGAGATGCGATTCGCCACCTGGTTATCAGAAGGGGGAAAGGAGAAGATTAATTGTGTGTCGTCTGCGTAGCAATGATAGGAGAGACCATGTGAGTATATGACAGAGCCAAGTGACTTGGTGTATAGAGAGAATAGGAGAGGGCCTAGAACTGAGCCCTGGGGGACACCAGTGGTGAGAGCACGTGGTGCGGAGACAGATTCTCGCCACGCCACCTGGTAGGAGCGACCTGTGAGGTAGGACGCAATCCAAGAGTGAGCCGCACCGGAGATGCCCAACTCGGAGAGGGTGGAGAGGAGGATCTGATGGTTCACAGTATCAAAGGCAGCAGATAGGTCTAGAAGGATGAGAGCAGAGGAGAGAGAGTTAGCTTTAGCAGTGCGGAGAGCCTCTGTGACACAGAGAAGAGCAGTCTCAGTTGAATGACCAGTCTTGAAACCTGACTGGTTTGGATCAAGAAGGTCATTCTGAGAGAGATAGCAAGAGAGTTGGCTAAAGACGGCACACTCAAGAGTTTTGGAGAGAAAATAAAGAAGGGATACTGGTCTGTAGTTGTTGACATCGGAGGGATCGAGTGTAGGTTTTTTGAGAAGGGGTGCAACTCTCGCTCTCTTGAAGACAGAAGGGACATAGCCAGTGGTCAAGGATGAGTTGATGAGCGAGGTGAGGTAAGGGAGAAGGTCTCCGTAAATGGTCTGGAGAAGAGAGGAGGGGATAGGGTCAAGCGGGCAGGTTGTTGGGCGGCCGGCCATCACAAGTCGCAAGATTTCATCTGGAGAGAGAGGGGAGAAAGAAGTCAAAGCATTGGGTAGGGCAGTGTGAGCAGGACCAGCGGTGTCATTTGACTTAATAAATGAGGATCGGATGTCGTCAACCTTCTTTTCAAAATGGTTGATGAAGTCATCCACAGAGAGGGAGGAGGGAGGGGGAGGAGGAGGAGGATTCAGCAGGGAGGAGAAGGGCTTAGAGGCGGAGGCTTCAAATGTAGAGTGGTAGAAAGTGGCTTTAGCAGCAGAAACAGAGGAAGAAAATGTAGAGAGGAGGGAGTGAAAAGATGACAGGTCCGCAGGGAGTCTAGTTTTCCTCCATTTCCGCTTGGCTGCCCGGAGCCCTGTTCTGTGAGCTCGCAATGAGTCGTCAAGCCACGGAGCAGGAGTGGAGGACCGAGCCGACCTGGAGGATAGGGGACATAGAGAGTCAAAAGATGCAGAAAAGGAGGAGAGGAGGGTTGAGGAGGCAGAATCAGGAGATTGGAGGGAGAAGGATTGAGCAGAGGGAAGAGATGAAAGGATGGAAGAGGAGAGAGTAGTGGGAGAGAGAGAGCGAAGGTCGCGACGGTGCATTACCATCTGAGTAGGGGCAGAGTGAGTAGTGTTGGAGGAGAGCGAGAGAGAAAAGGATACAAAGTAGTGGTCGGAGACTTGGAGGGGAGTTGCAGTGAGATTAGTAGAACAACAGCATCTAGTAAAGATGAGGTCAAGCGTATTGCCTGCCTTGTGAGTAGGGGGAGACGGTGAGAGGGTGAGGTCAAAAGAGGAGAGAAGTGGAAAGAAGGAGGCAGAGATAAATGAGTCAAAGGTAGACGTAGGGAGGTTAAAGTCACCCAGAACTGTGAGGGGTGAGCCATCCTCAGGAAAGGAACTTATCAAGGTGTCAAGCTCATTGATGAACTGTCCAAGGGAACCTGGAGGGCGATAAATGACAAGGATGTTAAGCTTGAATGGGCTAGTGACTGTGACAGCATGGAATTCAAATGAGGAGATAGACAGATGGGTCAGGGGACAAAGAGAGAATGTCCACTTGGGAGAGATGAGGATTCCTGTGCCACCGCCCCGCTGACCAGATGCTCTCGGGGTATGCGAGAACACATGGTCAGACGAGGAGAGAGCAGTAGGAGTAGCAGTGTTTTCTGTGGTAATCCATGTTTCCATCAGCGCCAAGAAGTCGAGGGACTGGAGGGTAGCATAGGCTGAGATGAACTCTGCCTTGTTGGCCGCAGAACGACAGTTCCAGAGGCTGCCGGAGAACTAGAACTCCACGTGGGTCGTGCGTGCAGGGACCACCAGGTTAGAGAGGCAGCAGCCACGCGGTGTGAGGCGTTTGTATAGCCTGTGCGGAGAGGAGAGAACAGGGATAGACAGACACATAGTTGACAGGCTACAGAAAAGGCTACACTAATGCAAAGGAGATCGGAATGAAATTAACTAAACATCTGGGGAAACGAGGCCTCCCTCACTAACCTTTCACTGAAACACTCAAATACAACTCTTCCAACTTCCACTTTAGAAATTATAATTGCTGTAATCTACAGTAGTTAAATGTTTCCAGGAATAGACTAACTTAGTTTATTCAGCCTGCTAACTTGGTACAGTATTCTTCTGTGAAAACCGCCCAGGGCACTGTATCCTATGACGCCATAGTTAACTAGCATGTTAGCATCCAATAACACACGGTTTAGCACCAATACTTGGTTACAACAAACTACCAATGGATCATTCATGTCCGTGTTTAGTTCCTTTCATAACGCAGAAGTAATTAAACGTTGGCTAGCTAGCACAAAGTCAGTCATGCTAGCTACACAAGTGGACTACACATCTCGAATGTTCAGAAAGTGAAGCTCACGTTGCAAAATTCTCATTGACTAAAATGATACAGTACTGCTAGCTGGTAATGTTGGCTAGCTAGCAGTGGCTGCGGTGTTGACTGTTTGAAAATGTAGCTGGCTAGCTAACCTCGATAGTTTCTCTATACTACACCTTTGTCTTTGATACCAAGACAACTATGTAGCTAGCTAACATTACACTAATCAAATCGTTCAGTTGAAATGTATTTAGTTGCTACAGTACTGCTAGCTGATATAGTTGGCCAGCTAGCAGTGGCTGCGGTGTTGAGTTAGTATGGAAAACGGCGTCGCTGCGAACGAATGTAGCTGGCTAACATTACACTAATCAAATAGTTCCGTTGTAATGTATTTGGTTGCTACAGTACTGCTAGCTGGTAAGGTTGGCTAGCTAGCAGTGGCTGCGGTGTTGACTGCTAGCTGGTAAAGTTGGCTATAACTACCTACAATAACTACCTAGATAAACTATCTACAATACCTACAATACCTACCTTCAATAATTACAGGTACTCTTCAGCGTGAAATAACATTGGAAACAACTATCCACAGTTGCTAACAGTTACCAAATTACCAGTAGCTACCCGCTAGCTAGCTAGCTTTATTGGTCCAGGTAGTGGGTTAGCTAGCTAGCCTCGTGCTTCACCGGGCTCAGCCGAATACACTACAATACTTACCTACAATAACTACCTACAATAACTACCTAGATAAACTACCTACAATACCTAACTACAATACCTACCTACAATCTAAGTACATGGTTTAAGCTTTACTCAACACATATAAAGAAGAAGCCAAGCTTACCTCCCTGCTTAGAGAAACACAACCTCACCCAATCGCCTCCTCTCAATATAATCTCTTTAAATTATTATGAAACCAATTATATTATATTAAACCACATATATATATGTGAAACTGACAATTGATCTAGATAGAATAAATTAAATACACCAATTAAATAAAATGTACATTAGGCTATCAAAACAATTGAAATGAAATGGTTGATATAGATATAGGTTTAATGAGAGGGACAACAGGGATAATCCTATTAGAAGTCTTCAGGTCCAGAGGGGTATTAGTTATAATGCTGATCCACGGTGAAGACCTGTACCTGTCCTGCAGTGCGTCCTATGTAACCCTGCCGTGTCTGTACTCTACAGCGCCGGGTGAACCTCTCCACCGTCTGTACTCTACAGCGCCGGGTGAAACTCTCCACCGTCTGTACCCTACAGCACCGGGTGAAACTCTCCACCGTCTGTACCCTACAGCGCCGGGGGTGAAACTCTCCACCGTCTGTACTCTACAGCGCCGGGTGAAACTCTCCACCGTCTGTAACCTACAGCGCCGGGGGTGAGACTCTCCACCGTCTGTGCCGGTGCACCCCAGCTGTGGAGAAATTACACTCCCTCGTCTGGTACCAAACAACCTTTCATCAGGTAGGAGCGCAGTGTACTTCATTTTTAGGACACTTGTGCATAAAGTTGTCATTTCTATGTTAACATTTTGATAATGGATTTGAAATATTATGCATGATAGCAAAATTTATGATTTTAGTTAATGATACCGAATACTGTACATAATATGTGAAGATATTGTTTTACTGTATCTTAATGTTTAGATTGGTCTTTGCATTTCAGTCTCTTTCTATATATCACTATAGCCACCTATTTATTTAATGCAACAGGGAGCAATAGTGAGTCATAGTACTCCTTCTCCCCAGACACTGACTCAAGGAGTTGGAGGATGGATTATTCAAAAGACTGTTCATCTGTTGTCACCTGTTGCTTAACCTGTCATGTCTGGGCCCATATTCATAAAGCATCTTAGAGAAGTTGGAGTACTGATCTAGGATCAGTTTAGCCATGTAGACCATAATAAATCAGACCTAATGGACAGGGGGTTCTAGACCGTAATAAATCAGACCTAATGGACAGGGGGTTCTAGACCGTAATAAATCAGACCTAATGGACAGGGGGTTCTAGACCGTAATAAATCAAACCTAATGGACAGGGGGTTCTAGACCATAATAAATCAGACCTAATGGACAGGGGGTTCTAGACCATAATAAATCAGACCTAATGGACAGGGGGTTCTAGACCGTAATAAATCAGACCTAATGGACAGGGGGTTCTAGACCGTAATAAATCAGACCTAGTGGACAGGGGGTTCTAGACCGTAATAAATCAGACCTAATGGACAGGGGGTTCTAGACCGTAATAAATCAGACCTAATGGACAGGGGGTTCTAGACCGTAATAAATCACACCTAATGGACAGGGGGTTCTAGACCGTAATAAATCAGACCTAATGGACAGGGGGTTCTAGACCGTAATAAATCAGACCTAATGGACAGGGGGTTCTAGACCATAATAAATCACACCTAATGGACAGGGGGTTCTAGACCATAATAAATCAGACCTAATGGACAGGGGGTTCTAGACCGTAATAAATCACACCTAATGGACAGGGGGTTCTAGACCATAATAAATCAGACCTAATGGACAGGGGGTTCTAGACCATAATAAATCAGATCTAATGGACAGGGGGTTCTAGACCATAATAAATCAGACCTAATGGACAGGGGGTTCTATACCATAATAAATCAGACCTAATGGACAGGGGGTTCTAGACCATAATAAATCAGATCTAATGGACAGGGGGTTCTAGACCATAATAAATCAGACCTAATGGACAGGGGGTTCTATACCATAATAAATCAGACCTAATGGACAGGGGGTTCTAGACCATAATAAATCAGATCTAATGGACAGGGGGTTCTAGACCATAATAAATCAGACCTAATGGACAGGGGGTTCTAGACCATAATAAATCAGACCTAATGGACAGGGGGTTCTAGACCGTAATAAATCAGACCTAATGGACAGGGGGTTCTAGACCATAATAAATCAGACCTAATGGACAGGGGGTTCTAGACCGTAATAAATCAGACCTAATGGACAGGGGGTTCTAGACCATAATAAATCAGACCTAATGGACAGGGGGTTCTAGACCATAATAAATCACACCTAATGGACAGGGGGTTCTAGACCATAATAAATCAGACCTAATGGACAGGGGGTTCTAGACCATAATAAATCAGACCTAATGGACAGGGGGTTCTAGACCATAATAAATCAGACCTAATGGACAGGGGGTTCTAGACCGTAATAAATCAGACCTAATGGACAGGGGGTTCTAGACCATAATAAATCAGACTAAATGGACAGGGGGTTCTAGACCATAATAAATCAGACCTAATGGACAGGGGGTTCTAGACCATAATAAATCAGACCTAATGGACAGGGGGTTCTAGACCGTAATAAATCAGACTAAATGGACAGGGGGTTCTAGACCATAATAAATCAGACTAAATGGACAGGGGGTTCTAGACCATAATAAATCAGACTAAATGGACAGGGGGTTCTAGACCATAATAAATCAGACCTAATGGACAGGGGGTTCTAGACCATAATAAATCAGACCTAATGGACAGGGGGTTCTAGACCGTAATAAATCAGACCTAATGGACAGGGGGTTCTAGACCGTAATAAATCAGACCTAATGGACAGGGGGTTCTAGACCATAATAAATCAGACTAAATGGACAGGGGGTTCTAGACCATAATAAATCAGACCTAATGGACAGGGGGTTCTAGACCATAATAAATCAGACCTAATGGACAGGGGGTTCTAGACCGTAATAAATCAGACTAAATGGACAGGGGGTTCTAGACCATAATAAATCAGACTAAATGGACAGGGGGTTCTAGACCATAATAAATCAGACTAAATGGACAGGGGGTTCTAGACCATAATAAATCAGACTAAATGGACAGGGGGTTCTAGACCATAATAAATCAGACCTAATGGACAGGGGGTTCTAGACCATAATAAATCAGACCTAATGGACAGGGGGTTCTAGACCGTAATAAATCAGACCTAATGGACAGGGGGTTCTAGACCGTAATAAATCAGACCTAATGGACAGGGGGTTCTAGACCATAATAAATCAGACCTAATGGACAGGGGGTTCTAGACCATAATAAATCAGACCTAATGGAAAGGGGGTTCTAGACCATAATAAATCACACCTAATGGACAGGGGGTTCTAGACCGTAATAAATCAGACCTAATGGACAGGGGGTTCTAGACCATAATAAATCAGACTAAATGGACAGGGGGTTCTAGACCATAATAAATCAGACCTAATGGACAGGGGGTTCTAGACCATAATAAATCAGACCTAATGGACAGGGGGTTCTAGACCGTAATAAATCAGACCTAATGGACAGGGGGTTCTAGACCATAATAAATCAGACTAAATGGACAGGGGGTTCTAGACCATAATAAATCAGACCTAATGGACAGGGGGTTCTAGACCATAATAAATCAGACCTAATGGACAGGGGGTTCTAGACCATAATAAATCAGACCTAATGGACAGGGGGTTCTAGACCGTAATAAATCAGACCTAATGGACAGGGGGTTCTAGACCATAATAAATCAGACCTAATGGACAGGGGGTTCTAGACCGTAATAAATCAGACCTAATGGACAGGGGGTTCTAGACCGTAATAAATCAGACCTAATGGACAGGGGGTTCTAGACCGAAATAAATCAGACCTAATGGACAGGGGGTTCTAGACCATAATAAATCAGACTAAATGGACAGGGGGTTCTAGACCGTAATAAATCAGACCTAATGGACAGGGGGTTCTAGACCATAATAAATCAGACCTAATGGACAGGGGGTTCTAGACCGTAATAAATCAGACCTAATGGACAGGGGGTTCTAGACCATAATAAATCAGACCTAATGGACAGGGGGTTCTAGACCATAATAAATCAGACCTAATGGACAGGGGGTTCTAGACCATAATAAATCACACCTAATGGACAGGGGGTTCTAGACCGTAATAAATCAGACCTAATGGACAGGGGGTTCTAGACCATAATAAATCAGACTAAATGGACAGGGGGTTCTAGACCATAATAAATCAGACCTAATGGACAGGGGGTTCTAGACCATAATAAATCAGACCTAATGGACAGGGGGTTCTAGACCGTAATAAATCAGACCTAATGGACAGGGGGTTCTAGACCATAATAAATCAGACTAAATGGACAGGGGGTTCTAGACCATAATAAATCAGACCTAATGGACAGGGGGTTCTAGACCATAATAAATCAGACCTAATGGACAGGGGGTTCTAGACCATAATAAATCAGACCTAATGGACAGGGGGTTCTAGACCGTAATAAATCAGACCTAATGGACAGGGGGTTCTAGACCATAATAAATCAGACCTAATGGACAGGGGGTTCTAGACCGTAATAAATCAGACCTAATGGACAGGGGGTTCTAGACCATAATAAATCAGACCTAATGGACAGGGGGTTCTAGACCGTAATAAATCAGACCTAATGGACAGGGGGTTCTAGACCGTAATAAATCAGACCTAATGGACAGGGGGTTCTAGACCGAAATAAATCAGACCTAATGGACAGGGGGTTCTAGACCATAATAAATCAGACTAAATGGACAGGGGGTTCTAGACCGTAATAAATCAGACCTAATGGACAGGGGGTTCTAGACCATAATAAATCAGACCTAATGGACAGGGGGTTCTAGACCGTAATAAATCAGACCTAATGGACAGGGGGTTCTAGACCATAATAAATCAGACCTAATGGACAGGGGGTTCTAGACCATAATAAATCAGACCTAATGGACAGGGGGTTCTAGACCATAATAAATCACACCTAATGGACAGGGGGTTCTAGACCGTAATAAATCAGACCTAATGGACAGGGGGTTCTAGACCATAATAAATCAGACTAAATGGACAGGGGGTTCTAGACCATAATAAATCAGACCTAATGGACAGGGGGTTCTAGACCATAATAAATCAGACCTAATGGACAGGGGGTTCTAGACCGTAATAAATCAGACCTAATGGACAGGGGGTTCTAGACCATAATAAATCAGACTAAATGGACAGGGGGTTCTAGACCATAATAAATCAGACCTAATGGACAGGGGGTTCTAGACCATAATAAATCAGACCTAATGGACAGGGGGTTCTAGACCATAATAAATCAGACCTAATGGACAGGGGGTTCTAGACCGTAATAAATCAGACCTAATGGACAGGGGGTTCTAGACCATAATAAATCAGACCTAATGGACAGGGGGTTCTAGACCGTAATAAATCAGACCTAATGGACAGGGGGTTCTAGACCGTAATAAATCAGACCTAATGGACAGGGGGTTCTAGACCGTAATAAATCAGACCTAATGGACAGGGGGTTCTAGACCATAATAAATCAGACCTAATGGACAGGGGGTTCTAGACCGTAATAAATCAGACCTAATGGACAGGGGGTTCTAGACCGTAATAAATCAGACCTAATGGACAGGGGGTTCTAGACCGTAATAAATCAGACCTAATGGACAGGGGGTTCTAGACCGTAATAAATCAGACCTAATGGACAGGGGGTTCTAGACCGTAATAAATCAGACCTAATGGACAGGGGGTTCTAGACCATAATAAATCAGACTAAATGGACAGGGGGTTCTAGACCATAATAAATCAGACCTAATGGACAGGGGGTTCTAGACCATAATAAATCAGACTAAATGGACAGGGGGTTCTAGACCATAATAAATCAGACTAAATGGACAGGGGGTTCTAGACCATAATAAATCAGACCTAATGGACAGGGGGTTCTAGACCATAATAAATCAGACTAAATGGACAGGGGGTTCTAGACCATAATAAATCAGACCTAATGGACAGGGGGTTCTAGACCATAATAAATCACACCTAATGGACAGGGGGTTCTAGACCGAAATAAATCAGACCTAATGGACAGGGGGTTCTAGACCATAATAAATCAGACTAAATGGACAGGGGGTTCTAGACCGTAATAAATCAGACCTAATGGACAGGGGGTTCTAGACCATAATAAATCAGACTAAATGGACAGGGGGTTCTAGACCATAATAAATCAGACCTAATGGACAGGGGGTTCTAGACCTTAATAAATCAGACCTAATGGACAGGGGGTTCTAGACCATAATAAATCAGACCTAATGGACAGGGGGTTCTAGAACGTAATAAATCAGACCTAATGGACAGGCGGTTCTAGACCATAATAAATCAGACCTAATGGACAGGGGGTTCTAGACCATAATAAATCAGACCTAATGGACAGGGGGTTCTAGACCGTAATAAATCAGACCTAATGGACAGGGGGTTCTAGACCGTAATAAATCAGACCTAATGGACAGGGGGTTCTAGACCATAATAAATCAGACCTAATGGACAGGGGGTTCTAGACCGTAATAAATCAGACCTAATGGACAGGGGGTTCTAGACCGTAATAAATCAGACCTAATGGACAGGGGGTTCTAGACCATAATAAATCAGACCTAATGGACAGGGGGTTCTAGACCGTAATAAATCAGACCTAATGGACAGGGGGTTCTAGACCGTAATAAATCAGACCTAATGGACAGGGGGTTCTAGACCGTAATAAATCAGACCTAATGGACAGGGGGTTCTAGACCGTAATAAATCAGACCCAATGGACAGGGGGTTCTAGACCATAATAAATCAGACCTAATGGACAGGGGGTTCTAGACCATAATAAATCAGACCTAATGGACAGGGGGTTCTAGACCATAATAAATCACACCTAATGGACAGGGGGTTCTAGACCGTAATAAATCAGACCTAATGGACAGGGGGTTCTAGACCATAATAAATCAGACTAAATGGACAGGGGGTTCTAGACCATAATAAATCAGACCTAATGGACAGGGGGTTCTAGACCATAATAAATCAGACCTAATGGACAGGGGGTTCTAGACCGTAATAAATCAGACCTAATGGACAGGGGGTTCTAGACCATAATAAATCAGACTAAATGGACAGGGGGTTCTAGACCATAATAAATCAGACCTAATGGACAGGGGGTTCTAGACCATAATAAATCAGACCTAATGGACAGGGGGTTCTAGACCATAATAAATCAGACCTAATGGACAGGGGGTTCTAGACCGTAATAAATCAGACCTAATGGACAGGGGGTTCTAGACCATAATAAATCAGACCTAATGGACAGGGGGTTCTAGACCGTAATAAATCAGACCTAATGGACAGGGGGTTCTAGACCGTAATAAATCAGACCTAATGGACAGGGGGTACTAGACCGTAATAAATCAGACCTAATGGACAGGGGGTTCTAGACCATAATAAATCAGACCTAATGGACAGGGGGTTCTAGACCATAATAAATCAGACCTAATGGACAGGGGGTTCTAGACCATAATAAATCACACCTAATGGACAGGGGGTTCTAGACCGTAATAAATCAGACCTAATGGACAGGGGGTTCTAGACCATAATAAATCAGACTAAATGGACAGGGGGTTCTAGACCATAATAAATCAGACCTAATGGACAGGGGGTTCTAGACCATAATAAATCAGATCTAATGGACAGGGGGTTCTAGACCGTAATAAATCAGACCTAATGGACAGGGGGTTCTAGACCATAATAAATCAGACTAAATGGACAGGGGGTTCTAGACCATAATAAATCAGACCTAATGGACAGGGGGTTCTAGACCATAATAAATCAGACCTAATGGACAGGGGGTTCTAGACCATAATAAATCAGACCTAATGGACAGGGGGTTCTAGACCGTAATAAATCAGACCTAATGGACAGGGGGTTCTAGACCATAATAAATCAGACCTAATGGACAGGGGGTTCTAGACCGTAATAAATCAGACCTAATGGACAGGGGGTTCTAGACCGTAATAAATCAGACCTAATGGACAGGGGGTTCTAGACCGTAATAAATCAGACCTAATGGACAGGGGGTTCTAGACCATAATAAATCAGACCTAATGGACAGGGGGTTCTAGACCGTAATAAATCAGACCTAATGGACAGGGGGTTCTAGACCGTAATAAATCAGACCTAATGGACAGGGGGTTCTAGACCGTAATAAATCAGACCTAATGGACAGGGGGTTCTAGACCGTAATAAATCAGACCTAATGGACAGGGGGTTCTAGACCGTAATAAATCAGACCTAATGGACAGGGGGTTCTAGACCATAATAAATCAGACTAAATGGACAGGGGGTTCTAGACCATAATAAATCAGACCTAATGGACAGGGGGTTCTAGACCATAATAAATCAGACTAAATGGACAGGGGGTTCTAGACCATAATAAATCAAACTAAATGGACAGGGGGTTCTAGACCATAATAAATCAGACCTAATGGACAGGGGGTTCTAGACCATAATAAATCAGACTAAATGGACAGGGGGTTCTAGACCATAATAAATCAGACCTAATGGACAGGGGGTTCTAGACCATAATAAATCACACCTAATGGACAGGGGGTTCTAGACCGAAATAAATCAGACTAAATGGACAGGGGGTTCTAGACCATAATAAATCAGACTAAATGGACAGGGGGTTCTAGACCATAATAAATCAGACCTAATGGACAGGGGGTTCTAGACCATAATAAATCAGACCTAATGGACAGGGGGTTCTAGACCGTAATAAATCAGACCTAATGGACAGGGGGTTCTAGACCATAATAAATCAGACTAAATGGACAGGGGGTTCTAGACCATAATAAATCAGACCTAATGGACAGGGGGTTCTAGACCATAATAAATCAGACCTAATGGACAGGGGGTTCTAGACCATAATAAATCAGACCTAATGGACAGGGGGTTCTAGACCGTAATAAATCAGACCTAATGGACAGGCGGTTCTAGACAATAATAAATCAGACCTAATGGACAGGGGGTTCTAGACCATAATAAATCAGACCTAATGGACAGGGGGTTCTAGACCGTAATAAATCAGACCTAATGGACAGGGGGTTCTAGACCGTAATAAATCAGACCTAATGGACAGGGGGTTCTAGACCATAATAAATCAGACCTAATGGACAGGGGGTTCTAGACCGTAATAAATCAGACCTAATGGACAGGGGGTTCTAGACCGTAATAAATCAGACCTAATGGACAGGGGGTTCTAGACCATAATAAATCAGACCTAATGGACAGGGGGGTTCTAGACCGTAATAAATCAGACCTAATGGACAGGGGGTTCTAGACCGTAATAAATCAGACCTAATGGACAGGGGGTTCTAGACCATAATAAATCAGACTAAATGGACAGGGGGTTCTAGACCATAATAAATCAGACCTAATGGACAGGGGGTTCTAGACCATAATAAATCAGACTAAATGGACAGGGGGCGTTCTAGACCATAATAAATCAGACTAAATGGACAGGGGGTTCTAGACCATAATAAATCAGACTAAATGGACAGGGGGTTCTAGACCATAATAAATCAGACCTAATGGACAGGGGGTTCTAGACCGTAATAAATCAGACCTAATGGACAGGGGGTTCTAGACCGTAATAAATCAGACCTAATGGACAGGGGGTTCTAGACCGTAATAAATCAGACCTAATGGACAGGGGGGTTCTAGACCATAATAAATCAGACCTAATGGACAGGGGGTTCTAGACCGTAATAAATCAGACCTAATGGACAGGGGGTTCTAGACCATAATAAATCAGACCTAATGGACAGGGGTTCTAGACCATAATAAATCAGACCTAATGGACAGGGGGTTCTAGACCATAATAAATCAGACTAAATGGACAGGGGGTTCTAGACCGTAATAAATCAGACCTAATGGACAGGGGGTTCTAGACCGTAATAAATCAGACCTAATGGACAGGGGGTTCTAGACCATAATAAATCAGACCTAATGGACAGGGGGTTCTAGACCCTTAATAAATCAGACCTAATGGACAGGGGGTTCTAGACCATAATAAATCAGACCTAATGGACAGGGGGTTCTAGACCGTAATAAATCAGACCTAATGGACAGGGGGTTCTAGACCGTAATAAATCAGACCTAATGGACAGGGGGTTCTAGACCGTAATAAATCAGACCTAATGGACAGGGGGTTCTAGACCATAATAAATCAGACCTAATGGACAGGGGGTTCTAGACCGTAATAAATCAGACCTAATGGACAGGGGGTTCTAGACCGTAATAAATCAGACCTAATGGACAGGGGGTTCTAGACCATAATAAATCAGACCTAATGGACAGGGGGTTCTAGACCGTAATAAATCAGACCTAATGGACAGGGGGTTCTAGACCGTAATAAATCAGACCTAATGGACAGGGGGTTCTAGACCATAATAAATCAGACTAAATGGACAGGGGGTTCTAGACCATAATAAATCAGACCTAATGGACAGGGGGTTCTAGACCATAATAAATCAGACTAAATGGACAGGGGGTTCTAGACCATAATAAATCAGACTAAATGGACATGGGGTTCTTGACCATAATAAATCAGACTAAATGGACAGGGGGTTCTAGACCATAATAAATCAGACCTAATGGACAGGGGGTTCTAGACCGTAATAAATCAGACCTAATGGACAGGGGTTCTAGACCGTAATAAATCAGACCTAATGGACAGGGGGTTCTAGACCGTAATAAATCAGACCTAATGGACAGGGGGTTCTAGACCATAATAAATCAGACCTAATGGACAGGGGGTTCTAGACCGTAATAAATCAGACCTAATGGACAGGGGGTTCTAGACCATAATAAATCAGACTAAATGGACAGGGGGTTCTAGACCATAATAAATCAGACCTAATGGACAGGGGGTTCTAGACCATAATAAATCAGACTAAATGGACAGGGGGTTCTAGACCATAATAAATCAGACCTAATGGACAGGGGGTTCTAGACCATAATATATCAGACCTAATGGACAGGGGGTTCTAGACCATAATAAATCAGACCTAATGGACAGGGGGTTCTAGACCGTAATAAATCAGACCTAATGGACAGGGGGTTCTAGACCATAATAAATCAGACCTAATGGACAGGGGGTTCTAGACCGTAATAAATCAGACCTAATGGACAGGGGGTTCTAGACCGTAATAAATCAGACCTAATGGACAGGGGGTTCTAGACCATAATAAATCAGACCTAATGGACAGGGGGTTCTAGACCGTAATAAATCAGACCTAATGGACAGGGGGTTCTAGACCGTAATAAATCAGACCTAATGGACAGGGGGTTCTAGACCGTAATAAATCAGACCTAATGGACAGGGGGTTCTAGACCATAATAAATCAGACCTAATGGACAGGGGGTTCTAGACCGTAATAAATCAGACCTAATGGACAGGGGGTTCTAGACCATAATAAATCAGACCTAATGGACAGGGGGTTCTAGACCATAATAAATCAGACCTAATGGACAGGGGGTTCTAGACCGTAATAAATCAGACCTAATGGACAGGGGGTTCTAGACCATAATAAATCAGACTAAATGGACAGGGGGTTCTAGACCATAATAAATCAGACCTAATGGACAGGGGGTTCTAGACCATAATAAATCAGACTAAATGGACAGGGGGTTCTAGACCATAATAAATCAGACTAAATGGACAGGGGGTTCTAGACCATAATAAATCAGACTAAATGGACAGGGGGTTCTAGACCATAATAAATCAGACTAAATGGACAGGGGGTTCTAGACCGTAATAAATCAGACCTAATGGACAGGGGGTTCTAGACCATAATAAATCAGACTAAATGGACAGGGGGTTCTAGACCATAATAAATCAGACTAAATGGACAGGGGGTTCTAGACCATAATAAATCAGACTAAATGGACAGGGGGTTCTAGACCATAATAAATCAGACTAAATGGACAGGGGGTGCTAGACCATAATAAATCAGACTAAATGGACAGGGGGTTCTAGACCATAATAAATCAGACTAAATGGACAGGGGGTTCTAGACCATAATAAATCAGACTAAATGGACAGGGGGTTCTAGACCATAATAAATCAGACTAAATGGACAGGGGGTTCTAGACCGTAATAAATCAGACCTAATGGACAGGGGGTTCTAGACCATAATAAATCAGACTAAATGGACAGGGGGTTCTAGACCATAATAAATCAGACTAAATGGACAGGGGGTTCTAGACCATAATAAATCAGACTAAATGGACAGGGGGTTCTAGACCATAATAAATCAGACTAAATGGACAGGGGGTTCTAGACCATAATAAATCAGACTAAATGGACAGGGGGTTCTAGACCATAATAAATCAGACTAAATGGACAGGGGGTTCTAGACCATAATAAATCAGACTAAATGGACAGGGGGTACTAGACCATAATAAATCAGACTAAATGGACAGGGGGTTCTAGACCATAATAAATCAGACTAAATGGACAGGGGGTTCTAGACCATAATAAATCAGACTAAATGGACAGGGGGTTCTAGACCATAATAAATCAGACTAAATGGACAGGGGTTTCTAGACCGTAATAAATCAGACTAAATGGACAGGGGGTTCTAGACCATAATAAATCATACTAAATGGACAGGGGGTTCTAGACCATAATAAATCATACTAAATGGACAGGGGGTTCTAGACCATAATAAATCATACTAAATGGACAGGGGGTTCTAGACCATAATAAATCAGACTAAATGGACAGGGCGTTCTAGACCGTAATAAATCAGACTAAATGGACAGGGGGTTCTAGACCGTAATAAATCAGACTAAATGGACAGGGGGTTCTAGACCATAATAAATCAGACTAAATGGACAGGGGGTTCTAGACCATAATAAATCAGACTAAATGGACAGGGGGTTCTAGACCATAATAAATCAGACTAAATGGACAGGGGGTTCTAGACCATAATAAATCAGACTAAATGGACAGGGGGTTCTAGACCATAATAAATCAGACTAAATGGACAGGGGGTTCTAGACCATAATAAATCAGACTAAATGGACAGGGGGTTCTAGACCATAATAAATCAGACTAAATGGACAGGGGGTTCTAGACCATAATAAATCATACTAAATGGACAGGGGGTTGTAGACCATAATAAATCATACTAAATGGACAGGGGGTTCTAGACCATAATAAATCAGACTAAATGGACAGGGGGTTCTAGACCATAATAAATCAGACTACATGGACAGGGGGTTCTAGACCATAATAAATCAGACTAAATGGACAGGGGGTTCTAGACCATAATAAATCAGACTAAATGGACAGGGGGTTCTAGACCATAATAAATCAGACTAAATGGACAGGGGTTTCTAGACCATAATAAATCAGACTAAATGGACAGGGGGTTCTAGACCATAATAAATCAGACTACATGGACAGGGGGTTCTAGACCATAATAAATCAGACTAAATGGACAGGGGGTTCTAGACCATAATAAATCAGACTAAATGGACTCTGGATAAGAGCGTCTGCTAAAATGTAAGAAATGAGGCGCTTTACGGGATCTGATTAATTCCAACTTGGTGTTTCCTTCTCTTTACAACAGGTTGGGGAGGAGTTGGATTCTTCAATGACCTGAATCACTCTGCCAGGGTCCTGTATTTTATCACCCCATTGTCTTGTGGGGAAGACCTTGATACTTGTCCTTTTTGCCCATTCATTCTCTATAGCCAATAGCGTGAAAGACATCCCTGTGCTTAGACGAACCATTTCCTCCAGCTCACACCCGAGACTATAGCCCGGGACCGTACTCCTGAAACGTTTTAACCAGTCGCGCCTCGGAAAGGGATCCAATTCAATGGTGCAATTAATGACTTTTCAGGCTGAGGAGTGAGTTTACAAATCCCCATCTATTAAATAACACCACAGTCACCATCTCTTTGTAAATGTATTGTACCCAAAGGAAGAGACTGCAGTTGAGCAGAGTTCTATTCCTCCTATCGGGTGTTCTGCTGTGTTGTCTCTACCAGCTGACTATCACCTCCAAGCTCTCCCCAGGACCCTGGCCCCATGCCCTGCCCCAGCTAGGTGAGGGGTCTGGGGATGGAGAAGGCCTGACAGGGGCCCTCCTGGAGGGGGGACGCAGTGTTGACACACAAGAGGTGGAATTTATAGATTTAATGACAACTGAAGTGTTCGATTATTACTCTGAGACGATTACAGATGATGTCACACCATCCACTACCACTGAGGATACCATTGACACAGATGTCTCATCATCATCATCATCATCATCATCAGTGACTACAATCCGGACTATCGTTCACTGCATCTATGTAGACCCAGAGCCTCCCCTTCAGATCCCCACCCTGCCCAACCCACCACCGACCCATCCGGTCCCCAACACCACCCTAGCCTCCCCTGCCGACCTTGGGGACGCCCCTCATCAGAAGGGAGAGTACCCCACGGATATCTTCTCCGTGGAGGACCGGAGACGAGGCTGGGTGTCGCTCCACATCTTGGGGATGATGTACATGTTCGTCTCACTCGCCATCGTGTGCGACGAATTTTTTGTCCCTGCGCTCGGCGTCATCACAGACCAGCTGGCCATCTCCGACGACGTGGCCGGGGCAACCTTCATGGCGGCGGGAGGCTCCGCCCCGGAGCTGTTCACATCTCTGATTGGCGTGTTCATCTCTCATAGCAATGTGGGCATCGGGACGATTGTGGGGTCGGCGGTGTTCAATATCCTGTTTGTCATTGGGATGTGTGCCATTTTCTCCAGGGAGATGCTGCACCTCACCTGGTGGCCCCTGTTCAGGGACGTCTCCTTCTATATCATAGGTAATAATATACTAACACAGGTAAAGGGAGATGTTCCACCGCAGCCCTTTTTACATCAGCAGTTGTCAAAGTGCATTAAAGTAACTGGGCCTAAGCCCTAGAGTGCACAGTGGCCAGGAGAAACTCCTTAGAGGGAAGCAACCTGGAGAGGCACCTGGCTCAGAGGGGTGGGCTGTCCTCCTCTGGCTGAACCAGGTGGAGATTAAGAGTAAATGTGGCCATCAAGGCCAGATAGTTTCTGAGTCCAGAGGGCGGGAGAGAGAGGTGTTCCACTCCTAAATAAATGATAGGGTGCTTGGAGCCAACAGTCGATCTCAATCACATTCAAAATGAAAAAAATAAAGACCATATCACTGAAGCTATTATTCACAACATGATCGTTTACCAACCCAGGTTAGCAAAGTAGAAACCTTTAAGTGATCCATTTCAGAAATGTTGTCTCTGACTGTGTTCTCTAACCTCTTGCTGTGTTCTCTAATCTTTTACTTATGATGAATGAACATCTATAATGTTTTCAGACTTGATCATGTTGATCATCTTCTTCCTGGACAACACCATCATGTGGTATGAGAGTATGATGCTGGTGGCTGGCTACAGCTCCTATGTCTGCTTCATGAAATACAACGTTCAGCTGGAGGCAGCGTTCAAGAACCAGCTCAGGAAACATCAGCACATCATTAATATTATCACTGTGGCTGTTGAGGATGAACCTGACAAGGTACATTCACAAAGTAGAACAGAGAACTTATATTTGAAGTATTTTTGATACAGTGTTCCTTTGTTAGAGATACACTGTCTTGATCTAGGCCAGGGTGTCCAACTCATTTTGCCCCATGGGCTGCATTCGGTCTTCTTCCTCGCCATCAAAATTTCCAAAACATTTTGGGAATTTTAAATGCTCCCGGACTGTCTAGTTTTCATTTCAGTAATTATTTGGGGGCTGGAAACAGTCAAAATACTACGAATATAGGTCCATTATCATTTCTACACCGTTTCGATTTGGTTTGAGTCATTTTAAACTATATTGAGCTCGTTTCCACAAAAGAAAAAATTATTTTTCAATCCCATTATTATTCTTAATTTTTTACTGAAACTGGAGAAACCGGAGAGGACCCCCTGATCTAGGCTTTAAAATCAGGACCCCCTGATCTAGGCTTTAAAAGATTTATAGAAAATCACTGCATTATCATGGTCTATTGACACACAGAGTAGCAGGTGGGAGGGATATCTGTACACGTCAGGGGTAGATCATGCAGATAATTTTGTGAAAATACACATGGAGGCTGGCTCCTGTGTAAGAAGAATCATGTGATACAGCTCATTGGTAATCTGGTTTCCCTCAGACATGGAGGACCTGATTCAGCAATACATCTCCTTCAAAATCCCTTCACAAACTTCATCCAAGTTTTCAAGGCACATGTTGATGATCATGGGTCCTTTAAAGTAAAATCACTCACTGATGATGGTCATCGTTCTTTCAGGTTTGTCACCAACCCCAGTGCAGCGTGGGAAGTTCTGGTTCATTAATAAGGGAGAGCTGAGAATGAGACCATCACTTGAGATGATCTGCCATGGGGATAACATCTGTGTACACCTGGTGTTGTTAGGAGTGGGAGGAGTCTTACCTAGGGCCCTTGTAGAACTAAAGCTGATCACGTGACCCTTATAATCCTGAGGGGCTTCAGCATATCCACCTAACTCCTGTAATGGTGATTGAGCCTTTTGTACAGTTGAAGTCATTAAAACTCGTTTTTCAACCACTCCACAACTTTCTTGTTAACAAACTATAGTTTTGGCAAGTCGGTTAGGACATATACTTTGTGCATGACACAAGTAATTTTTCCAACAATTGTTTACAGACAGATTATTTCACTCATAATTCACTGTATCACAATTCCAGTGGGTCAGAAGTTTACATACACTAAGTTGACTGTGCCTTTAAACAGCATGGAAAATTCCAGAAAATGATGTCATGGCTTTAGAAGCTTCTGATAGGCTAATTAACATCATTTGAGTCAATTGGAGGTGTACCTGTGGATGTATTTCAAGGCCTACCTTCAAACTCAGTGCCTCTTTGCTTGACGTCATGGGAAAATCAAAATAAATCAGCCAAGACCTCAGGAAAAAAATTGTAGACCTCCACAAGTCTGGTTCATCCTTGGGAGCAATTTCCAAACGCCTGAAGGTACCACGTTCATCTTTACAAACAATAGTAAGCAAGTATAAACACCATGGGACCACACAGCCGTCATACCGCTCAGGAAGGAGACGCGTTCTGTCTCCTAGAGATTAACGTACTTTGGTGCGAAAAGTGCAAATCAATCCCAGAACAACAGCAAAGGACCTTGTGAAGATGCTGGAGGAAACAGGTACAAAAGTATCTATATCCACAGTAAAATGAGTCCTATATCGACATAACCTGAAAGGCCGCTCAGCAAGGAAGAAGCCACTGCTCCAAAACCGCCATAAAAAAGCCAGACCACGATTTGCAATTGCACATGTGGACAAAGATCGTACTTTTTGGAGAAATGTCCTCTGGTCTGATGAAACAAAAATAGAACTGTTTGGCCATAATGACCATCGTTATGTTTGGAGGAAAAAGGGGGTGCTTGCAAGCCGAAGAACACCATCCCAACCGTGAAGCATGGGGGTGGCAGCATCATGCTGTGGGGGTTCTTTGCTGCAGGAGGGACTGGTGCACTTCACAAAATAGATGGCATGATGAGGAAGGAAAATTATGTGGAAATATTGAAGCAACATCTCAAGACATCAGTCAGGAAGTTAAAGCTTGGTCGCAAATGGGTTTTCCAAATGGACAATGACCCCAAGCATACTTCCAAAGTTGTGGCAAAATGGCTTAAGGACAACAAAGTCAAGGTATTGGAGTGGCCATCACAAAGCCCTGAACTCAATCCTTTAGAAAATGTGTGGGCAGAACTGAAAAAGCGTGTGCGAGCAAGGATGCCTACAAACCTGACTCACCAGCTCTGTCAGGGGGAATGGGCCAAAATTCACCCAACTTATTGTGGGAAGCTTGTGGAAGGCAACCCGAAACGTTTGACCCAAGTTAAACAATTTAAAGGCAGTGCTACCAAATACTAATTGAGTGTATGTAAACTTCTGACCCAATGGGAATGTGATGAAAGAAATAAAAGCTGAAATAAATCATTCTCTCTATTATTATTCTGACATTTCAAATTCTTAAAATAAAGTGGTGATCCTAACTGAACTAAGACAGGGAATTTTTACTAGGTTGAAATGTCAGGAATTGTGATAAACTGAGTTTAAATGTATTTGTCTGAGGTGTATGTAAACTTCCGACTGTAGAACCCATAGGGTAAGAAGCATGCTTGGTCAGGGGTTGTTGTTGTATGTAATACCCTTTAGTACAACCAAAACATGTACTGTAACTGTGAGCTCTACTCCTTTATATGACAAATATGTTGAGAAATGTTTTGGTCCATTTAAAGTGGCGGCATGTTCTGGAATGTTTCAACATCTGGGGAATCCTTGTTGTCCACAGGATAAGACAGCAGGTCAGAATAGTGGCCCTCCTGCCCCAGAAGACAAGAACCTATTAAAGGTAAACAGCTACAGTTTATTAGGATCCACAGTAGTAGTTTATTAGGATCCCCAGTAGTAGTATATTAGGATCCACAGTAGTAGTTTAATAGGATCCACAGTAGTAGTTTATTAGGATCCCCATTAGTAGTGTATTAGGATCCCCAGTAGTAGTTTATTAGGATCCCCATTAGTAGTTTATTAGGATCCCCAGTAGTAGTTTATTAGGATCCCCATTAGTAGTTTATTAGGATCCCCATTAGTAGTTTATTAGGATCCACAGTAGTAGTTTATTAGGATCCCCAGTAGTAGTTTATTAGGATCCCCATTAGTAGTTTATTAGGATCTATTGTAGTAGTTTATTAGGATCCCCAGTAGTAGTTTATTAGGATCCCCATTAGTAGTTTATTAGGATCCCCATTAGTAGTTTATTAGGATCCACTGTAGTAGTTTATTAGGATCCACATTAGTAGTTTATTAGGATCCCCATTAGTAGTTTATTAGGATCCACATTAGTAGTTTATTAGGATTCACAGTAGTAGTTTATTAGGATCCACATTAGTAGTTTATAAGGATCCCCATTAGTAGTTTATTAGGATCCACATTAGTAGTTTATTAGGATCCACATTAGTAGTTTATTAGGATCCACAGTAGTAGTTTATTAGGATCCACATTAGTAGTTTATTAGGATCCACATTAGTAGTTTATTAGGATCCACATTAGTAGTTTATTAGGATCCCCATTAGTAGTTTATAAGGATCCCCATTAGTAGTTTATTAGGATCCACATTAGTAGTTTATTAGGATCCACAGTAGTAGTTTATTAGGATCTATTGTAGTAGTTTATTAGGATCCCCAGTAGTAGTTTATTAGGATCCCCATTAGTAGTTTATTAGGATCCCCATTAGTAGTTTATTAGGATCCACATTAGTAGTTTATTAGGATCTATTGTAGTAGTTTATTAGGATCCCCATTAGTAGTTGATTAGGATCCACATTAGTAGTTTATTAGGATCTATTTTAGTAGTTTATTAGGATCCCCAGTAGTAGTTTATTAGGATCCCCAGTAGTAGTTTATTAGGATCCCCATTAGTAGTTTATTAGGATCAACAGTAGTAGTTTATTAGGATCCACATTAGTAGTTTATTAGGATCCATTGTAGTAGTTTATTAGGATCCCCATTTGTAGTTTATTAGGATCCATTGTAGTAGTTTATTAGGATCCCCATTTGTAGTTTATTAGGATCCATTGTAGTAGTTTATTAGGATCCCCATTAGTAGTTTATTAGGATCCCCATTAGTAGTTTATTAGGATCCCCATTAGTAGTTTATTAGGATCCCCATTAGTAGTTTATTAGGATCCCCATTAGTAGTTTATTAGGATCCCCATTAGTAGTATATTAGGATCAACAGTAGTAGTTTATTAGGATCCCCATTAGTAGTTTATTAGGATCCACATTAGTAGTTTATTAGGATTCACAGTAGTAGTTTATTAGGATCCACAGTAGTAGTTTATTAGGATCCACTGTAGTAGTTTATTAGGATCCACATTAGTAGTTTATTAGGATCCCCAGTAGTAGTTTATTAGGATCCCCAGTAGTAGTTTAATAGGATCCACAGTAGTAGTTTATTAGGATCCACATTAGTAGTTTATTAGGATCCCCAGTAGTAGTTTATTAGGATCCCCAGTAGTAGTTTATTAGGATCCACAGTAGTAGTTTATTAGGATCCACATTAGTAGTTTATTAGGATTCACAGTAGTAGTATATTAGGATCCACATTAGTAGTGTATTAGGATCCACAGTAGTAGTTTATTAGGATCCACATTAGTAGTTTATTAGGATCCACAGTAGTAGTTTATTAGGATCTATTGTAGTAGTTTATTAGGATCCCCAGTAGTAGTTTATTAGGATCCCCATTAGTAGTTTATTAGGATCCCCATTAGTAGTTTATTAGGATCCACATTAGTAGTTTATTAGGATCTATTGTAGTAGTTTATTAGGATCCCCAGTAGTAGTTGATTAGGATACACATTAGTAGTTTATTAGGATCTATTGTAGTAGTTTATTAGGATCCCCAGTAGTAGTTTATTAGGATCCCCAGTAGTAGTTTATTAGGATCCCCATTAGTAGTTTATTAGGATCAACAGTAGTAGTTTATTAGGATCCACATTAGTAGTTTATTAGGATCCATTGTAGTAGTTTATTAGGATCCCCATTTGTAGTTTATTAGGATCCATTGTAGTAGTTTATTAGGATCCCCATTTGTAGTTTATTAGGATCCATTGTAGTAGTTTATTAGGATCCCCATTAGTAGTTTATTAGGATCCCCATTAGTAGTTTATTAGGATCCCCATTAGTAGTTTATTAGGATCCCAATTTGTAGTTTATTAGGATCCCCATTAGTAGTTTATTAGGATCCCCATTAGTAGTTTATTAGGATCCCCATTAGTAGTTTATTAGGATCCCCATTAGTAGTTTATTAGGATCCCCATTTGTAGTTTATTAGGATCCACAGTAGTAGTATATTAGGATCCACATTAGTAGTTTATTAGGATCCACATTAGTAGTTTATTAGGATCCACAGTAGTAGTTTATTAGGATCCACAGTAGTAGTTTATTAGGATCCCCATTAGTAGTTTATTAGGATCCACAGTAGTAGTTTATTAGGATCCCCATTAGTAGTTTATTAGGATCCACATTAGTAGTTTATTAGGATCCACATTAGTAGTTTATTAGGATCCACATTAGTAGTTTATTAGGATCCACATTAGTAGTTTATTAGGATCCACAGTAGTAGTTTATTAGGATCCACAGTAGTAGTTTATTAGGATCCCCATTAGTAGTTTATTAGGATCCACAGTAGTAGTTTATTAGGATCCCCATTAGTAGTTTATTAGGATCCCCAGTAGTAGTTTATTAGGATCCCCAGTAGTAGTTTATTAGGATCCACAGTAGTAGTTTATTAGGATCCACAGTAGTAGTTTATTAGGATCCCCATTAGTAGTTTATTAGGATCCACAGTAGTAGTTTATTAGGATCCCCATTAGTAGTTTATTAGGATCCCCATTAGTAGTTTATTAGTATCCCCAGTAGTAGTTTATTATGATCCACAGTAGTAGTTTATTAGGATCCCCATTAGTAGTTTATTAGGATCCCCAGTAGTAGTTTATTAGGATCCCCAGTAGTAGTTTATTATGGATCCCCGTTAGTAGTTTATTAGGATCCCCATTAGTAGTTTATTAGGATCCACAGTAGTATTTTATTAGGATCCCCATTAGTAGTTTATTAGGATCCACAGTAGTAGTTTATTAGGATCCACAGTAGTAGTTTATTAGGATCCCCATTAGTAGTTTATTAGGATCCCCATTAGTAGTTTATTAGGATCCCCACTAGTAGTATATTAGGATCCCCAGTAGTAGTTTATTAGGATCCACAGTAGTAGTTTATTAGGATCCACAGTAGTAGTTTATTAGGATCCACTGTAGTAGTTTATTAGGATCCACAGTATTAGTTTATTAGGATCCACTGTAGTAGTGTATTAGGATCCACAGTAGTAGTTTATTAGGATCCACAGTAGTAGTTTATTAGGATCCCCATTTGTAGTTTATTAGGATCCCCATTTGTAGTTTATTAGGATCCCCATTAGTAGTATATTAGGATCCACAGTAGTAGTTTATTAGGATCCCCATTAGTAGTTTATTAGGATCCACAGTAGTAGTTTATTAGGATCCCCAGTAGTTTTTTATTATGGATCCCCAGTAGTAGTTTATTAGGATCCCCATTAGTAGTTTATTAGGATCCCCATTAGTAGTTTATTAGGATCCACTGTAGTAGTGTATTAGGATCCCCATTAGTAGTTTATTAGGATCCACTGTAGTAGTTTATTAGGATCCCCAGTAGTAGTTTATTAGGATCCACATTAGTAGTTTATTAGGATCCCCAGTAGTAGTTTATTAGGATCCCCAGTAGTAGTTTATTAGGATCCACATTAGTAGTTTATTAGGATTCACAGTAGTAGTATATTAGGATCCACATTAGTAGTGTATTAGGATCCACAGTAGTAGTTTATTAGGATCCACATTAGTAGTTTATTAGGATCCACAGTAGTAGTTTATTAGGATCTATTGTAGTAGTTTATTAGGATCCCCAGTAGTAGTTTATTAGGATCCCCATTAGTAGTTTATTAGGATCCCCATTAGTAGTTTATTAGGATCCACATTAGTAGTTTATTAGGATCTATTGTAGTAGTTTATTAGGATCCCCAGTAGTAGTTTATTAGGATCCCCAGTAGTAGTTTATTAGGATCCCCATTAGTAGTTTATTAGGATCAACAGTAGTAGTTTATTAGGATCCACATTAGTAGTTTATTAGGATCCATTGTAGTAGTTTATTAGGATCCCCATTTGTAGTTTATTAGGATCCCCAGTAGTAGTTTATTAGGATCCCCATTAGTAGTTTATTAGGATCAACAGTAGTAGTTTATTAGGATCCACATTAGTAGTTTATTAGGATCCATTGTAGTAGTTTATTAGGATCCCCATTTGTAGTTTATTAGGATCCATTGTAGTAGTTTATTAGGATCCCCATTTGTAGTTTATTAGGATCCATTGTAGTAGTTTATTAGGATCCCCATTAGTAGTTTATTAGGATCCCCATTAGTAGTTTATTAGGATCCCCATTAGTAGTTTATTAGGATCCCAATTTGTAGTTTATTAGGATCCCCATTAGTAGTTTATTAGGATCCCCATTAGTAGTTTATTAGGATCCCCATTAGTAGTTTATTAGGATCCCCATTAGTAGTTTATTAGGATCCCCATTTGTAGTTTATTAGGATCCACAGTAGTAGTATATTAGGATCCACATTAGTAGTTTATTAGGATCCACATTAGTAGTTTATTAGGATCCACAGTAGTAGTTTATTAGGATCCCCATTAGTAGTTTATTAGGATCCACAGTAGTAGTTTATTAGGATCCCCATTAGTAGTTTATTAGGATCCACATTAGTAGTTTATTAGGATCCACATTAGTAGTTTATTAGGATCCACATTAGTAGTTTATTAGGATCCACATTAGTAGTTTATTAGGATCCACAGTAGTAGTTTATTAGGATCCACAGTAGTAGTTTATTAGGATCCCCATTAGTAGTTTATTAGGATCCACAGTAGTAGTTTATTAGGATCCCCATTAGTAGTTTATTAGGATCCCCAGTAGTAGTTTATTAGGATCCCCAGTAGTAGTTTATTAGGATCCACAGTAGTAGTTTATTAGGATCCACAGTAGTAGTTTATTAGGATCCCCATTAGTAGTTTATTAGGATCCACAGTAGTAGTTTATTAGGATCCCCATTAGTAGTTTATTAGGATCCCCATTAGTAGTTTATTAGGATCCCCAGTAGTAGTTTATTAGGATCCACAGTAGTAGTTTATTAGGATCCCCATTAGTAGTTTATTAGGATCCCCAGTAGTAGTTTATTAGGATCCCCAGTAGTAGTTTATTATGGATCCCCGTTAGTAGTTTATTAGGATCCCCATTAGTAGTTTATTAGGATCCACAGTAGTATTTTATTAGGATCCCCATTAGTAGTTTATTAGGATCCACAGTAGTAGTTTATTAGGATCCACAGTAGTAGTTTATTAGGATCCCCATTAGTAGTTTATTAGGATCCCCATTAGTAGTTTATTAGGATCCCCACTAGTAGTATATTAGGATCCCCATTAGTAGTTTATTAGGATCCACAGTAGTAGTTTATTAGGATCCACAGTAGTAGTTTATTAGGATCCCCATTAGTAGTTTATTAGGATCCCCATTAGTAGTTTATTAGGATCCCCACCAGTAGTTTATTAGGATCCACAGTAGTAGTTTATTAGGATCCACAGTAGTAGTTTATTAGGATCCCCATTAGTAGTTTATTAGGATCCCCATTAGTAGTTTATTAGGATCCACTGTAGTAGTTTATAAGGATCCACTGTAGTAGTGTATTAGGATCCACAGTATTAGTTTATTAGGATCCACTGTAGTAGTGTATTAGGATCCACAGTAGTAGTTTATTAGGATCCACTGTAGTAGTTTATTAGGATCCACAGTATTAGTTTATTAGGATCCACTGTAGTAGTGTATTAGGATCCACAGTAGTAGTTTATTAGGATCCACAGTAGTAGTTTATTAGGATCCCCATTTGTAGTTTATTAGGATCCCCATTTGTAGTTTATTAGGATCCCCATTAGTAGTATATTAGGATCCACAGTAGTAGTTTATTAGGATCCCCATTAGTAGTTTATTAGGATCCCCATTAGTAGTTTATTAGGATCCACAGTAGTAGTTTATTAGGATCCACAGTAGTAGTTTATTAGGATCCCCATTTGTAGTTTATTAGGATCCCCATTTGTAGTTTATTAGGATCCCCATTAGTAGTATATTAGGATCCACAGTAGTAGTTTATTAGGATCCACAGTAGTAGTTTATTAGGATCCACAGTAGTAGTTTAATAGGATCCACAGTAGTAGTTTAATAGGATCCACAGTAGTAGTTTATTAGGATCCACAGTAGTAGTTTATTAGGATCCACAGTAGTAGTTTAATAGGATCCACAGTAGTAGTTTAATAGGATCCACAGTAGTAGTTTATTAGGATCCACAGTAGTAGTTTATTAGGATCCACAGTAGTAGTTTATTAGGATCCACAGTAGTAGTTTAATAGGATCCACAGTAGTAGTTTATTAGGATCCACAGTAGTAGTTTAATAGGATCAACAGTAGTAGTTTATTAGGATCCACAGTAGTAGTTTAATAGGATCCACAGTAGTAGTTTAATAGGATCAACAGTAGTAGTTTAATAGGATCCACAGTAGTAGTTTATTAGGATCCACAGTAGTAGTTTATTAGGATCCACAGTAGTTTTTTATTATGGATCCCCAGTAGTAGTTTATTAGGATCCCCATTAGTAGTTTATTAGGATCCCCAGTAGTAGTTTATTAGGATCCACAGTAGTAGTTTAATAGGATCCACAGTAGTAGTTTATTAGGATCCCCATTAGTAGTTTATTAGGATCCCCAGTAGTAGTTTATTAGGATCCACAGTAGTAGTTTAATAGGATCCACAGTAGTAGTTTATTAGGATCCCCATTAGTAGTTTATTAGGATCCCCATTAGTAGTTTATTAGGATCCACTGTAGTAGTTTATTAGGATCCCCATTAGTAGTTTATTAGGATCCACAGTAGTAGTTTATTAGGATCCCCAGTAGTAGTTTATTATTTATCCCCAGTAGTAGTTTATTAGGATCCCCATTAGTAGTTTATTAGGATCCCCATTAGTAGTTTATTAGGATCCCCATTAGTAGTTTATTAGGATCCACTGTAGTAGTTTAATAGGATCCACAGTAGTAGTTTATTAGGATCCCCATTAGTAGTTTATTAGGATCCACAGTAGTAGTTTATTAGGATCCCCATTAGTAGTTTATTAGGATCCCCATTAGTAGTTTATTAGGATCCCCATTTGTAGTTTATTAGGATCCCCATTAGTAGTATATTAGGATCCACATTAGTAGTGTATTAGGATCCCCATTAGTAGTATATTAGGATCCACATTAGTAGTGTATTAGGATCCCCATTAGTAGTATATTAGGATCCACATTAGTAGTGTATTAGGATCCCCATTAGTAGTTTATTAGGATCCCCATTAGTAGTTTATTAGGATCCACAGTAGTAGTTTATTAGGATCCACAGTAGTAGTTTATTAGGATCCACAGTAGTAGTTTATTAGGATCCCCATTAGTAGTTTATTAGGATCCCCATTAGTAGTTTATTAGGATCCCCACTAGTAGTATATTAGGATCCCCAGTAGTAGTTTATTAGGATCCACAGTAGTAGTTTAATAGGATCCACAGTAGTAGTTTATTAGGATCCCCATTAGTAGTTTATTAGGATCCCCAGTAGTAGTTTATTAGGATCCACAGTAGTAGTTTAATAGGATCCACAGTAGTAGTTTATTAGGATCCCCATTAGTAGTTTATTAGGATCCCCATTAGTAGTTTATTAGGATCCACTGTAGTAGTTTATTAGGATCCCCATTAGTAGTTTATTAGGATCCACAGTAGTAGTTTATTAGGATCCCCAGTAGTAGTTTATTATTTATCCCCAGTAGTAGTTTATTAGGATCCCCATTAGTAGTTTATTAGGATCCCCATTAGTAGTTTATTAGGATCCCCATTAGTAGTTTATTAGGATCCACTGTAGTAGTTTAATAGGATCCACAGTAGTAGTTTATTAGGATCCCCATTAGTAGTTTATTAGGATCCACAGTAGTAGTTTATTAGGATCCCCATTAGTAGTTTATTAGGATCCCCATTAGTAGTTTATTAGGATCCCCATTTGTAGTTTATTAGGATCCCCATTAGTAGTATATTAGGATCCACATTAGTAGTGTATTAGGATCCCCATTAGTAGTATATTAGGATCCACATTAGTAGTGTATTAGGATCCCCATTAGTAGTATATTAGGATCCACATTAGTAGTGTATTAGGATCCCCATTAGTAGTTTATTAGGATCCCCATTAGTAGTTTATTAGGATCCACAGTAGTAGTTTATTAGGATCCACAGTAGTAGTTTATTAGGATCCACAGTAGTAGTTTATTAGGATCCCCATTAGTAGTTTATTAGGATCCCCATTAGTAGTTTATTAGGATCCCCACTAGTAGTATATTAGGATCCCCAGTAGTAGTTTATTAGGATCCACAGTAGTAGTTTATTAGGATCCCCACTAGTAGTATATTAGGATCCCCAGTAGTAGTTTATTAGGATCCACAGTAGTAGTTTATTAGGATCCACTGTAGTAGTTTATTAGGATCCACTGTAGTAGTGTATTAGGATCCACAGTAGTAGTTTATTAGGATCCACAGTAGTAGTTTATTAGGATCCACAGTAGTAGTTTATTAGGATCCCCATTAGTAGTTTATTAGGATCCCCATTAGTAGTTTATTAGGATCCCCAGTAGTAGTTTATTAGGATCCCCATTAGTAATTTATTAGGATCCCTATTAGTAGTTTATTAGGATCCCCATTAGTAATTTATTAGGATCCCCATTAGTAGTTTATTAGGATCCACAGTAGTAGTTTATTAGGATCCACAATAGTAGTTTATTTGGATCCACAGTAGTAGTTTATTAGGATCCCCAGTAGTAGTATATTAGGATCCACAGTAGTAGTTTATTAGGATCCCCATTAGTAGTTTATTAGGATCCCCATTAGTAGTTTATTAGGATCCCCATTAGTAGTTTATTAGGATCCACAGTAGGAGTTTATTAGGATCCACAGTAGTAGTTTATTAGGATCCACAGTAGTAGTTTATTAGGATCCCCATTTGTAGTTTATTAGGATCCCCATTAGTAGTTAATTAGGATCCACAGTAGTAAGTTATTAGGATCCCCAGTAGTATTTTATTAGGATCCCCATTAGTAGTTTATTAGGATCCCCATTAGTAGTTTATTAGGATCCCCATTAGTAGTTTATTAGGATCCACAGTCGTAGTTTATTAGGATCCACAGTAGTAGTTTATTTGGATCCCCAGTAGTAGTTTATTAGGATCCATAGTAGTAGTTTATTTGGATCCCCATTAGTATTTTATTAGGATCCCCATTAGTAGTTTATTAGGATCCACAGTAGTAGTTTATTAGGATCCACAGTAGTAGTTTATTAGGATCCATAGTAGTAGTTTATTTGGATCCCCATTAGTATTTTATTAGGATCCCCATTAGTAGTTCATTAGGATCCACATTAGTAGTTTATTAGGATCCACAGTCGTAGTTTATTAGGATCCATAGTAGTAGTTTATTAGGATCCCCATTAGTAGTTTATTAGGATCCCCATTAGTAGTTTATAAGGATCCCCATTAGTAGTTTATTAGGATCCCCAGTAGTAGTTTATTAGGATCCACATTAGTAGTTTATTAGGATCCACATTAGTAGTTTATAAGGATCCCCATTAGTAGTTTATTAGGATCCCCAGTAGTAGTTTATTAGGATCCCCATTAGTAGTTTATTAGGATCCCCAGTAGTAGTTTATTAGGATCCCCATTAGTAGTTTATAAGGATCCCCATTAGTAGTTTATTAGGATCCCCAGTAGTAGTTTATTAGGATCCACAGTAGTAGTTTATTAGGATCTATTGTAGTAGTTTATTAGGATCCCCAGTAGTAGTTTATTAGGATCCCCATTAGTAGTTTATTAGGATCCACAGTAGTAGTTTATTAGGATCCACAGTAGTAGTTTATTAGGATCCACAGTAGTAGTTTATTAGGATCCACAGTAGTAGTTTATTAGGATCCCCATCAGCTACAGCAAAAGCAGCAGCTACTCTTCCTGGGGTCCACACAAAACCAAAAACATGACATAATACAGAACATTAATAGACAAGAACATCACAAGGACAGAACTACATACATTAAAATTCATAATCATGTGATTCATATAGTTTCTGTAGTTACCGGAGTTGTTAGACTCCTGCTGATATATAATGAACCAGAATCAGATCGGAGTTGTTAGACTCCTGCTCATATATAATGAACCAAAAGTGAGTTTCACCTACGGTCCTCCCGCTTTGGCTTTCACCTGAGTCACCATGATCAGAATTAACAGACGTGAATGCAGCAACCTTGAATCGTGTTGAGTTTCCTCCCTCTAAAGATTAAACTTAATGGTTTCCACCTCAGCAACTTTTCTTTTTTTTAAATTGATTAAATACTTTTTTTCCCCCTCATCAATCTACACACAATACCCCATAATGACAAAGCAAAAACAGGTTTTAGGTTTTCAGACCCTTTACTATGAGACTCAAAATTGTGCTCAGGTGCATCCTGTTTCCATTGATCATTCTTGAGATGTTTCTACAACTTGATTGGAGTTTCTACAACTTGATTTGGAAAGGCACACACCTGTCTATATAAGGTCCCACAGTTGACAATGCATGTCAGAGCAAAAACCAAGCCATGAGGTCAAAGGAATTGTCCGTAGAGCTCCGAGACAGGATTGTGTCGAGGCACAGATCTGGGGAAGGGTCCCAAAAAATGTCTGCAGCATTGAAGGTCCCCAAGAAGACAGTGGCCTCCATTATTCTTTAATGGAAGAAGTTTGGAACCACCAATTCTCTTCCTAGAGCTGGCCGTCCAGCCAAACTGAGCAATCGGGGGAGAAGGTCCTTGGTCAGGGAGGTGACCAAGAACCCGATGGTCACTCTGACAGAGCTCTAGAGTTCCTCTGTGGAGATGGGAGAACCTTCCAGAAGGACAACCATCTCTGCAGCACTCCACCAATCAGGCCATTATGGTAGAGTGGCCAGACGGAAACCACTCCTCAGTAAAAGGCACATGACAGCCCGCTTGGAGTTTACCAAAAGGCACCTAAATGACTCTCAGACCATGAGAAACAAGATTCTCTGGTCTGATGAAACCAAGATTGAACTATTTGGCCTGAATACCAAGCGGCACGTCTGGAGGAAACCTGGCACCATCTCTACGGTGAAGCACGGTTGTGGCAGCTTCATGCTGTGGGGATGTTTTTCAGCGGCAGAGATTGGGAGACTATTCAGGATCGAGAGAAAGATGAACGGAGCAAAGTACAGAGAGATCCTTGATGAAAACCTACTCCAGAGTACTCAGGACCTCAGACTGGTGCGAAGGTTCACCTTCCAACAGGACAACGAACCTAAGCACATAGCCAAGACAACGCAGGAGTGGCTTCGGGACAAGTCTCTGAATGTCCTTGAGTGGCCCAGCCAGAGCCCGGACTTGAACCCGATCTAACATGTCTGGAGAGACCTGAAAATAGCTGTACAGCAACACTTCCCATCCAACCTGACAGAGCTTCAGAGGATCTGCTGTCACGATCGTTTACGGACGAGAAGGACCAAGGCGCAGCGTGATATGCAGTCATATTTATTTACGGCTAAACACACGACAAAACAACAAACGAAACGTGACGTCCAAGGTAGCTTACAAACAACATACCTTACAACGGAACAAGATCCCACAACCCACTAGTGCCAACAGGCTACCTAAGTATGGTCCCCAATCAGAGACAACGAGCTACAGCTGCCTCTGATTGGGAACCACCCTGGCCAACATAGATCTAAACGATCTAGAAACTAAACATAGAAAACACAACATAGAAACGACACACCCTGGCTCAACATTTAAGAGTCCCCAGAGCCAGGGCGTGACATCTGCAGACATACAGTGGGGGAAAAAAGTATTTAGTCAGCCACCAATTGTGCAAGTTCTCCCACTTAAAAAGATGAGAGAGGCCTGTAATTTTCATCATAGGTACACGTCAACTATGACAGACAAAATGAGAAAACAAAATCCAGAAAATCAGATTGTAGGATTTTTTATTAATTTATTTGCAAATTATGGTGGAAAATAAGTATTTGGTCAATAACAAAAGTTTCTCAATACTTTGTTATATACCCTTTGTTGGCAATGACACAGGTCAAACGTTTTCTGTAAGTCTTCACAAGGTTTTCACACACTGTTGCTGGTATTTTGCCCATTCCTCCATGCAGATCTCCTCTAGAGCAGTGATGTTTTGGGGCTGTCGCTGGGCAACACGGACTTTCAACTCCCTCCAAAGATTTTCTATGGGGTTGAGATCTGGAGACTGGCTAGGCCACTCCAGGACCTTGAAATGCTTCTTACGAAGCCACTCCTTCGTTGCCCGGGCGGTGTGTTTGGGATCATTGTCATGAAAGACCCAGCCACGTTTCATCTTCAATGCCCTTGCTGATGGAAGGAGGTTTTCACTCGAAATCTCACAATACATGGCCCATTCATTCTTTCCTTTACACGGATCAGTCGTCCTGGTCCCTTTGCAGAAAAACAGCCCCAAAGCATGATGTTTCCACCCCCATGCTTCACAGTAGGTATGGTGTTCTTTGGATGCAACTCAGCATTCTTTGTCCTCCAAACACGACGAGTTGAGTTTTTACCAAAAAGTTATATTTTGGTTTCATCTGACCATATGACATTCTCCCAATCCTCTTCTGGATCATCCAAATGCACTCTAGCAAACTTCAGACGGGCCTGGACATGTACTGGCTTAAGCAGGGGGACACGTCTGGCACTGCAGGATTTGAGTCCCTGGCGGCGTAGTGTGTTACTGATGGTAGGCTTTGTTACTTTGGTCCCAGCTCTCTGCAGGTCATTCACTAGGTCCCCCTGTGTGGTTCTGGGATTTTTGCTCACCGTTCTTGTGATCATTTTGACCCCACGGGGTGAGATCTTGCGTGGAGCCCCAGATCGAGGGAGATTATCAGTGGTCTTGTATGTCTTCCATTTTCTAATAATTGCTCCCACAGTTGATTTCTTCAAACCAAGCTGCTTACCTATTGCAGATTCAGTCTTCCCAGCCTGGTGCAGGTGTACAATTTTGTTTCTGGTGTCCTTTGACAGCTCTTTGGTCTTGGCCATAGTGGAGTTTGGAGTGTGACTGTTTGAGGTTGTGGACAGGTGTCTTTTATACTGATAACAAGTTCAAACAGGTGCCATTAATACAGGTAACGAGTGGAGGACAGAGGAGCCTCTTAGAGAAGAAGTTACAGGTCTGTGAGAGCCAGAAATCTTGCTTGTTTGTAGGTGACCAAATACTTATTTTCCACCATAATTTGCAAATAAATTCATTAAAAATCCTACAATGTGATTTTCTGGATTTTTTTTCTCTCAATTTGTCTGTCATAGTTGACGTGTACCTATGATAAAAATTACAGGCCTCTCTCATCTTTTTAAGTGGGAGAACTTGCACAATTGGTGGCTGACTAAATACTTTTTTCCCCCACTGTACATGTGTGCCAAGCTTGTAGCGTCATACCCAAGAAGACTTGAGGCTGTAATCGCTCACAAAGGTGCTTCAACAAAGTACTGAGTAAAGGGTCTGAATACTTATGTAAATGTTATATTTCAGTTTTTTATTTTGAATAAATGTCTAAACATTTCTAAAAACCTGTTTTTGCTTTGTCATTATGGGGTATTGTGTGTAGATTGATGAGGGGGAAAAACAATTTAATCCATTTTAGAATAAGGCTGTAACGTAACAAAATGTGGAAAAGGTCAAGGGGTCTGAATACTTCCCGAAATGCACTGTACTTCCATTTAAAATAAGAATAAACACTTCATAAACTTCAGCACCTTCAGCCTACTATTCCATATGTCAATACTATCCTGAGGCCCTGATATCTCACATCAGTTAGTCAGTCAGCGTTGTGATGTGATGTTTGGTTTTTTAAGCTAATTTGCTAGTTGCTTGTCACGTACATACTGAATAACAGACATACTGAACACCACACATACTGAACACCACACATACTTAACACATCACATACTGAACACCACACATACTGAACACCACACATACTTAACACATCACATACTGAACACCACACATACTGAACACCACACATACTGAACACCACAAATACTTAACACCACACATACTAAACACCACACATACTGAACACCACACATACTGAACACCACACATACTAAAAACCACACATACTGAACACCACACATACTAAACACCACACATACTGAACACATCACATACTGAGCACCACACATACTGAACACCACACATACTGAACACCACACATACTGAACACCACACATACTGAACACCACACATACTAAACACCACACATACTGAACATCACACATACTAAACACCACACATACTGAACACATCACATACTGAACACATCACATACTAAACACCACACATACTGAACACATCACATACTGAACACCACACATACTGAACACCACACATACTGAACACCACAAATACTTAACACCACACATACTAAACACCACACATACTGAACACCACACATACTGAACACCACACATACTAAACACCACACATACTGAACACCACACATACTAAACACCACACATACTGAACACATCACATACTGAACACCACACATACTAAACACCACACATACTGAACACATCACATACTGAACACCACACATACTAAACACCACACATACTGAACACATCACATACTGAACACCACACATACTGAACACCACACATACTGAACACCACACATACTGAACACCACACATACTGAACACCACACATACTGAACACCACACATACTAAACACCACACATACTGAACATCACACATACTAAACACCACACATACTGAACACATCACATACTGAACACCACACATACTAAACACCACACATACTGAACATCACACATACTGAATACCACACATACTGAACACATCACATACTAAACACCACACATACTGAACACCACACACACTGAACACATCACATACTGAACACCACACATACTGAACACATCACATACTGAACACCACACATACTGAACACCACAAATACTGAACACATCACATACTGAACACCACACATACTGAACACCAAACATACTGAACACATCACATACTGAACACCACACATACTGAACACCACACATACTAAACACCACACATACTTAACACCAAACATACTGAACACATCATATACTGAACACCACAAATACTGAACACCACACATACTGAACACCACACATACTGAACATCACACATACTAAACACCACACATACTGAACACATCACATACTGAACACCACACATACTGAACACCACACATACTGAACACCACACATACTGAACACCACACATACTGAACACCACACATACTGAACACCACACATACTGAACACCACACATACTGAACACCACACATACTGAACACCACACATACTAAACACCACACATACTGAACACATCACATACTGAACACCACACATATTGAACACCACACATACTAAACACCACACATACTGAACACATCACATACTGAACACCTCACATTCTGAACACCACACATACTGAACACCACACATACTGAGCACCACACATACTGAACACATCACATACTGAACACCACACATACTGAACACCACACATACTAAACACCACACATACTGAACACATCACATACTGAACACCACACATACTAAACACCACACATACTGAACACCACACATACTGAATACCACACATACTGAACACATCACATACTAAACACCACACATACTGAACACCACACATACTGAACACATCACATACTGAACACCACACATACTGAACACATCACATACTGAACACCACACATACTGAACACCACAAATACTGAACACATCACATACTGAACACCACACATACTGAACACCAAACATACTGAACACATCACATACTGAACACCACACATACTGAATACCACACATACTAAACACCACACATACTTAACACCAAACATACTGAACACATCATATACTGAACACCACACATACTGAACACCACACATACTGAACACCACACATACTTAACACCACACATACTTAACACCACACATACTTAACACCACACATACTAAACACCACACATACTGAACACCACACATACTGAACACCACACATACTGAACACCACACATACTGAACACCACACATACTGAACACCACACATACTGAACACCACACATACTAAACACCACACATACTGAACACCACACATACTGAATACCACACATACTGAACACCACACATACTGAACACCACACATACTGAATACCACACATACTGAACACCACACATACTGAACACCACACATACTGAACACATCACATACTGAACACATCACATACTAAACACCACACATACTGAACACCACACATACTAAACACCACACATACTGAATACCACACATACTGAACACCACACATACTGAACACATCACATACTGAACACCACTCATACTGAACACATCACATACTAAACACCACACATACTGAACACCACACATACTAAACACCACACATACTGAATACCACACATACTGAACACCACACATACTGAACACATCACATACTGAACACCACTCATACTGAACACATCACATACTAAACATCACACATACTGAACACCACACATACTGAACATACGCTAAAACATATTTTTTATGAAAGTTTGTTTGAGGAGCACTGTGAATATCTGATTGGTTTGCCTTTGTCTTTTAAGCAATCGATCTTGATCCCCCCCTTCCACCCCCCCCTCTCTCTCTCTCTCTCTCTGTCTCTCTCTCTCTCTCTCTCTCTCTCTCTCTCTGTCTCTCTCTCTCTCTCTCTCTCTGTCTCCCTCTCTCTCTCTCTCTCTCTCTGTCTCTCTCTCTCTCTCTTTCTCTCTCCCTCTCTCTCTCTCTCTATCTCTCTCTCTGTCTCTCTCTCCCTCTCTCTCTCTCTCACTCTCTTTCTCCAGTTGAAGCCTCTCCTCCAGAGAGGAGGAAGTTCAGCCTCTCTCCACAACTCCACCATGAGGAATACCATCTACCAGCTGATGATCCACACACTAGACCCCCTGGGAAATGGTAAGAGTATGTCACCTTTTCCCCTAACTCATTTACGTTTACATTTACATTTACGTCATTTAGCAGACGCTCTTATCCAGAGCGACTTACAAATTGGTGCATTCACCCTATAGCCAGTGGGATAACCACTTTACAATTTATTTATTTTTATATTTTTTATATTTTTTTGGGGGGGGTAGAAGGATTACTTTATCCTATCCCAGGTATTCCTTAAAGAGGTGGGGTTTCAAATGTCTCCGGAAGGTGGTGAGTGACTCCGCTGTCCTGGCGTCGTGAGGGAGCTTGTTCCAACATTGGGGTGCCAGAGCAGCGAACAGTTTTGACTGGGCTGAGCGGGAACTATGCTTCCGCAGAGGAAGGGGAGCCAGCAGGCCAGAGGTGGATGAACGCAATGCCCTCGTTTGGGTGTAGGGACTGATCAGAGCCTGAAGGTACGGAGGTGCCGTTCCCCTCACAGCTCCATAGGCAAGCACCATGGTCTTGTAACGGATGCGAGCTTCAACTGGAAGCCAGTGGAGTGTGCTGAGGAGGGGGGTGACGTGAGAGAACTTGGGAAGGTTGAACACCAGACGGGCTGTGGCATTCTGGATGAGTTGTAGGGGTTTAATGGCACAGGCAGGGAGCCCAGCCAACAGCGAGTTGCAGTAATCCAGACGGGAGATGACAAGTGCCTGGATTAGGACCTGTGCCGCTTCCTGTGTAAGGCAGGGTCATACTCTCCGAATGTTGTAGAGCATGAACCTGCAGGATCGGGTCACCGCCTTGATGTTAGCGGAGAACGACAGGGTGTTGTCCAGGGTCACGCCAAGGCTCTTCGCACTCTGGGAGGAGGACACAACGGAGTTGTCAACCGTGATGGCGAGATCATGGAACGGGCAGTCCTTCCCCGGGAGGAAGAGCAGCTCCGTCTTGCCAGGGTTCAGCTTGAGGTGGTGATCCGTCATCCATACTGATATGTCTGCCAGACATGCAGAGATGCGATTCGCCACCTGGTTATCAGAAGGGGGAAAGGAGAAGATTAGTTGTGTATCGTCAGCGTAGCAATGATAGGAGAGGCCATGTGAGGATATGACAGAGCCAAGTGACTTGGTGTATAGGGAGAAAAGGAGAGGGCCTAGAACTGAGCCCTGGGGGACACCAGTGGTGAGAGCACGTGGTGCGGAGACAGCTTCTCGCCACGCCACTTGGTAGGAGCGACCGGTCAGGTAGGACGCAATCCAGGAGTGAGCCTCGCCGGAGATGCCCAGCTCGGAGAGGGTGGAGAGGAGGATCTGATGGTTCACAGTATTAAAGGCAGCAGACAGGTCTAGAAGGACAAGAGCAGAGGAGAGAGAGTTAGCTTTAGCAGTGCGGAGAGCCTCCGTGACACAGAGAAGAGCAGTCTCAGTTGAATGACCAGTCCTGAAACCTGACTGGTTTGTATCAAGAAGGTCATTCTGAGAGAGATAACAAGAGAGTTGGCTAAAGACGGCACGGTCAATAGTTTTGGAAAGAAAAGAAAGAAGGGATACTGGTCTGTAGTTGTTGACATCAGTGGGATCGAGTGTTGGTTTTTTGAGAAGGGGTGCAACTCTCGCTCTCTTGAAGACGGAAGGGACATAGCCAGTGGTCAAGGATGAGTTGATCAGCGAGGTGAGGTAGGGGAGAAGGTCACCGGAGATGGTCTGGAGAAGAGAGGAGGGGATGGGGTCAAGCGGGCAGGTTGTTGGGCGGCCTGCAGTCACAAGTCGCAAGATTTTATCTGGAGAGAGAGGGGAGAAAGAAGTCAAAGCATAGGGTAGGGCAGTGTGAGCAGGACCAGCAGTGTCATTAGACTTAACAAACGAGGATCAGATGTCGTCAACCTTCTTTTCAAAGTGGTTGACGAAGTCATCCACAGAGAGGGAGGGGGGGGGGGGGTGGGGGGGAGGATTCAGCAGTGAGGAGAATGTGGCAAAGAGCTTCCTAGGGTTAGAGGCAGATGCTTGGAATTTAGAGTGGTAGAAAGTGGCCTTAGCAGCAGAAACAGATGAAGAAAATGTAGAGAGGAGGGAGTGAAAAGATGCCAGGTCGGCAGGGAGTTTAGTTTTCTTCCATTTCCGCTCAGCTGCCCGGAGCTCTGTTCTGTGGGCTCGCAATGAGTCATCAAGCCACGGAGCTGGAGGGGAGGACCGAGCCGGCCGGGAGGATAGGGGACACAGGGAGTCAAAGGATGCAGAAAGGGAGGATAGGAGGGTTGAGGAGGCAGAATCAGGAGATTGGAGGGAGAAGGATTGAGCAGAGGGAAGAGATGATAGGATGGAAGAGGAGAGAGTAGTGGGAGAGAGAGAGCGAAGGTTGCGGCGGCGCGTTACCATCTGTGTAGGGGCAGAGTGAGTAGTGTTGGAGGAGAGCGAGAGAGAAAAGGATACAAAGTAGTGGTCGGAGACATGGAGGGGAGTTGCAGTGAGATTAGTAGAAGAGCAACATCTAGTAAAGATGAAGTCAAGCGTATTGCCTGCCTTGTGAGTAGGGGGGGACGGTGAGAGGGTGAGGTCAAAAGAGGAGAGGAGTGGAAAGAAGGAGGCAGAGAGAAATGAGTCAAATGTAGACGTAGGGAGGTTGAAATCCCCCAAAACTGTGAGGGGTGAGCCATCCTCAGGAAAGGAACTTATCAAGGCGTCAAGCTCATTGATGAACTCTCTAAGGGAACCTGGAGGGCGATAGATGACAATGATATTAAGCTTAAATGGGCTAGTGACTGTGACAGCGTGGAATTCAAATGAGGAGATAGACAGATGGGTTAGGGGAAAATTGAGAATGACCACTTGGGAGAGATGAGGATTCCTGTGCCACCACCCCTCTGACCAGATGCTCTCGGGGTATGCGAGAACACATGGTCAGACGAGGAGAGAGCAGTAGGAGTAGCAGTGTTTTCAGTGGTAATCCATGTTTCCGTCAGCGCCAGGAAGTCGAGGGACTGGAGGGTAGCATAGGCTGGGATGAAGTCAGCCTTGTTGGCAGCAGAACGGCAGTTCCAGAGGCTGCCTGAGACCTGGAACTCCAGGTGTGTGGTGCGTGCAGGGACCACCAGGTTAGAGAGGCAGCAGCCACGCGGTGTGAGGCGTTTGTGTAGCCTGTGCGGAGAGGAGAGAACAGGGATAGGCAGATGCATAGTTGACAGGCTGTAGCAGATGGCTACAATAATGCAGAGGAGATCGGAATGAAATGAACTAAACATCTGGGAAAGGAGAGAGCAGGGCCTCCCTCACCAAAAAAATATAACTCTCCCAACTTCCACCTCAGAAACTATATTTGTTTCACTGAACCACCCGAATAAAACTCTCCCAACTTCCACTTTAGAAATTAGAATTGTTGTAAACTACAGCGGTTCAATGTTTCAAGGAATAGACTCAACTTACTTTATTCAGCTAACTAACTATGATGCCATAGCTAACTAGCATGCTAGCATCCAATAACACACAGTTTAGCACCAATACTTGGTTACAACAAACTACCAATAGTGTGTTAACACACTAAACAGATAATTCGTGTCCGTGTCTAGTTCTTTCATAACGCAGCAATCAATAAACGTTGGCTAGCTAGCACAAAGATATTGTATTTAGCTACTACAGTACAGCTAGCTGGCAGTGTTGGCTAGCTAGCAATGGCCGCTGTGCTGACCCTGCTTGAAAAACGGCGTCGCTGCGAACGAATGTAGCTGGCCAAAAGGACACCGTACCTAGTTGCTACCGTTGCTAATAGCTACTCGCCAGCCAGTCAGGAGGTGAGTTAGCCAGCTAGCTTCGTGCCACACCCGGCACCGCCGAATACAAAAGTAACCTACAATAACTACATACAACAACTACCCACAACAACTACCCACAACAACCCACGATGCCCAGCTACAATACCCAACTACAATCCAAATACATAGTTTAAGCCCTACTCGACAAAGCCCAAGCTATGCATAAAGCCAAACTTACCCGACGCCAGCTGTCTGGGTGATTTTCTGCAATCAGTAGCTGTAATTAAGTACACTAGCTACTAACAACCTAACGTTAATGCTTCAGATAATGAGGTTAGAAAAACAGCTGAATGGTAGGTAGCTAGCTGGCTTAATTACAGGTACTCTTAAGCGTGAAATAACATTGGAAACAACTATCCACCGTTGCTAAACGTTACCAGTAGCTACCCGCTAGGTTAGCTAGCCTCGTGCTTCACCGGGCTAACTCGAATACAATACTTACCTACAATAATTACCTATAATTACCTACAATAACTACCTAAATAAACTACCTACAATATCTACCTACAATATCTAACTACAATACCTACCTACAATCTAAATACATGGTTTAAGCTTAACTCAACACCATATAAGAAGCCAAGCTTACCTCCTGCTAGAGAAAACACAACCCCACCCGACGTAGTCCTCATCTAGTAAAGACAACAGACCTATCACACATCATTTTATTTCAAATAGTTAAGCCTGGCTGGATTGATCTTGTCTGGTGCAATAGAACCAATAGGATAGTTGCCAAATCCCTCATATTTCACTCCAATCACACGCTATAAGTATTTGAAAGATTTCAAATAGACATTGTTTATTTTTGGACACATTGTAAACTGTTTAGTTAGCTAGGTAATCTATGTCAATTTATAAGTGGCATGAGAAATGCCTTTTGTACCTGCCTGTATTGCTATCAATATTATGGTAAATATGATGGTAACTTATTACAACGTTTATATATTAATAGAAAACAGTATATACAGAAGTGTTTGTCAACTCTGACCCATACCAAAACAGAACCCTGTTGATATGGATTACCTTTGTCCTTCCTTCAGCCAGTCAGGGAGATGGATTACCTTTGTCCTTCCTTCAGCCAGTCAGGGAGATGGATTATCACAGTGTTCCACATAAAGCTAGAATTAAATCCAGATTGGTCCTAAGCAGATAAATACCTGTGTCAGTTTATCATCCCATCTCATTCTTACAGCACTACAGCATAGTAGACAACTGGTCACATCGGGAGGGAAATGGCACCGCATGCCCTGTAAAGTCTATATAGGGAGGGAAATGGCACCGCATGCCCTGTAAAGTCTATATAGGGAGGGAAATGGCACCGCATGCCCTGTAAAGTCTACATCGGGAGGGAAATGGCACCGCATGCCCTGTAAAGTCTACATAGGGAGGGAAATGGCACCGCATGCCCTGTAAAGTCTACATAGGGAGGGAAATGGCACCGCATGCCCTGTAAAGTCTACATAGGGAGGGAAATGGCACCGCATGCCCTGTAAAGTCTACATAGGGAGGGAAATGGCACCGCGTGCCCTGTAAAGTCTACATAGGGAGGGAAATGGCACCGCGTGCCCTGTAAAGTCTACATAGGGAGGGAAATGGCACCGCGTGCCCTGTAAAGTCTACATAGGGAGGGAAATGGCACCGCGTGCCCTGTAAAGTCTACATAGGGAGGGAAATGGCACCGCGTGCCCTGTAAAGTCTACATAGGGAGGGAAATGGCACCGCATGCCCTGTAAAGTCTACATAGGGAGGGAAATGGCACCGCATGCCCTGTAAAGTCTACATAGGGAGGGAAATGGCACCGCATGCCCTGTAAAGTCTACATAGGGAGGGAAATGGCACCGCATGCCCTGTAAAGTCTACATAGGGAGGGAAATGGCACCGCATGCCCTGTAAAGTCTACATAGGGAGGGAAATGGCACCGCATGCCCTGTAAAGTCTACATAGGGAGGGAAATGGCACCGCATGCCCTGTAAAGTCTACATAGGGAGGGAAATGGCACCGCATGCCCTGTAAAGTCTACATAGGGAGGGAAATGGCACCGCATGCCCTGTAAAGTCTACATAGGGAGGGAAATGGCACCGCGTGCCCTGTA